>NC_063047.1:9247192-9572599 GCF_018812025.1 Megalobrama amblycephala
CTAACATAAGGGTTAACTGAAAGTCTGTCGGCATTAGCTTGCCTGCATCAGATGTTTGCTCCTTCAGAAGGTTAACTGGATTAAATTCAGATATAAACCATAAATATCATCCAGGCTTAGACATCTGCAGATGCATGCAGAGGAATAGAGTGTAGACAAGGAGGGCAGCCATGAGTTCTGCTAGGTTATGCATTGACATGCTGCAGTGCAATGGACTGTGACCTATTGCGCCAACGGCTGCCATAAGAAGGTGACCGAATCCAAGCTGAGGAAAAGCTTCATGACTTTTCCTACCTCATACAGCAATTACTGCTTGACACTTGCTCGCAGAAGAGAGAGCGGCAACATTGCATCATCTATTTCCAGTTGGGTTATTAGGCGTGACTGGCTTGAGCATCTTGGTGTCTGAAGTGATTAAGGGAATATGTGCTGATGGGAGAAGGGAGCTATTGGGTGCATTGCCCCAGTGCATCCATCATGATTATGTGAAGCTAGGGAATGCTCCACCCCGCTTTGCTTCACTGAGTGATAATAATAACGCCATGATGCCACAGGTGATTGTGGGGGCTGGTGTGTAGATAGAAAAGCACCACTGAGATTTTCCATGTATTGCTGTTATATAACATTTTCACATTTTGTTTCAAATTTTATGACCATGTGAACTATGGTGATGTTTGTGCATACTGATAATTAACAAAACTGATGATACTGTATCATGAATATTTCGAGAACAGTTTTCAAGAACAATCTTGGATACTTGCTGCACCAGCTCTCTTATTGTTGGGCTACCTTTATAGAGAATAATTGGTGTAAAAACATCAGAATCAGCAAGTAACACACTGAATTAAACATAACATTTTAAAATAAAAAGACTGAAATAGCATTTTCTTGTAAAACTTAATAAACTCCAATAATATTCTTTGTTTTATTTACAACTTAGAATTTTTATGTTATAGTGTAAAAAGAACAAGACCAAGTGAGTTTTGCTGGATTTGCAGTATTTCAAGAGTATAGCTACTGATATTTATTATTTTTTCACTTGATTTGTACGATCAAGACAGGTTGTCCGTCTAGTTGTGGGGTTTTTCAGTGACACTTTTTTCTTTGACTCTGCATGTTGTCTTTGCACCAGTAGTTGGTGTCTTTATGAGTGAGTCATTAAATCAAGTATTCAACCGATTCATTAAGAAACACTGATTCATTCAATAACAAAACAAGGCAGTCTTTATGAGTCCTTAACTGTGTCTTATATCTAAGGCTGCACCATCCGGAGGTCACATTTGTCAGCAGCATATGTCATCGAGCCTGTATCATTTCAGAAAAGCAACACTGATTCATTCAGGAATGAAACAAGTGACTTTCTGAGATTCAGTGATTTATTGAATCATTCACCTAACTGATTCTGTGATTCTGACTGACAGTGCATTCCAAATGGGATATATTGCCCTCCGAAGGGCACTTCGGAGTGAAAACAATCATAGCCGCCATATTTTTCTTTTGTTACTTATTTTTTATTTTGAATGTTCTTCAGATCTCCTTTTACAACAATTACTTGCACACAGAAACAATATCCTTTACAGGGGATCATAACATTCACGCATCCTTACATGTATGATCAATTCCACAGAAAAATATGTCCAAAAATTAACATTAACAACATTTAAAGCAAACAATTTGAACAAAACAAACATCAACTTAAAACAAAACATGGGTTGTATTCAAGTTCCCCTGGCAAATATAACTAGTTAGTTCTAATGGTCCTCCATCACCGTCATTAATGGTGCCCATCTTTCAATAAAAAGTTCCCTTTGTAATCTCAACGAATAAGTAATTTTTTCCATAGTGTAAATATTTCTCAGAATTGTTAGCCATTCAGCTTGGTTTGGTGGCTCATTTTTAAGCCACTTTATTGTAATGGCTTTCTTTGCCGCTATCAGTAATATCTGTAATAAATACATCTTTTTTCTGTGTATCACTACTGGTTTAATCCCTAGGATTGCTATCAGAGGGTCTCTTATCAGATCAACATTCAATACTTTATTAATATATGTAAAAATGGATTTCCAAAAGTTATCCAACAAAGGGCATTGCCAAAAAATATGTGAGTGAGTAGCCATGGTCTCTTCACACCCCCTCCAATGCTGACTTGATTGATTCGGATTCATTTTAGCCACAACTTGTGGTGTTCTGAAAAATCTGTTATTTATTTTCCATTGGAATTCCTATAGCCGCCATATTAAAGGGTCGTTCCAAACCGAAGTGCTCAAAACTGGCTTCAAAGGGCCCTTCGGAATGAGGGATTTCGAAGGGTACAACTGATGGACACTTCAGAGGCCCCCATGATCCTTTGCACAGGGAAGTTGTTTGACGTCACAGAATGGGTACAGGGGGTTCTGAGTTTTACCTATAAATGTAAATTTTACCTATAAATGTATGTATAGTATTTTTCTATACTACAGTAATATTTATACGAGTTAGATTTGGTACATTATTATGGTCAAAATTATATTGTACTTCAACAAAAATACTTAACAGATCAGTCCATTCAAAATATAATATACATTATATTTAACGTAAATAAATAAATAAACTAATGTTAAACAAAATGCATGTTTTTTAGGGGGTTAACCAGCGTACAAAATGTGCAACAAAGTCGCTTCCTTGATTGTCTCGTTAAGATGACGCAGAAGTGCATTCCAAATGAAGAGTTTTTTTTTACCCCTACACCCTTCATCCCTTCGAATCTCTCACTCCGGAGAGTAAACCCTTTGAAGGGATTAGGGCATAGGCATGAGCCCTTCCAAATGCTTGAAGATGTAGAGTTAATTCAGTTTCATCATTGGCTCAGCCCATATATGGAATACAGAAGCTGAGAATGTGTTGAGTGGTTTTCATGATTTTGAAGGGTACGAAAAGGAAAGGCGAAAAACGTCGTCAGAGAAGAGAAGAGATGTCTCTGCAAGTGGGAGGGGAAGATATTTTGATTAAAAATTATGAGGGTACATGAATTTTTAAAAATAATGATATGCACAGATAAATAATTTATAACAAATACTTTAATATTCCATAAAAACAATAATTGTCAATTTTGATTTCAAGCTGGCGTAAACGATTTGGCTGCTAGCAGCACCAAATGAAATAGGAAAAAATAGTGATGTTTCCAGATTGCTTCTCCACAGGCTGCCCCAAACTCACACCATATTTTTTGAGTGACAATTACGCACAGGCTGCTGTCAGATTCTTTTATGCTGTTTACTGACTCAAGAGCTTCAGGCTGTTACTGAGTGTTATTACTCAGGATATCTGTGTCAGTGAAATTTGTCAGGTTGTAGTGACATTTTATGCGTGGTATTTAAAAAATAATCACAGCTTTACCTTCAGTGTTTTACCTCAAAACACCATTTCAGATGTCTAGACAGTTGTTTTGTTGTTATTGTTTTACTAAAATGGATTACACAGCAAGTGGTTCAGTTATTAACCTAGTTGTCGATATTAATCAGCAAAAAGAATCAGACTTCTAACTGACTCGCACCCCCCTAATGTTTGCTCGTTTATCCATGATGTGCTTCTTTTTCGGCACCAGCTGATGCTATCATGCTACTGATTGGCCTAATTTACCTAATCAGACTGCAGTAATGACTCATAATTACAAGAGGCTGTCTTCTCATTTATCTGTGAATACCGTCTCAACATCAAAGTGTCCTCGACACATCATGTTCCTCTTGAGTGTTGAACATTTCAAATGTAGGTCTACCAAACTCCACAACAGGACTTTTTGTTAGCAAAGAGCACTTTGTCAAACTGTTGTGCATTACATACATTAATACAAAATCAGCATTATTAATTAACATGCTCACTAACCAAAAATTGGTTTTCAAGGCCTGCTGCTCACTAGAGGTGAAAACACATGTTGACGGCGACTATAATAGGAGTGAGTCATAATGGATGTGAACGGCTGAATATAAGCACACCTGTGGCAATTTCTCACGGTATGTTACATAAGTGATATTTAAGCTAAATAACACTGGTTGTACTATTTTGTGTTCCCGCAGCGCATGTACTTATTTTCAACCCAGTCGTTCAGCAAGTTGAGTAACACATTTTTTTGACGTGGCCCCGTGCTAATACACGTGTATGTGCCTGACATAGAGTGTTTTTACCGCTAACCTTGACCAGCAGAGACGTCATGTCCTGACTCTTTGTGCTTCTGCTCTTGTCTCAGCGTGAGTGCCGTGTCTTTCCACATCAGGCCATCCTGACAGAGTGCTAGCAACTGCTGAGAGTATTTATTTGCAGTTTTATTGCTGAGAGTGGCTGTTATGTGAGTAGCTGACTGTCCAAAGATGAAGGTTTTCTGAAAATCTCATCATTTGAAAGAGTGTGAGGTAGCTTTTGGTAGAAAGCTGAATAGCTATTACTTAGTTTATTTAGAACATGTTCCAATAAAGCTTTACATTTAAAAAAAAGTTTTGGTTATTTAGAAAGACAAAAGTCATATAAATGACAAATAATACAAACATTTAGCCACTTACAAACAGTGTTGTCCACCCTTATTGACTTTCTTACGCTATACAACAATTAAAGATTAAAACTGAAAGAAACTAACTACTGTATAAACACTTCAATTTTTTAAAATTCAGTTTTATTCTGTTTATTCATAAGTAAGAATGTTTTCCAGAGGGGTTTAGTTCAGTTATTTTCTGAAATAAATTAATACTTTATTTACTTCAGAAATAATTCTCATTTGCTGATTTGGTGCTCAACAAACATTTCTTCTTATTAATAATGCTGAAAACAGATGTGCTGCTTTTTGTTTTGTAGTTTTGTGATTACAAAAAAATCCAGGAAACTTTGATAAATGCTGTAACAACAATCTTCTGTAACGTTATAAATGTCTTTACTGTCAATTTTGATTAATTTAATGCATAAATGTTTGTTGAGCACCAAATCAGCAAATGAGAATTATTTCTGAAGTGTAATGTGTCACTGAAGACTGGAGTAATGATGCTGAAAATTCAGCTTTGCCATCACAGGAATAATAATTAACATTTTTCAAAACTGTTTTTCGCAATATTTCACAATATTATTGTCATTATATATTATAGTTCTTATGTTTTTGATCAAATAAATCCAGACTTGGTGAGCATAAGAGGCTTCTTTACAAACATAACTAACAAAAAAAAAAAACTCTTACCAACCCCAAATTATTCAATATATATATATATATATATATATATATATGTGGCCGGCAAAACCCCATCACCACCTCCACGCGGTGCCGGCTGGATTCCAACCAACGGTGAGGGTCTTTGGCGTCAGATGAAGTGACCCACCGGCCAAAGTATTTCTGTGTCGCATCTATGGCAATGTCAAATCAACATTTGGATCAAGCTAGGGCGTCCCCCTCGCCTAAACGACGTGAGAAGTGGACGAGGGCTACCTGCTCAAGGACAGGGCAGGCCAAAGAAGTTAGTCCAGCTACGATTGGGAATGCTCAACATCGGAACATTGACAGGGAGAAGCCAAGAGTTGGCAGCCGCTCTAAAGGCCCATCGTATCGACATCGCGTGTATCCAGGAAACGAAGTGGAGTGGAGCCAAGGCCAAGGAGATTGGGGTAGGATACAAACTGTTCTACAATGGTGAAAGAAAAACCCAAAACGGCGTCAGAATTGCTGTCAGCCAAAATCTACGAGACCATGTCGTGGCTGTCCACCGTGTCTCTAGCCGCCTCATGTCCATCGAAATCGATTCAAACAGGCTGCGACTAAGGGTGGTGTCCAGTTATGCGCCACAGCCGGGCTGCCCAGTAGATATGAAAGAAGAGTTCTGGGAACAACTTGATGGACACATGCAATCGGTCAATGGAGAAAAGCAGTTAGTGATTGGCGGAGATCTCAATGGCCACGTTGGAAATATCCGGGATGGATACCCTCGAAACCATGGCGGCCAAGGATATGGCATTCGGAACGAAGAAGGAGGCCGAGCCCTGGATTTCGCAGAAGCCCATGATCTTGTCCTCGTCAACACCTTCTTCAAGAAGAGGCCGTCCCACCTAATCACCTACGCCAGTGGTGGGAGATCCACCCAAATCGACTACTGGCTGATCAAGAGGGATAAGCTGAAAACGGTGACCAATGCCAAAGTCATACCATCAGACAACGTCGCCCCGCAACATTGCGTACTGGTCATGGACATGAAAATAGACATTGGCCAGCGACAACGCCCACCAATAACGGAACAGCAGCGAATCAAGTGGTGGCGGATGAAAGAATGCAAGGATCAACTAAGAGACGCCTTTAGCCAGATCGATGTGAATACCAACCAACCAGTGAATGCAATTTGGGAAGAACTCACTGGTCAGCTACGCAGGGCAGCGTCGGAAACTCTGGGGCTAACCAAGCCGGGAAAACGCTTTATCGACAAGCAAGTATGGTGGTGGAATGAAGAAGTGCAGCAAGCAGTAAAAGAGAAAAACACAGCTTTCAGCAAGTGGCGCCAAACGCTCGCGGATCTGGACTACCAAAATTACAGGAACTGCAAATCAGCAGTGAAGTGAGCAGTAGAAGCGGCGAAATTAGCTCAATACGACCAACTGTATGTTGAGCTAGACACCCCCCAAAGGTGCCAACAAGATCTACCGACTGGCAGATGCGCGCTATCGCTCGACCCAGGATATTGGTCAGGTCACATGCATCAAGGATGGGAACCATACAGTTCTCAGAGACCCACCCGCCATCCTTCAACGCTGGAACGACTATTTCTCTGGAATCTGCAACCAGGAATTTCCCCATTCACCAATTATTAGCGCTGAACCCATCCCTGGCCCCGTTCTGCCCATTGCCATCACCGAAGTGGAACAAGCCATCAAGAGAATGAAGAATGGAAAAGCGACCGGACCAGACAATATTCCCGCAGAAACCTGGAAGATCCTCGGCCGCCAGGGTGCCGCCCATCTCACTCAGCTCTTTAACACCATCACAAACACAGGTGAGGCTCCAGAAGCCTGGTCGCCCAGCACGACGGTCACAATTTGGAAGGGCAAAGGCGACGTGGCAGAATGTTCAAACTACCGGCCTATTCGACTCCTGTGCCATACGATGAAGATCTTCGAACGAGTCCTGGACACGAGGATTAGGAATATCATCACCCTCTGGTTTCATCAAAGGAAGCGGCACGACAGACGCCATATTCGGGGGAAGGCTCCTACTGGAAAGGCACAGGGAAAAGAATAAAACGATCTAAGTGTCATTTCTCGATCTGGAAAAGGCATTCGACAGGGTCCCCCACGATCTCATTTGGCACTCACTTCGATTCCATGGAGTCCCTGAAACCTACGTGCATTGGGTACAACTCTTGTATAAGAACGTCACAAGTGTAGTCAGGTGCGCAGTTGGAACATCACCACCATTCCCCATCAGCGTCGGAGTGCACCAAGGATCGGCCTTATCACCACTCCTGTTCATCCTATGCATGGACACAATCACTGCCGACCTGCATACGCCTTTGCCATGGTCACTCCTCTACGCGAATGACATCTTCCTCTCGGACAAAGAGAAAGGGGAAGCAGAAAGGCAGACGCGCCTATGGAAGGAACATCTGGACGAAAATGGGATGAACATCAAAAAGACGGAGTACATGGAGTGTGGGCCCCAAACCGATGGCACCATCAGCATTAATGGGGAAGATCTGAAGAAAGTGGCAGACTTTAAGTACCTGGGCTCCACCATCAGCTCAGATGGCAGCATCACAACAGATGTAAGATCACGAGTCAACGCAGCATGGATGAAATGGAGGAAAGTCACCGGAGTGCTTTGCGATCGGAAAATGCCAGACAGGCTGAAGGGCAAGATATACAAGACCATCGTCCGCCCGGTGGCACTCTATGGATCTGAGTGTTGGCCAGCCACATCTTCACACGAACAAGCCCTCCATACAATGGAGATGAGGATGCTCAGATGGAGCCTCGGACTCACCCGATGGGACCGTGTCATGAATGAAGACATCCGGAAACGACTTGGTGTGGCCCCCATTGTGGACAAGATGCTTGAAGCAAGACTGCGGTGGTATGGCCATGTGATACGAAGCGACGAGTCATCAGTGGACAAGATTGCCATGTGCATTAAGCCAGAGGGCCGCCGTCCATGCGGACGTCCGAAAAAGCGGTGGATGGATCGAATAAAGGAAGACATGAAGTTGGTCAACGTATCCCCCGAAGATGCTCTAGACCGCGCCAAATGGAGAAGACAATGCCGAAAAGCGGACCCTGCACCACAGCGGGAACAACGCTAGGAAGAAGAAGAACATGTAACTTTTTAAACTACCGTTCAAAGGTTTGGGGTCAGTAAGAATTTTTATTTTTATTTTTTTGAAAAGAAATTAAAGAAATTAATACTTTTATTCAGCAAGGATGCATTAAATCAATCAAAAGTGACATTTATAATGTTACAAAAGATTATATATATATATATATATATATATATATATATATATATATATATATATATATATATATAGATCACGATATATATATATATATATATATATATATATATATATATATATATATATATATATATAATACACAATTCAAATTCACTCCTGAAAGATTCAGGTAGTGCAGACAAACCACTTTTTGGCATGAACATTGCCTTTATGCCTGAAAGTGTTGCCGTCTCGGTCATAGTTGTGATTGCTAGTGGCAGGCGTTCCTCTGAATGTCAGGATGAGAGAGGCCTAGAGTTCTGGACCCAGACATGCCCTGTCAAAAAGGGTGAAAGTCTGTGCCTGTCTGGACGAATACAAGTACAATATTCACCCAGATGATGTGCCCTTTCTCAAAAGTTAGGCCTATTCTCTCAATCTCTTTCTCTCTCATACTCCCTCCCTCTCTAGTTTTTCATTTCTTATCAACAGGTTTTTCTATAATCTGTGCACTGGGCCTCTGTGGTGTTGATAAGACTTTTAGGCAATTAGAAAATGATCCGTCAAATCTTAGTCTCCATCAAAGCTGTCTGGCACCAATAAATGCTTGTTCATTAGTGCATCAGACTTTTTTCTCATAGTCTATCACAGATGAAGGGTAACCCGTACACTCAAAGTGCTTTAGACTTGCATTTACATGAAATGGGTTGTGGTGTTAGAGATGACCTGATTTGTTGTTTTGATGGTTCTCATTTAGCTCAAGGAAGATAATATGAATCTTCATGGGCGAAGGCATCAGACGAGAGAAGACAGTGAGTGCTCACATCTGTACCAGCAGATTTCATTTCTCGCCACAACTTGGTGCTTTAATTAGCAGATAGGAACACAAATTAGATGTTTGGTGGTGTCATAAAATCAATAGGGTCCTGTATGCCTTTTGTTTTTTAATATAAGGACACTAATAAAACGTGACAGTGACAGTGGTTATTTTAAAGTTAAGGGTAATGGTACCTCAGGACAAAACTTTCCTGGTTTTCTGCTGAAAGGTCACAGCGCAGTATTGTAAAGACGGATGTCTGCACTTTACTGGCTGACTGAGCTTCATGAGTCATTCGGGTGGTGACACATTGTTTCATTCCTTTGAGGACTGTGAGGTTTTGGTGGCAGCTGGTATTATATATCAGACATTTCATTTGAAGTGTAATTGAACTCTGGGTAATTCCTCATGGATTTCAGAGTTTCTGACAATGTTGTTCACTGAAGCTGTTTATTGAAGCACATGCATTCTTCACGGTTATGTCTGCTGATATGCTCCATCTTGACCTTTCTCTTTCTGTCTTTCTGCCTGTTTTGATCTTACTCAGTACCCCCCCCCCCACCCCGAAAAAAATTAGTGTCTCAGAGTAAAAAAAAGGGATAAAATTAAACATAAAAAAGCCAAAATTACATAAAGCAGAAGAAAATCACAAATGACTTAAAGTTGCAAGTATGAGGAAAATAATTCACAAGTGTGATGTGACTTTATATTACAATTACTGGTTTACATTGCGAGATCATCAAAATGTTGCGGCATAAAGTCACAATTACCCATTTTATTGATTTATTTGAGGCAGAAACTGCCATCCATAATATCCCCCCGTCTTTGTTTTCTCTTGGCCTCTGTTTCTGTTTTCTTTTTTTGCTTCTGTTTTATGCCTAAGTTTCCTGGATGATGAAAGGCTCTGATATCTGTTCTGCTCTACAGCTCATTTATCCACACGCACACACACACACACACTTCAGCAAATACAGCAACTATGAATTCCACCTCCCTCTCTATACACCACATCTCTCGTCAGTTTGTGTGCACGTGAGCTGAACATATAGCTCACGTTACCTCAATCTTGTCTTTAATTTATCATCTTTGCATTGTTCTCATCTTCTCACATTCACTCCCTCTGTCATCTTTAACTTCATCTCACCCTTCTCCTCTGATCATAATCTTCTGCCCTGAGGTTTAGTTTCTTCATCATCTATTTTGTCATTTACACCACTCCCTTCTATTTTCATTATCCATCCTCCCACCTTGCTTACTTTCTATGCACCCTGAAGCAACAAAATCACTCACCGGCACACAGTATATAGATACTGTCCTCAGCAGACGCTACCATATTAGAAGTACAGCATTCCCAGTCATGCAGCTGGTTTACAGTAATTGCCTATGTTATTCTTTATTCAAATCCCTATTAGTTTCCATCCATTAAATATAATAACTATATATGAGGTAGGCTTTATTTTAAGGTGCCCTTGTTACTACTGCCCTTGTTGCCCTTGAGTAATACTATATAAATGTTCAGGGTTAGGATTTGGTTTAGGATTAGTTGCTTTTTAATTATGCATGATTTACAGTTTTTATTATAGTAAGTACATGTAGATGTGTAATAGGGACAAGTAGGGCTGCACGATTTATCACGATTAAACCGCACACGATTTGGCAAAGGCTGCGATTATTTTATGCGCAGCTTGTCAGAGCTGTACAGCTCTGTGATTAGTAGTAAATGTTTCTCCATCTGAAAGCCAGAGGGTGCTCTTGCGCAGAAACTCCAAATATGCCTTGCCGCAGAAGTAGATAACATGCGTCATATCGCTGTATCTAAATAAGCAGAACATTAAAACACTTTGACTGATTAAACGTAACTAATAAACACACGACTGCCTTATTCTGTGTAAGAAGCCACATCATCTCACAGAAGGATGCTCAACTGTCGTTATGAAGTGAGTTTGGAGTAAAAACATGTTATTATGTTGTCTTTTGTTGGACAAGATGTTAATAAATGCTTCTCATGTCTGGAAAGATGTTTGACGTGTGTTGCTTTTTCAAATGTACATTATAAGCGACTCAAACTCGCAGTGCTTAAAGATGGATAAGCATTTGGAGCCATACTTCATAGACAAGCTGCGCATAAAAAAATATTCGCGTTTAAGTTTAATGTTGTTTCTCATATTGTGCGATAAATCGTTCAACCCTAAAATATAGTCTATATTATGGGAAGGTGTAAAACTGTATAAAACTGCTGCAACCAAATCATCAAAAACACTTTTCACATTTCCTTCACCCCATGGTGAACACTTAAAACTTTATGTATAAAACATTAGGCATAACACATTGAATATTGAATATACTTTATTGTCCCATTGCTGGGAAATTCATCTTCGACAACCATGACATAGCCAGTACAACATTAAACTCACGTAAACAATACAAAACATAATAAATTACTAATAACTACAAACCAGATAAAACAACAGTACCCTACCTGTTCTATTATTTAAGCAATTCCCTATTAAATAGTTTAACTGCAGTTTAACTACAGTATTTAACAATTTGATTTGCACATCAAAATCCTCAATCGTCTCCCTGAGGGTAACATCTTAAAATCCTCATGTAAAACGTGTTTCATCAGCAACAATTTTCTTAGCTTGTCTTAGAATAGATGTCTCATACAGCTCCTGTATAGGTAGTTTCTCATCACACCCTACAATATAATTAATATAATGCATAATTATACATAAAACAGAACATTAAAACATAAAAAATGGCACCATACCTTCATTTTATAGCCATCAGAGTTGACCTACTTAGTGATTCATTTATATTGTCTTACCCAATAAAAAATAATGGATCACAAAAAAGTGAAATTATACTAAAGTCGATCTGCATTTGTACAAAATACCACCTGGTATTGATAGACCACACTTGTCAGTTATTGACCACAGCAAAAACATACATGTCTGTCTAAAACATTACCTTTTAGAATTATGTTTCTTTGAAAAATGGTACTTTCGTATTTTCATGTTAAGACAAATTACTGTGCCACTCTTCAGCACACTCCCTCTGGAGGCCACTGGTTATTTTAGCTACAGCCTTGGCCTGCTGCATCCTCACCCTATAAACAAGAGCATTCAGTCTAACAGCCGTGATTCTGTGCCGATCTATTTCTGCGTCCTTCCCTCGACCCTCCTTCATCTTGACCTGTCAGGTTTTCCTTGCGTAAGTGCTCCGTTCCTGCACCGTCCTGCAGCTCTGTCCATTTCCTTATCATTGACCCAGATTCCTGTTCTCTTTCTCCTCACACTGTTAGATTAGTATTGATCACAGGGCTACAAATAACTGTCTGTAACTTGTTCAAGGCTTTTCCGGGTCAAGGTTGCATTGCTTGAATATAGTGTTTAAGCATGTTGGGAAGTCATTAAAAAGATGTGTTATGTGTATATAAATTGGGATGTTTTTGTTTTTGTTTTTTGACAATAGTTTCTCCCTAAATCATTCCGAAGTACTAACCCACTTTGTTCACATTTTATTTCAAAACTCTTTTGAGCACAGTTACCTGTAGTCAAGGTCATTTGTTGTAGTCAACAAATGACCCTGTCTGTCATTGAGGCCAGAACATAATGCTGTGGTTTGCCAGCTCCGATCTATCTCCCAACACCTGCTATTGGCAAATCTGTATATCCACTGTCATTTCAGCACTTCAATTACAGAAAACAACAGTAATGCACAGCCTCATTTACACCCACATAAAGTGCCAACCCTTCCCAGGAAAACAAATTACTGTTCACTGAGGTCCAGCGATACAACGAGACCTCCACTTTATGTGGTCAGCAAATTAGAGGTCAGATTTAAGTGAACAAATTAATCTTTTCCCAAGGGCTTGAGAATACAAATTGCACAATTTGTTAAGTAAGGATGATGCTTTCTGAACAGAAGACCATTGAAAAGCAAAATGTATTCCTAATGGAAATGAAAACTAGGTTATACTGATGCTAGTCTCGCTCGCCATGGTTTTTACTACAGAATTAGATCTGATCTATTTGAAGCTTATGCTGGCCAATGTTTGCCCTCTTAGACAGGAAGAGACTGATTAACATGTAAAGAATCCACCCACAGTTTGTTTTTATATATGTGTTTATGTGCGTATTGGATCTGCAGCCAATCAGATTAGAGTTTTTCAGAATCTTTTTTGTGTGTGTGTGAAATATGCATTATAGTATGCAGTGAACACTCATGATATGAATTTTACCACTCTTTATATATAGCCTTGTAAACATCTCATAGTGATAAAATGGTTCCAAATGTCCTTTTTTTATTTCACTTTCCTATAGCCTAATGGATTATACTTACTCATTTTTATGAGAAAGTTTATACCTTAACTTGGAAGTAATATTTTGCAAAAATACACTGAAAAGGTGGCTTCCAGTACTGTTGACCCATACTGTATATGTGGCTATTATATGGGTGTGTGTTTGTGTGTGCGTGTGCATCCAGGTGACATGTCCTTTAGTCACTCCTCTGTTCTACATTTCACACTCCATTAGCCATATAAATTCATTTTATTCTGCTGAGAATATGTTAGCTGCTGAAGCAGTAATACCACGGCATATGAAACCAAGCACAATAAACCCTTTAACAGTTGGACATTAAAGCGTATATTACTCATATCCCGCAAACTACTCTCTGTGCTGCCTTAAAAGAATATTTATTTCATATGTTTGCGTGTCATGTTGTGTTATGTTGCATTACTCTCCTTATGGCAGGAGCTCTGACATTTGAATGGTTTCAATCGAACAGGACTCTCATAACAGGCTGTGGGAAGCGCATGAACACCACAGAGGATCCGATGTTCTGTTGACGTGTTTGTTCGGGTGTGGGGTTGTATGAAGGTCGGAGGCAGCAGGGCCGAACAAACGTCTGGCTGCTATTGCTCCAGGTGGACACACAACATTAAACCCATAGATGATGAGCAGCCAGACTTGATGGTGCTGAAGGGAAGATGTCTCATCAAATTCTTGATTATTGCCTTCTGTTCTTCAAGGACTTACAACATTTCTGGGAAAGTATGAGTGTGTCCCATATGAAAGATTTGTACTGAGTACTAAATTTAATAAACCTTCTACTTATATAATGCAATAATGATAATTCTGCTACTGAATATTAATACTAAAAATATCAGTTATCAATAACAGATGAAAATTAATAAATAGAAAATGTCAGGATGACAAT
This sequence comes from Megalobrama amblycephala, assembly GCF_018812025.1. NCBI lineage: Eukaryota > Metazoa > Chordata > Actinopteri > Cypriniformes > Xenocyprididae > Megalobrama > Megalobrama amblycephala. Next base: position 9,261,656 of record NC_063047.1, read on the forward strand.
TCAAAATAATTAAAGTGTTTATTGTTACTGTTATTGTTAATAATAATAGTTCAACTGGTGCAATATCTGGGCTGTTAACACAGTTCTTTATGGTTTTTCTGTGTCAGGTAAAAGTAACCCAGTAAACAGAGCATTACACCGATCGAGTAAGACATTCAGCCCCATAGATAGAGATGTTCCCTGAATTTAATGTACTGTAACTTTGAATGAAAAGGATCAGGTGTTTTCAAGTTTTGAAATATATTTTGAAATGTATTTTAACTGTAATGTATTTTTTTAGTCTCTTATGCTCATCAAGGCTGCATTTATTTGATAAAAAGAATACAATAAATGTTGTGAAATATTACAATTTAAAATAACTCTTTTCTGTTTTAATATATTATAAAATGTAATTTATTCATGAGATAACAAAGCAAGCAACCATTAGGCCTACTCCAGACTTCGGTGTCACATGATACTTAAGGAGAAACATTATTATCAATGTTGAAAACAGTTGTACTGATAAATATTTGTGTAGAAACCTAAACGCTTTTTAAAGTGCCATGCTTTGCCAAGACAAGACACTGCCATCTAACGGACAGATTTTGTCACTACAGTTCTTTGCGAAATGGTGCCAGAATCCAATTTGTAAATTAGTATCTCTAGTTTTGAACGATTTATTATTGTTATTGATGTCTCCCTCCCTCTCTCTCTCTGGACGAGATGAACCAAAATCTAAACAATATATCTTTGGAGAGACGTAATTCAGATTGATTTAAGCTCTGTTCCTAAACCCAAGGAGCTGCCTCACTGCCTGCTGCCTAGGTCACTGCTAACTGGAACTGTCATACTGTATCGCATTAATGTCTGATATGAAATTATCTACATAGGCAGCAACTCCATTCGCAGCACAAATAGAGCTTTGAATAACTTGGATCATGTTTTTGTTGTTTTTTTCTCACTTAGCTTGTTGCAATGCATTATGGGATTGTGTTCTGTATACAGAAGAAACAACGTGTATCTGTATTTGGATTCTTGTTTTTTTTTTTTTTTCTGGATAATATCTTTGTTCAGGATGATTCCGTGTGTAATAGTCACATAGTAGATTCAGCCAAAAGAAACTGACACAAATGATCATGGCTTGGCAGAAAAACAGGCACACCACAGTTACATAAACACAGGATGGACATCCAAAAAAAAATATCTTATTGTTAATATTAACATTCTAATCACCCTATGACAGTACAATAGATTTAAAAACATTAAATGGTGTACATAGCTTGTAAATGTGTGTTCTAGTCATAAATCACTTCTATAAAGCTTGATAAAACAGGAAGGGAAAGAAACGTGCTCTGCCTTAAAGCCCACGACCAGAAACCTGAAAAAAAGCCAGTTTAATTATTCATCCACATCTTTTTAGTGTTTTGGTACAGCTGGAAACAAACACAGGCCGTTCTATAAACACCAAAAGCACCAGTTAATTTGTTCCATTTAGTTTTCAGGTCAAGTGAGGACAAAATGAAGAGTGCATAAAATTAATGTCTGCAAAAAAAAAAAAAAAAGGCAATGATATGACATTCAAACAGAGAGATTCTGTGCCACTTTATTTCTAAAGAAACTTAAGGATCTACAGAGAGCTCTGAAAATGACTCAAGACAATTCTATTATAATAATGTCTGTTCAGACTCTCAGGTTTGTTTAATCTAATGTAGATAAAGTCCATGGAGGTTTTAAGCCTGTCACCCAAATTATTAATTCAATAGCCCAGCATCACATAAAAGAGATTAATCCCTTGATACACTGATTGTCATTCATGATTATTCAAATAATTAGCATTGAGTTGTTTGATAGCAGGTGCCACAAAGAAGCCCGATTAACATTGGGTATCTTAAGTCCACACAGTAGACAAAGTTGCTAGGTAACCAGACATGAAAGCAAAGTGCATTTTGTCCAAAAATAATAATAGTTACACAGACGTTTCTATCATAAATCAACTTCAATCAGGCAGAGAAAGCCAGTCCAACTTTGTGTATAGTCTTTTAAAGGTGCCCTCAAATGAAAAATTGAATTTATCTTGTCATTGTTAAATAACAAGAGTTCAGTACATGGAAATGACATACAGTGAGTCTCAAACTCCATTGTTTCCTCCTTTTTATATAAATCTCATTTTTTTAAAAGACCTCCGAAGAACAGGCGAATCTCAACATAACACAGACTGTTACGTAACAGTCGGGGTGTACGCCCCCCAATATTTGCATATGCCTGCCCATGTTCCCAACATTATAAAAGGCATTAGACAAGGGCAGCCAGTATTAACGTCTGGATGTGCACAACCAAATCATCAGACTAGGTAAGCAAGCAAGAACAATAGCGAAAAATGGCAGATGGAGCAATAATAACTGACATGATCCATGATAACATGATATTTTTAGTGATATTTGTAAACTGTCTTTCTAAATGTTTCGTTAGCATGTTGCTAATGTACTGTTAAATGTGGTTAAAGTTACCATCGGTTATTACTGTATTCACGGAGACAAGAGAGCCATTGCTATTTTCATTTTTAAACACTTGCAGTCTGTATAATGCATAAACACAACTTCATTCTTTATAAATCTCTCCAACAAAGTAGCATTAGCCGTTAGCCACGGAGCACTATCAAACTCATTCAAAATCAGAAGTAAACAATATAACAGTATACAATACTCACACAATCTGACGCATGCATGCCGCATGCATGACGAACACTTTGTAAAGATCCATTTTGAGGGTTATATTAGCTGTGTAAACTTTGTTAAGGCACTGTTCAAGGCAAGCGCGAGCTCTGTGGGCGTGGACCACGGATTTAAAGGGGCCGCAGCATAAAATCGGCGCGTTTATAATGATGCTCCAAAATAGGCAATTAAAAAAATTAATTAAAAAAAATCTATGGGGTATTTTGATCTGAAACTTCACAGACACATTCAGGGGACACCTTAGACTTATATTACATCTTTTAAAAACATAATCTAGGGCACCTTTAAGGAAACGTTTAATTAGCTCTTATAAAATTGTGATGTTAATTATATAGCAAGTTTTTTGCATTTGCTGTGCAACTTGACTACATTTCAATCATGACAACTCTCTGAAGATTTTTAGCATGGTAATGTAAATGTATCTGGTCTTGGTGGGCTAGATCAGCTACGCCGCTGATGAATTGCTGCTGTTGTAGATTATTGCTGCTGCTGCAGAGCAAGTACAGGAACTTGCTACTGCCAATACATACGCCGATACACTGCTGCGAGAAAGACATAGTGCAGCTGCACAAATAGCATATATCAATAACCCATAGCAGATCTATACAGGTGGAGCTGGGGAAGGTGAAGGGTTTTAGGGGAACACCGAAACGCAATGCAAACGGCTATAGTGAATGTAACCAGCAATTTAAATGTGTGAGCAACAAGCTCATTGGCTGCAGAAGTGACATGGACCAATCAGCTTGTGAAAAGTAGTTAATGCTGTAATTATCATTAGCTTGCGCCATCTAGAGTTTTATGACTGAACTATGTATTTATCATAAGACAAGACCAGTAGATTTTCAATGGCTTTATTTGAAAAATACACACCATTCACATATGCTTCATGTATTACAAAAACAAGAAAACAAGAAAGATTCCGACTATACAGACATCAGAGATATGAGTTTAGCATGACATGGTCCTCGCCACAAGATTCTCAAGAACTCAAGCTTCCTTTATGAGGCACAGACTGTAGATCTTGTTAAAGTTAACTTGAACAATGTTTAAGAGGCAAATCACGGGCACCTAAAATATGAGTAAAAACTGAAATATCAGCTAAGCAGAACTTATATATATATATATATATATAAATATTAAAAACACATACCAAGAAAAATATGAACCAAAACAATAACAGTGCCAAGTATGTTAGGTATATTAATTTCAAAGTGTGTTCTTTTTGTCATGCACAAGTTTTTGTTTTTGTTTTTTTTAATTGTGCACAATCTGGATGGTCTAGGGAAAGATTTGATCACATATTACTTATTTAGTTACAGCCCATATGCCCATATTATGTTCAGAGACTTGATTTAAGGAGAAATCTCAAGTCTTTGGTATCACTGTTAATTGGAGCTGGCTTAGTGCCATCTCACAATTCTGAGGACTGAAATTCACAACACATGGCAAATAAGCAAACTAAAATGAACACAAGCTTTGTTTGGAAGTTGCAAAGAAAAAACGATAAGGTTCTTCAAACACTCTGCCCAAACGAGAGCAGCAACACAGAAGTCCTTTAAGGCAGGAAATGGGCCTCATCCTGTGGTGGCTGGTGAGTTCAATGGAGAATTTCCAAAGATCAGTTGCTCAGCTCACAGTGGAGGCAAAAAAACCACAAGTGATGAGTGCTTGCTTCTGTATAAATTGCTTATAAAAGCGATATATTTGAATAGTGAAGCATGTAACTTTCTTTATAAGTCAGCAATACAAATGCACCTTTTTTCTTTTAGGGCAACTGGTACCAAAATACTTATAAAATCACTTTCTCATCTACAATTTAATTTAAACGGATCATGTATAGATTTACTGAAGCCTATGAAAATATTATTTGGTTATTTAAAACTTGTGACCCTCAAATTAGTCCTTTTATTATTGGTTATTTTAAGCCTCGGAACCTAATTTAGGGTTGTTTTTTAAATATAAAAAAATATGCAAAACAGAAATGGCAATTTGTTTGAAAATCTGTAGCTTTGTAAATGACACTGCAAAAACAGCTAAACACTTTAGCTGGAACCTGATACAACATTTCTCTTAGTATATACTGTGCAATATATAATAATAGTATACCATGTACAGCTGTGCTGAGTTGAACTGTAGGCCATCTGTTACTTGCAGAACGTTCATAATAAATAGTGACCTTTTCCTTGATTTGCTCTTTTTTAATGCAAACAGCCCAGAGAGAAATCTGCAGTTCTGCTGCATTTGTCATTGTGCTTAAGAGTCTAAGTCCATTTGCAGGGCTGATGGGCTACCAGAGGATGTGCCGCAGGTCAGCCTGTGGTGAGATCAGGGCCAGGAGTCTCCAAAGTCTCTGAAATTTCACCCAACTCATCTTGAAGCTCTGTGAAAGAGGGTCTTCGGAAAGCCTCTATCTGCATGAGACAGAACAGACTTTCAGATAATAACACACATAACATCCTTTTCCAGGGAACAGGGTTTGTTAGTTTTTAGCATAACTAATAGAGGAAATGTGTCCGTTTTTATATACACAAAAGGTAACAAGTTCACTTACCAGACAGCAGCTGGCTGCCAGCTCCAAAAGACGCTGAGGACACCCGCTGACCATTTTCCTGAATGCCGACACATCCAGGCCATAATCCTGCAATGCACAAAATCAAATGCATACAGGGATGGTAGATTTGATTAAAAAAAAAAAAAAAAAATGAATGTGCTTACTGGATTCTGATACTGGATGTGGCATTCAATTGCTTCAATAATGCTATTTATATTCACCTGCGTTCTTGGAAGGATTTCTGGGTCTGCTGGGATCCTAGCCAGAATTTCACACAGAACAATTCCAAAAGAGAACACATCCACCTAACGTTACATAAAGCAAAATAAGAAGGTCAGAACAACCAATGCTTTAGAACATTGTGTTCACAAGAGAACAATTTCACATTTCGCTCTGGCATTTTTAAGTCATCACCTTGCGGTCGTAGGGCTCCCCGCGCAGCATCTCAGGGGCCATCCAGAACGCAGAGCCCACAAGTGAAAGCTTCCTGTCCTTTGCAGGAAGTTCCACTACCTCTCGAGCCAAACCAAAATCAGTCACCAGAGCTTCTCTGCCCCTCGCTGTCACCCTTATTAGACAATTCTTTGGGAGACACAAACACACACATTTTTAGTATTTTTCAGTTTTCAGGCACTTTTTAGTCTTTTACTACTAATTTATTTTCACTTTTAGGATTGTAAATACAGTAGGATTTGTTAGGATTTAATACAGTAAAAGTATACTATAGTAAATATTGTAAAATATTACAATTTAAAACAACAGTTTTCTATTTAAATATATATTAAAATGTAATTTATTCCTGTGATGGCAAATCTGAATTTTCAGCAACATTACTCCGGTCTTAAGTGTCACATGATCCTTCAGAAATCATTCTAATATGCTGATTTGATGCTCAAGAAACATTTCTTATCAAAGTTGGAAACAGTTGTGCTGCTTAATATTTTTATGGAAACCATAATACCGGTTATTGTTTTACATATTTTTTCATTACAAAAAACAAAGCAAAACAGAATTTATTTAAAATAGAATATTTTGTAACATTATAAATATATTTACTATCACTTTTGATCAATTTAATGCAACCTGGCTGAATAAAAGTATTAATTTCTGTAAAGATCTCAAACTTTTAAACAGTGGTGTATATGGCATTATATTAATCTAATAAATAATTGCATGTTGTAAATTAACAACTTCTCTTTAAATAATGAGGTCATATTTGACATTAAATTATTTAAAATAAAATATACCAGATATAGTAAGGCAAAACAACATTTTTAAACAAGCATCTTGGGTTGCAGAATTATTTTAAGTGAGTGTGTTTTTCTTCACTGCCAAAAGGGGGCAGCAAAAACTAGCATAAAGTTTCACGATTCATTACAATCTCCTCCAAAAACTCTTACACATAGCTTTTCCAAAATCTGAATGCCAATTAAAATAACATCTTTAGATGGAAGACATTTAAAATACAGTTTCTAAATAAACACAAACTAAAAGTATGAACCTGACTTGTCTGCGGACTTTTAGCGTGAATGTAAACTGTGTAAATAAATAAGCTAAATGGCATCTAAATGCAATAAAGATAAAATGCATTTACAAGATAAAAGATACATAAAAACATAAATAAAATACATTACTGCCATTGTGTTCTTTAGTATCTGTAGCATGTTAATGGGCCTTTGGAGACAATGTGCCTTGCGGCTTAGGCAAAACTCCCAGGCTCAAATGAAAAACGTTCCTCATCATCACCATCTCTGTTTAATGAATTATTCAGCTGACCCTGTACCTCGCCAAAGGGTCTGGACCACCTACAATTCTCTCCTCCATCTCTCTAACACCCGTAAGGTACCAATATGCAATGTTAAACCTCGCTTTCAGTTTGAATGGTCTCTAGTGATGATGTGTCATGGCTACAAGCATATCACGTAGTCTGAAAATCAGTTTAAAAAAAATGATTTTGGGTATAATAAAAATGAGCTGTTATTTTAGAGGAAAGGCAAATGAGGAGACACTGAAGCTGACCAGAGTAAGGGGACTCCAGGTACAACCGAGACATTACATAAGACCAGTGGGAATCTTGGAGCAGAAAGTGCTGATGGATAAAACAGTAAGTTCTGCATCTGGATTGCATTAGAAACCTCAGCTAAGCTTCCATCCCAAAAATTGACCTATGATTATAGGACTAAGAAAACTCCAAGCACAGCTCTGAGCCTAGAAGCATCCAAATTTAGAACAGTAACTCATGCATATGCCAAGTGTTGCAACACCCTCTGGCTGTGCATCTAATGGGTGGGTTTGAAAGAAGAGCACAGAGGTTGCTTGATTCAATATAAAAGGGGAAAAAATAAATAAATAAATAAAATAAAGAGATAAAATTGTTATATATTGTAGAGCTGTCAAAAGTACCGACTCGGTACCAAGTCGGTACTGAAATTTTAAATGTCATGATACCAGCATTTCCTCCTAGCATTTGAAGCGCTGTTGAGTGTTTTTGAAGCATTGATCATTGTAGTCAATCACGGACATATCTGTTGACCACGTGAACACAACGGCCAATCAGAGGTGTTGAAGAATACGTTCAAAAGCACTCAAAATGCTAGGGGGAAATGCTGTTATGTCATCACATCACATCACATTATTAAAATTTCAGTACCGATTTGGTACCGAAGTTGGTACTTTTGAAAACCCTAAAATATTATTATTATTATTAATAATATTTTATATATAAACAATAAAAAGTTACTGTCTTAAAGACAATACTGGTATATGCTCAATTCTGCAGTTAGAAAAGTTATGTTTTTTTGTTGACAAACCTTTTTTTAAATATATTAGTCACTTTCTATTACAGATTTTAGAGTTAAATTCATATACATGAACATATATTAAATGTTTTAATATCTAACATGTATATGTGTATCTCTAACAAATATGCATATGAAACTCAATGCAAATGTTTGACCTCGTATTTAAATCTTGTAGCTCTGTAACACTTTGTGCCATTCAGCTTGAACCCTTTCACCTCCTCTAAATTAATGTTCCACACAGTTCTTAAAAACACCAGCTTTAGGGAAGCAGTCAACTTTAGCTTCTATTTTCTGACAACTTCCCACTGTCATACCAAATTCTAGGTCAAATGCCAACTGCAGCGCAATGGAAACCAATCGATGATCCCACTAACCGCCGTGCTAGATGTCACAGTTGTGTAAATCGTGTGGCTGGCATTTTTGTTTGCTCATTGTTCATATCTGAATGGCTGACAAATAGGCAGCGGCACAGAGATGAGATGAGACGAGGGTAAAAAAAAAAACAACGAAAAAGGAGGGGATCTGCGAGCCTATACACTGTTTGTGCATTTTGCATTTTCAATTGAGATGGGAAGGTTTGGGGAGAGAGGGTGTATGTGACAGAGAGAAAGACTGAGTGGGAGAGTTTATTATCATCACAATGGACTAGCCTTGTTGCCTCGCCCTTCACCCCAGGTTTGGTGAGCACTTGTGTGAATCCTGGCAACTAATGACACTCTCACGCAAACATCCATGTCAGTATTTCTCAGGGGAGAATTCCATGTAAAGACTAGACCTTCTCTGAGATCTGATGATTGCTCATGGGATCTCTATATTAACCATATTTTGCTGCACTTCTGTGATTGAGAGTCCTGCTGTACCTTAGAGTTCAGATCTCTGTGATAGATGTTCTTGTAGTGGAGGTAAATCATCCCTCTGGTGATGTCAGAGGCCAGGTCAACTTTCTCTCTCCAGCACAGAGGCACATCTTTCCTGGCCAACAGCTCCTCTAAACATCCTCCACTAACATACTGTCAAGAGAAGCAGTCAGTGAAGAAAACAAATAAAAAACAAACACTTTCACTCTTATTCTTTATTATTTTTATCTGTAGGGCTCAACTATAAGGAAGTCTCTAGGGCTAGTGTAATGTAAAGTAAAACAAAATGATTAAAACAAAGGTAACGTTAATATGAAATGACAAAGTACTGGTATAGGCTCATAATTTTTTTACTCCTTAGCTCTATTTGTTTCATTTGTAGAACTTTGCTGCTCATATAATGACAGCTGATTTAATATTTAATAATTAAATGTTGCATTATGAACAGTATATCAATTTTCCAATATCTAACATATATTGTCTGTATCTAATACATATATAAAATATGCACATGTAATTGATTATTGGTAGTAAATAGCTAAAATGTAAAATAAATATTTTCTGAAGTATATGGTGGCAGTCTAGAGAAGGCAGAAAAAAAATCCATATTGTTGAGCCCTGATTAACAACTGCAAATCACATGTGCAGTTTAAAGCATCATGTCTTTGGGACATTAAAGCTAAAAAAAAATGCATAAAATAAATTCAAACTGCAAAAAACTATTAACTCATTTCGAGGCTGAGAAGATGGCTATCTCACCTCTAGTATTGGGTACAACTTGTCCTCTTTGACACAAATACCCAGATACCTGAAAAAGATTTTAGAAAGAAGGTTACAAGCCATCAGAACGACGTGTTCCCTAAATCTGCAATGTTGAGCAAGTTAAAAGCTGTCAAATGCACAACAATTGTACATAAATGGAAAGTTACTTTGAGTTAAAAAGTGATGTTCAAGCTTTCATTTGTCATCACTAATATATTAGAGAACCATGAATCAGTGAAGCAATGAATATGGGTAAATGTAATATTTCACTGTCATGGTGACCTCATTTGGTTTCTGTCACATTCAACAGTTCTGTTCATTGGTCAACATGACTGTCATCTGTAATGAAGTGAAGACAGCTGGCAGTAACTGCGCAGTGTTAATTTATCTCAACTTTCCAGACGTTTCGAATATGGCTTTGTCCTTCCATAACGCACTGGAAAAAAAGCCATTCTGAGATTGCTTAGACAAACAAACGTCATAGTGCAAGATTAATAGCAGTATAAAAGAGCTGTGCTGGACAGGGCTTGGCGTGACTTGTAACCTGTAACAGGGTTATCAGAATTCTTCAAAATCTTGTGTAATATCTTGTGCTTTAATGACAATGTATGTACACATACATTACCAGTTAAAGGTTTGGAAACACCTACTCAACAATTTCAGAATAATAGTAAAGGCAAAACAAACAAACAAAAGAACACTGAAATAACACTAATGGAATTATGGAAATGGCCAAAACACAAATCAAAACTATTTTATCTTTTAGCTTCTTCATAGTAGCCCTCATTTGTCTAGATTACAGCACTGCACACTAACCGGCTTCATGAGGTGCATCCTGTGATGCATTTTAAACTCATTAGACAATTCTGGGTCAATTTAATTAATTAATTACAAACCTTAAAGCAAAATGCCTTAGATTAAAAGGTTTTAAGATAAAATACAATAAGTTCAGTGTCCAAACCAGGGGTCTCAAACTCGCGGCCCGGATGATATTTTGTGGCCCCTCACTTGACATCAAAGTTTAGTGTTTAGAGCAGCCCGCGAGTTATTCTGAAACGCACCTTTTTGATGAGTTGTTGCATATGCCGCGCTCGCCGCACTTTTGCTTTATTTTGTTATCACTTATGGGCTACCGTAGATCTCGTGACAGCTTTCGGCGGCGTTTGTTGTCAACGGTTGTCAAGCCAACCGCGAAGTACATTCAAAGACCTACTAATGTAGCCCCGCCCCTTTTCAGCGTTGCGCTCGTTGTCTTTTGACTAGTGATGGGAAGTTCGGATCATTTTACTGACTCGGACTTTTGAGTCTCGTTCAACAAAATGAACGAATCTTTTTTCGAGTCATTTCGTTAATTTAGTTCATTTTAGCAAAATGTAATTAAAATGTTACGTGTTACTTCCCCAACACATCTACTACTTATGCAAACGTTGATCCCACTACAAACAATACAAAACTACAATGCTATAAGATTCAGAAATGATTAATTCATTACCTGGGTCTTCAGTTTATGACAAGCTGATTAAGCTCACCTCACCTCTTGTCTGACAAGTCGGGTTTAAGTCATTCCTTAATGACGTGACAGGCAGTCCCATGCTAAACCAATGCAGTCTGAGCCGGTAAGAGAATTGATTAGTTCATTTCATGAGTCTTTCGGGTTTTTGAGTCGTTCCTTAAACATGACAGACCCATACACTACGCCAATGCATTCTGAGGCGGAAAGAGAATTGATTAGTTCTCTTCATGAGTCTTTCGGGTTTTGAGTCGTTCCTTAATCACGTAACAGACCCATATGCTATTTCTGACATTTCTGTCACTGTTTTTGTTACTGTTTCTTGAGGATCTGTGGTGTGTTATTATAAATAAATAAAGCCCTGTTATAAATAAAATATTGATTAATTTATCTTTTTGACTGTCTATCTGTAAATAAACACTAGGCTATATAATAATATAATAATCCAAGCCTACAATACAAAGTATTTATAGCCTAGTTTGTTCATTTTTACTCCAATTTTGAGTTTGCTGTTATAATAATTGCTTTTCCTAGGCAGACATATTGATCTAATATAAGAAGATTGCTCAAAAAGGACATAATGACATAAATTAAAAGCAAATAACATTTTGAATTTGAATTATTAATGTTAGTTTAAAACATCAAGGTTATGATAACTTTAGCTTTAACAGTTGTAACACAAACTCAAACAAAACTGGAGAGTTAACGTTATTTACTAATAAATATAATGTGCTTGGGTCACACAGCATAGTGTATGGGTATGTCACGTGATTAAGGAACGACTCAAAAACCCGAAAGACTCATAAAAAGAACTAATCAATTCTCTTTCCGGCTCAGAATGCATTGGCTTAGTGTATGGGTCTGTCACGTGATTAAGGAACGACTCAAAAACCCGAAAGACTCATAAAAAGAACTAATCAATTCTCTTTCCGGCTCAGAATGCATTGGTAGTGTATGGGTCTGTCACGTGATTAAGGAACGACTCAAAACCCGAAAGACTCATGAAATGAACTAATCAATTGAATCATCAGGTGAACTACTTCTAGCAGTACAGAACCTGTAAAATATTGCACATGCGCGACTGAACGAATCACCTCCCGAGACGACTCGTTCTTCCCGAGTCACATTAAAGATTCGTTCAAAATGAACGAATCGTTCAAGAACGACACATCACTACTTTTGACTTCCGGTTTGTATTTCCAGAGCGATCTTACATTTATGAATGAGCTGCTCGTTTTAAAATCTTCCCGATCTACTGACATTTGTTAAGACATATGCTTTAAACATAACAATGCTCATGATAACTTTCATTATCTCTACAATAAGTAAATCCACTTAACCAACTAATTATTCTTTGACAGCGATGCCATAGAAATGTACAGAGCTACCGCAAAACGGAAGTTCAAAGACAATTTTATAAAGATGGCGGCGCGCTTCTTTCTCTGGTAAATAAGGTCTATAGAATAACAAGACGTGTCACTCGTATTGTTTTGAATGGGAGAAAGTGTAACGCGCAATATGGTGGAATAAGTCCCGCCTTCTAAATAAGAGCCAATCGCCGACTGGTAAAGTCATCGCGTCACTTCAGCGGCCGTTAGAATCACCGGTTTCTATAGAAACAGTCAGACGCGCGCCTCCGAAGAGACGCGCATTTAGGTCTGCGCATGCGCATTAGCTTGATCCAGCCTGTTTTTTTTTTGTCATGATTTGAGCGTTTAGAAACTAAATTTATGAGCCGGTTGTTGTTAGATTTCATTGGTGATTTCAAATATGAAATTTAATCGTAAGGTTGGCAAACAGTTTTGGAGAATTTGATGTTTCCCCATTCAAAGAGATTGCATGCACAGATTGCATGATGCCCGAGAGGCGTTTCAAAGATGGCCGCCGAGTGAAATGACTTGTCTTAAAGGGACTTTGGTACATTCCGGCTCTTTTTTTTTAGCTCACAAATGGCTCTTTAAAAAAATAAATATTTTAACTATGACTTTGACTATGACAGGTGTGAAAACAATTCTAATTAAATTATTAAATGAACTCATACTCACAATGTCTCACAATATCTTTAAAAATGCATTGATTTGTTATGAAAAAATGTTTGGAAGAAACATTAATGTTGAAGAACTGTTAATAATAAAGATTGGGATGATTGGATCAGTTGTGCTCCTTTTTTTGTGGAATACTTGATGCGGCCCAGCCTGACCCAGACTCTACCTCCAGCGGCCCCCAGGTAAACTGAGTTTGAGACCACTGGTCCAAACTTTTGTACTTATATAATGAGAATAGAAAGCATATATTTATATGCCCGAATATCAACAGACCTTAGTCAGGGTAGTACCATATTTAATTTTTTGCAGGAATGAAAACGAGACTGAGGGATTGAAGTACAGTGCATTCAATGGATTGTACGGTTGTTTAACAATCCAATCATTCAGCTGACAAAACATCTTTCCCAAAGTTGCGAATTGTGGAAATTATGTGATCTAGGACATTTATACAGTGAAGGCCATTGTAAAGACTGTACGTCTATTCCTCACAGCCTCGTTTTCATCTGTGTTAAATTCAATATGGCGTCTAACCTGACTAAGGTCTATTAGGTATTTAGATGAGCTATATGCTATAGAGTTATATGTGATACTTATACTTAATATAATAAAAAAAAGATAACTAATGAATAAATAAATGAGTTACAGTACATGGCACGTTATTATATTCATTATAGTTATAATAGCATTAATAAAACATACCTCACTATGTTGGGGTGTGAGAGTTTCTGCAGAAGGCTGATTTCTCTTACAATGCTGTCCTGATCAACATCATTCTTATAGATCTTCACTACCATCACCTTCCGTGAGGTGTTGTGGATCACCTGAAAATAAATGAAGTAAAATGACAATAAAATGAAAAACAGAGAGAGGAAGGGAATGAATCCTAAATAGGTATTAAAACATTCCTTTCTCTCAGGACAGAACTGCTGGGACAGTTGAGCTGTGTAATCATCGCTTATGTAATTTACTCAGCAGGGACTCATCGGGAACCCATTAATGGTTATGGTGTACTCGGGCATGAGGGTCACCTCAAACTGGGCTTAGCTGACAAATATGTCCTAATTAGTAGGGCTACAATACTGCACTGTATGAGTGCCATTAAGATATACACACATATACCACACACCAGGAGAACTTCTGCAGTACAATAGGATGATCACGTCATTTCCATTTAGAATGAATTTATCACTCTTCTTCATTCTTGTTGCATGATGGACTTCACTATTAAACTTTTGATTCAGTAAAAAATGAGTTACAAAATAAATCAATATGCAAGTAGTCAAATTGTACACTGCTTTATTTGCTGCGAAAAATTCTCAACAGACAATGCGTTTAAAGGAGACAAATCTGCCTAAATATATTATTAAATCACAGACAGATTCATGTCATCAGATTCAAGATAAGTTGAGTGTTACCTTGTAAACCTTTGAGAAGAAGCCACTGCCAACCAGCTCATGTGTAAAGTTTTCCCAGAATTCTAGCTTGCGGACGGCTGTGCGTAGCTTCTGCCAGCGGTCCACATGGCAGTATGTATCAGAAGACTCTCTATACAGCGTCGGGCTGGTGGGCTCAGACGAAACGTCCACCTCACACATCCTGGCGATCTCCGCTGAGAACCGAACACACACAGAAAGTGTTGAGAGAAACACCAAAGCTTTCTACAAGGAGCGCTTAAAAGCAATTCAGCATTAGAATACAATGTTAAAAAAGTCTAACATTTTACAAAAAAAAACGTGTAATAAAATAACTATTTTTAAAATATTTATCTAGCGCAAAGTGCCCAAAAAAAAATCAGTAGCTGGTTTCTAAAGGAAGCAGTGCATGTTAATGGATGAAAGTGAAGCTCTGGTTTGAAGCTCATACAGTAAGTACTTGATTAGCTCATTGAGTAGGAAGGCTCTCATCTGCTGCAGCAGGGTATAAAACTGACAGAATAACGATGTCTTAAAAATAGCCGTGGACTGCATACAGAGAAAGATTCATGCAGGTGAAAGACGGACTGTTCTTCATTGAAAAACACGAGACATCAACAACTCACAAACAATTAAAGCGCAAGACTGCAGTTTACTGTTAAGACTCATTTAGATACATTTAAAAGGTCATTTCACACAAAAGTGAAAATTCTGTCATGATTCATGATTTACTCATCTTCTTGTAATTTCAAACTCGTATGACTTTCTTTCATCCGTAAAATGGAAAAAGAGATATTTAGAAGAATGTTCAGTTGGATCTTTTCCATAGAGTGAAAGCATACAGTGTGACCAAAAATGATATACTGTGCTTCATGACCTTTTTGGAGCACAATGACAGTGTATGTAAAAGAGAAATGCTACAGGTAAACTGAGCAAAGGTTTAGAACAACTTGAAGGCGAATAAATGACAGAATTTTAATTTTCACTTTAACAGCCTTTAAATGCTAACAGGCTTTTAAACAATGAAATGTACTACCGTTCAAAATGGGGTCAGTGATATCAGTGAAATTAATACTTTCATCGGCAAGGATGCAATAAATTGATCAAAAGTAAAGACATAATGTTACTATTTCAAATAATTGCTGTTTGTTTGAACTCTATTCATCAAAGAATCCTGGAAAAAAAAAAATAAAAAAATAGCAATTTCCCCAAAAATATTTAGCAGCACAACTGCAATAATAAAAAATGTTTCTGGAGCACCAAATTAGCATATTAGAATGATTTTTGAATGTAACATGTAACACTGAAGACTGGAGTAATGGCTGAAAACTCAGAAAATAGAAAATAGAAAACAATTTCACAATATCACTGTTTTTAAATAAATGCAGCCTTGAAGCTCATATAGGAGACTTATTTATTGTATACTGTAGTCTGAATCTACCCTCACACAGGATATTTGCAACATGAAACAGACATGGTCACACATTACTGTGGTTTTCTTGAGAGGTTGAGCAAATTCCGGGAAAATATATAATGAAGAAAAACAGATCATACAGCATAATTCTAGTAAAAAGTTCTTCAACTTGATTTGGTATGTTACCTGTAATATCTAAAAACCCAATCAACAGCACTAGGTTGTAGTGTCAGTTCACTCTTGGTTCCTGTGGTCTAGACCTGTGTTTGCAACTTAATGCATCAGTATTTCCATGTTGGGGAGACACTGAGAATAAAGTGGGGCGCTGAAGTCAACGGGGAGTGTCATCACAGCCCAATGATGCTGCCGGGGAACAGCACGGAGTGGCACGCTTACACAACCCGTCGGGCTTTGTCACTTAAGCGGGAATCATCTAGCAGTATTCATCAAGGGTACAGCGCACACATGCAGTCTTTGTGTTTCCAGCAGCAGACGCACAATCACAGCCCTTTCAGTTTTACAGCCTCACTAAAAAACAAAATGCTTAGAGTGCAATCCTAACTAGTCTCTGACTGTCTGTTTAACTCAAAGTCTCTTTCATCCACTGTTTTCTGCATTTTAATGCCAGAATAATAAATAAAAGACTCCAAGAGTGACTTCAGACTTTTGGAGGTTCATCTAAAGCTTTTGTGCATGCTTACTGACTCTCTACTTTTTGACATTAGACCTCCATTGAAGCTTGAGTACATGATACATTTTGAAAATAAATAAATAAATAAATATATAAACATAACTTCTGGTGGAAGGCATGATATTGCACCAAGGTGCAAGTTGAAGCATTATCCTACTACAGACTACATTTATAACAGAGCTGACATCTCAACTGAAGTTCAAGCATGCAAGCTTATTTGCATTTAGACAAACTACAAGTTAACGCTGCAGTGATAAAATTCACCAAAGGAAGTGGATTCAAACTCCCATTTACTCTGGAAGGAAACAGCCGCTATCTAAGTGGCAGCTAACGTCTGCCCTCATACAGGAGACTCAGGGTTTCCGAAATATGCGGGTCAAAAGGAGGCATTGACTCAAAGTTTACACAGTATGCAGCACGTCAGAGGATGCCGTCATGAGTCCCGCAACCTGACTTCACATGCACACGAGAGGAAATCGACCCTCAACTTAGGTTTTTACAGGAAGACTGATGCTTCAGCATGCAGAACTAACATATGTCGAAATTAGTAAAGTAGAAACTGTAAAGGGCAATGGAAATTTGAAATATTATAAAGTATATCTAATTTTAAAAATAATTTTACAAAATAATTCATATCTCTTAGAAAACATTAAAACAGATCTACTGTTGGCATCAGGTGAACATAGTTGTTTGTCTGATCAACACCAGAACAGGAAGCATGCGGTGTGTTTTCAACTTTGAAAGGGGGAAAAAAAATGCACATGTCGGAATTTAGATGTTAGTATCACTTTGCATGCAGTTAGATTTCTTAATTAGTCAGATATTGGATTAATAAAAATATTTGTGATCTCATTCCAGTGTTTTTAAGTATTATTTAAATACCTTATAGTATTTTTTAAAAAAATAATCTTTTTTTATTTCAGTCTTAGTTTTAGTAATTTAATACTTAAAATGATGTTGTTTCAGTTAGTTGCCAAGGGAACATTTATTATTTTTGTTTAGGTTTTCATCTTATATTTATATATTATTTTATTTCAGCTATAGTTCAATTAACAAAAACTATCTTTAAATTTTAGTTAACAAATCTGACATTACTTTTAAAATATTTATTAAAAAAAAAAATTTGAGGATAGAATATGCGGTAAGAAAAGGCCAGAAACAGCAGTAACATGAGAAATGGGATGATACAAAGTCCTGAACATGGTCAGAAAACTCCAGACCAGAACAGAGATGAGACCGTGATAAGAACATGAGAGGAGGTCGCATGATCAAGTCATGAAATTCACACCAAGTAAACCGCTTCCACCAGCACCATAATAAGCATCTACGCACAACATGCCATGCATTTGTTTTTGGTTTTTTTGCATTCTTTTTATCCACATCACGACAAGCTCTCCCTCTCTCCGCACACGGTTTCTCATGTGGCTGCTGGGATTGGTGTGAACTGCAGGGGCAGTAGCTGTAGTCTGTTCCAGACTGGATCTGTTGGAGAAGAGAGAGCTTTGGCATCACTCCAGAGATCTCCCCCTCACATTCTCTCCCACTCTCTTTCTCTACACAAAACAACATTCAGCACAGTGGCATACCAAACATCAAAAATGTCAAAAGTCTTACTGATGTCTTTCTATTTTCCATCTCTGTCTGTCTGTTTTTTTCTGCATGTCCAAACGCAGCATATTAAATTGATCAAACTCATATTTGTGCATGCACAAACTCTGTTTTATAAGCAATTAGGTGTGATGACTAGTTGTAAAGATTTTGTTAAGACTGGAGCCCACCTGTCTGGGAAAAATCAATCAAATGAACAGCAAGAGAAATCTAGTTTCCTAGTAATGACTCTGAACAGAAACTGCTTTGTCACAATGATTTGCTGCCTAATAAGTTGCACTTGTAAACAGTGCTGTGATCCAGTGAAATGTATATCTGCTGAACTCATATACAGTATCAGAGATACACAGTATATAAGCTAAAGCATAGAAAGGCTCGGCTTCTGTGCAAAAAAACTAAAAAAAAAAAAAAAAACTAGGCCTAAATAACTAGATATTAGATATTCTGAATCCTATCATACCTACACTATTGTTCAAAAGTTTGAGGTTGGCAAATAAATGTTTTGTTTTTAAAAGAAAACTCTTATGCTCGCTCACCAAAGCTTATTTGATAAAATAATAATATTAATAATGATATTAATAAAAACACAACATTGTGAAATATTATTACAATTTAACTGTAAATATTTTAAATATTTTCCTGTGATGGCAAAGCTGAATTTTCAGCAGCCACTATCCACCCTTAGTGTCACGTGATCCTTCAGAAATAATTCTAATATTCTGATTTGGTGCTCAAGAAATATTTATTTTTATTATTAATGTTGAAAACAGTTGTGATGCTTAATATTTTTGAGGAAACCTTTTGAGGAAATCCTTTTTTTTTTCAGATTATTTGATAAATAGAAAGTTCAAAAGAACTTAATTTATATCAAATATTTTTTTTTTGTTACAGAGTAAAAGTCTTTAACTCTCAATTTTTATCAATTTAGTGTGTCCTACCTGAATAAAATTATTTCTTTCAAAAAAATAAAAATAAAATAATAAAAAATAAAAAAAATCAACAATTTACTGACCCCAAACATTTGAACAATAATATATAATATATTTGTAATTGCTGTTGTTTGAATACTACATATCATCCTTCATCCTTTGTATATCCGGTTGCGCGAGCACCAGTTTGATTTAATCAGAAGGATTCAGTCATTAATCACAGATAATTCTTATGTAATATATGCTACTTGTTTCCAAGCACATCTCAAGGTTCGATCAACAAACATCACGCACTTCCTTGAATCATCTTATCTTCTGAGGTTTGCTTCTTTTTGTTAGTCTACCCTCAACTTTGACTTCTGACTCTTACAGCATCCCATTTCAACATCTACATACATCTATGCTGCACTTGTCAAATAGAAAAGACAAGCAAGACAGTGTGGAAATAGAAGGAAGTAGTTTTGAGGATATTATTTTTTAGAACATTTTAGTTAGAACATTGCTTTGCTGTTTTATATGAGAGAGACAGGACTGGGCAGTGTACTTTTGGAAGGAGCTGGAGGGAGGAAAGCTATGTTTTCCTGTCTCACACCAAAGGGCAGGGAGGATCTGCTTCTGCTATGTCAACAGTAGGGCACAGACTGAAAGATATAAACTCAAAAATGAAAAATAGTGGAGTACAACACACAAGGAGACAACATAATACCAAAGACAGTAACTATATTTTAACCATACATATACACACACACACACATATATATATATATATATATATATATATATATATATATATATATACACACACATACATACATATACATATATATATTAAAACAAATATTTTAAAAGTTAGGTCCCTTATGGTGGTGTATATATACACACACACACACACACACACACACACACACACACAAACAGCGGCCTTGTATGAGACACTGAGTAACGGGACACTGACATGGCCACAAGTTCAAGATTTCATCTCTGCGGTAGAGCAATGATCTGTGAACATCTATTTTAAAGGATTCTCTTCATGTCATTCTCATTGTGAATCCACTAACTTATTCCCAGCCATACTGAGATGAGAAAGGTCAAGTGCAGATTATCAGACCTTCTCTAATGAGCCAGACATCTCGGAGTTGATTCTAATATCACTTAAGCTAGAAAACCTGTTCTTCATGACACAATGCAGGTGTACACAGTAGCAGCATGTCATGTTTCAACTAGATGTTACATGTACAGTATTTTTCTCAAAATATTGATTCATTCCTAAGCATTGTTACTTACTGCACTGGTTTAATAAGCTATTCATGTGCATCTTGAGGTGGGTGGAGAGGCGGTCCGCCTGAGCTCAAAACACAGACAAGCTGGGAAGTATGACAGAAGCTATAAGAAAAAGGACACACATAGAAGCAAATGAACAGAGACACAAAACACAGAAATGTAACAGAATCAGCAAGGACTTAGAAACAGCACATTGAACCGACATGACATTTTAAATGCAACAAACTCTGATAAAGTGTAAAATCACATTGCACAATGAGAGAGAGCTCTGAAATAGTACATATAGCCTATTTGGTGCACATAGTTGTCGCATCATATCAGTCAAAATTGTAAATGAGAACATAAAAATGACAGACGGATGAGTGGGTGGATGCATGGAGCAAGATGCGGTTGTTAACAAGCAGAAATGTTTTATACATAAAATTTGCACGTGTAGCCTAGTTTATAATAACTTCGCATACATAAAATTAGTAGGAAAATAATCAAGGTTGTGTCTAACGTCCTAGCACCCGGTTAAAAAAAATTAAACAATCAATCGCTTACTCACAGCAAAAAGCACCCCGGCGTCTTCACCTCCGCTGTTGCTTATTGATTGCTCAGCGATCAAATAAAATCGACTACAAACCCCAAATAAGTTCTAGTGAGAGACGAACCGGTGGCATCGCTTGCGCTTCTTGGATGAGTCCATTTACCGTCACTCAACCCGACAATCCTCAAATACAGAGAAACCGCCCTCCTTCAGACTTACAGCTGCTCGACGGGGTTTAAAGCAGTCTAACCTAGATGATAAAAACGTGTTTAATGGGTTGTGTGTAGTGGGAGCCAGTTGCCATGACGTCATAATTGTTACGATTAGCCCCGCCCACCTGTAGGTCCATGTTGCTTTAAAACCAGTGAGCTGCTTTCAGAACTAGTGGTGATGTGATTTTGATTCATTGATTCGAATCTTTTGAATCTCTTCACCAAAAAGATTCATTTAGTGACCATTGCGCGTATACAAATCTACAAAGCATCAAGCTTGTCAACAAAATCTACGATTTGTTTTCATTTTTTTTTTTTTTTATTCAATGGGCATTCATTTAATTAAACTAGAAAAAAGGTGACTTGTGCAATTAGTTTCTTTCAATTCGTTCACTCAAAAGATCCGATTCAAGAAGTCAGATGTGCTCACGATCACGAACCAAACAGCAGAACACGCATGATGCGCGTTGTTGTCTATGTAGGAACCACACTACGTTTTTAGAATTAGCAGCTGTGATATGTTAATACTAATATAACAGCGACAAACACAATTCAGCGTTTTGCTATAATACATCCGCAAATCTAATTAAACAGTCCGAATTTACTTTTCCATTGTGTGTTATTTTTTTTAAAGAAATAAGCCGCTAAATAATTTGTTTATTATGGTTTTGTTTGAACAGCTGATTTCCAGGCATCGCCAGAGGCTGTAAAAGCAAAGGAAAGTGACGACAGTGTTAATCATTTCTGTTTCATTATACAAATAAACTCTAGCTCTGTGTACTAAGCAGTAAATTTACTGGAAATTACCCTATAGCAAATTAATATTTGGATTGTAAATATATTAAGCAAATAATCTTTCAATAAACAATGTCTTGCCAGAAAATCACTACGTTTCCTCCGCTCGCTATTATTAAGTAAATAGCGCCCCCGTCTGTATAAATTACGTACCAACTGTTTGAAAAAACCTAGCATATTCTGCTTAGGTATGTTTTGAAGCATGAAAGCTGGTTTGAAGTGGTTTATGTTGGTCCTTAGCTGGTTTGAGCTAGTTTATGCTGGTCATAAGCTGGTCCTGAGCTGGAGCTAGTTGCTTAGGACCAGCACTTGACCAGCTTAAACCAGCTTCCATGCTTCAAAACATACAGCATATGCTGTTTTTTTCAACAGGGAGAATCTTTGTGATTTTGCAAACAGCTCAAAAAGCTACACATGAGAAACAGGGACAATAATCACAAATATTATCATAAAATAAATAATACTTTTATTGTTTAAAGTGCATTGGTGACCAATAACTCTTTTACAATCATATTTGCTATGTATGTTTCATGACAGACAGAAAAACAAGAAGAACAAGCATAGTCAGTTTAAATAAATGTAACTGTGCAATCTGAATAAAAAAATAAATAAACTGCTGATAGCCTATATCTATAAAGGCCGCTATGACTTTTTAAATCAGCTGCCTTTTAGAAGTCCCATCCTCCATCATCATGTATTACCCATTTCACACATTTCTCCTAGTGTTTTTACTCTTTTGCTTTGGAGGATGATAGCAGCATTTGGCGAAAAAAAAAGTCTTTGTAATTGTGTCTGTTATTTAAGGAATAGTTTCACATCACATATTGATTATTTGTTTATAATTTATATAGGCTATTTTTATATTGTTATATTCTTATTTTTTTCTTATACATTCCCCCTTTTTTGTAAGTGTTCTTCATTTTGTTCTCTCTTGAACATGAATGAGTACTGAATCACAGTGATGTGAACCTTGTTAAAGGAATGGAGTGTAGGCTCATAAACATTAGTTTAGCAGCTTCAAGGTACTGCTAATATAATTTTAGGATTTCAATCTGATGAAGGCAGTCTGTATCAACATGTAAATTCAGACTTCTGAAAGTCATGCCAAATATGGAGAAGATTCTGTGGTTTAAAGCCATTCACTACTATACGCTTGGAAAAAGTGCACCTTTCATAGTCAAGTCTGCGCACCTCAAAAAGATTCCTAAGGCCCAGAAATCTTGTTGCGTAAAAGGGTTTTACACCCAGGACATGCAGGCACATCCCCACATAGACATCTTCGAGTGGAACTGGCCGCACAAATCTAGAGGCCCATAATATTTTTCTGGCCAGGTCAGTGGAAAAGACATACGCAGCTCCAGACACGTATGGAGGATACCATGTGCCTGGGTAAAGATCCTCTGGGATATACCATTTGTTGAAGCTCTCCCTGTGAGGAACAGCATCTGAGATGACGGATCCAGTGATGTAGTCTTTCCTTGAGGACTCGCCCTGGTCATGCAGGTAGTCCACCAGGTAACGCACATTGAGAAAGACATCTGCATCGATCTTCATGGTATACCAAGCACTCTGGCAGTAGGTGGCTATCCAGTTCATTATCATCATTGTCTTTATTGTGAGATTATGGTAACTGTCCACAAAATCCATTTGAATAATGTCACCATAATCCTTGCTCTCCCTCTCAAGGTGCTCCTGCAGTACTGGGTCGCTTTGTTCGGGCTGACCAATGATAAACAAATGCAAAATATTCACACCGGGAATCAAGCCATATTGACCCCATGTGTTTCTAATAGCAGTCCTCGCCTCTATGCCGTTGATAGTCACTGGGATCATAAGAACCAGGAAAGGACTCTTGTTCTCACACAGTTCTGGCTGGTTCAGAATGAATCTGTATGTTGACGGTGAGATCACATCATGGAGGTTTTTAGGGGTTGGAGTCTTCTTCGGAAGAGACGGCCAAAGTACTGTGCTGTTGAAAGCGAAAATAACTAAAAGTGTTATTAATCCAGCGACAGCAAGGTATGTTAAAAGTTTAAAGCGCGATCGCTTCCGCATATTTAAATAAAATAAAAACTTCATCGCCCACACGCTGCAAGGAAGTTACAATACTAGACTGTCGGGTTTTGCGGAAGGTGCAAGTCATTGTGTAGCAACCCTTCACACTCGCTCATAACCTGTGATAAGAATCAACTGCCGACCTACTTTTAAAGTAGACTAAAGAAACCATTGAACGTTTTCTATCAGTTTTATGTCGATTTTTATCATTTTATGGTTAAAAAAAAATACGGTTTTCATTATCTACGATCCCATTCGTCAAAAAGTAGATCCCCCAACAGCCCAGCCCATTACATTCCACCTTTACCGGTCTACCAGGCAGCTGCGGATTGGTACAATGATGATAAAACGGTCGGTCAGCCAATCAGATCGCGTGGTCGCACTTACACTTGAAAAAAGTTAAACACAGCAGCAGCTATTTTGTTTATGAATTGCACTTAGGAAATTTATGTTTTGAATAAATGTGAAAATGTTACTTAGGCTAATTGCGTGTCCAAATAAGCATGTTGCAAACGTGATTTATTAAACAAAATCTGTTTTATTGTAAGAGGGGTTACAAAGAAACACCTGTTGTACACCCATTTAATAAACAAACAAACAAACAAAAATATTCAAATACCAAAACGAGACATAATTTACACAGGTCTTGTATGGGTCAGTGGTTTAGTCGATAGCAGGGGAGGGGGCAAACACGAAGACTTATTCTGTATATTATTTTTTTTTTTTTCGAACAGAACTTTCATATAAGGCTATGTTTATAATAATTCCAATAACCTGTCCTGGCCATTACTTTTTCTTTATGATTCATGAACATTATACAAGCTCATAACTGGCGAACAAAGTATCACTTAATCCAAAGATTGAACATAGGTCCTGCCTTAACCTTTGTTTCATTTAAATCTTTTAGAGAATAACAAGCAACAAAATCAAGATTCTTATGCTCTGTGACTGAATGCCAATGTAGTTATAGGGTACAGGAAACACGACAAAAGGTGCATATAAATGACCACTTAGCAGTACTGTAAAGGTACTGGTTTGAGAAACGTGCCACTTGACTTCAGAACTGATGAGCATGAGTTGTGGGAGAGAGAAGACTGAGAGAGAGCATGGGTACTTAAATTTATCACAGACAGGCTAGAAAGAGATGAAAAGATCTCTGAGCCTCCTCGCTAGATAGTTTTATACAGTCCTGCATATTAAATGCTGAGTTATCATGTGCCATTTAACTTCTAAATCTAATTGATAACTTAAAGGATACAGTATTCTCGTGGCTAACCACAGCCTAGGGAAGAGGCTCCAATGAAAAAAAAAAAAAAAAAATACCACACACAAACATTCAACTCTCTCCACTGTAACTGTATGTGATATACAGAAAGAATATTATAATTATTTTTATTTTTTTACTGGAAAGCACCAAGCCAAACTCAAAATCTCCCCTCCGTCGGTATTGTATTATATAGATGTTACTGGAGTGTCTGTCTTTGGTGTGCTTATGATGTACAGGCACAGTGTGTAATGTTAAACACTTCACTATGAGTCTATTGGTTTACTGATGAACAGAAGTGGTACACACACAGCTGTGTATGGAGCTTTGAAGACTTTTTTTGTTCTTGTTCTCCATGAATAGGAGAGCGTTGAGAGCAGGCTGGGCTCCTGGCAGTGGCTTTGGTAGATGAAGGGGATGAGATGATGCAGGAGGAACAAAGGGAGACTGGGCAGCAGAGAAGGGTAGGTTGGATGGAGCCGGAGTGCACCGGTTTACGATCGCTTTCTCCTTCCCTCAAAGTTCCTGAAGTTGGCGGGCCTGATCTTCATCTCTGCAAACTCGATGGAGTGCTCATGACCCTTCCAGTGGAACCAGTTTACACCCTGGAGAAAAAAGTATAGTATGTATCTCTTTCATATTCACAGGATTCTCTTACAGGGAACTCAATCAAAAATGTAAATCTGTCTCTACTGTATGACAGGTGAAAAAAAACATACCTTGCTGTGACTGTTGTCTCCGTATCGGCCCATTATATTGACTCGATGACAGTTTTTATACCAGAAAGCTCCCTTATAAGACAACGCACAGTTGGTGACAGCTATATCGTTGTCATGATCGTAAGTTGAGAATGGACGGCTGTGATGATATGTCATTGAGTCACCTTTAAAAGAGCATCGTCACAAAATCAGTCAGATTTGAAATATGTTGTATGTTTACTTTTGAGCATAATATACATATAAACACACTCAGACACATACAAACTACTGTTCATCATCTGTTTTCAAATTTGATAATTATGTCACTTGAGCTCCAAATCAGAATATTGAATGATTTCTGAAGGATCACGTGACACTAAAGACTGGAGTAATGGCTGCTGAAAATTCAGCTTTGTCATCACAGGAATAAATGATATTTAAAACATATTAACATAGAAAACATATTTTACATTTGATTAATATTTCACACATTTTTACTGTATCAAATAAATGCAGCCTTGTTGAGAATAATAATTGAATAATTCTTTCAAAAACATTAAAAAAAACTTTTTGAATGGTAGTATATTATAAGAAACATATTTGACAAAAATAATATATATATATATATATATATATATATATATATATATACAGTGCACAGCATAAATGAGTACACCCTCTCTGAACAAATACAAAAGATGTATTTTCTTTATGATCACTAATACAATTCATGGAAAGACGGCAAAACTAAAATATTAAACATATACATTATAAAAACTTATATAATGTGTCATTAATAGCCATAAAATAAGTAAATTAGCCAATTTTGTTTAAATTAAGGATTGAAGAAATGAGTACACCCTAGATTTAATTCAACAAATGTATAAATATTCTAGCACTTAGTATGCCCTCCATAATTTTGAATATATTGCTCTGACCCTTCTTGGCACGGAGTGTAAAAGTTCATGACAAATTATCACATCTGTCCTGTTTAACTCCTGGATGATGAGCTCCTTAAAGGCCCTGATCTTTAATGGGGAGTGTTGCTCAACTCGTCTCTACAGAATTCCCCACAGGCGCTCAAGAGTGTTAAGATTGAGTGCAATACATGTCCACAGAAGGTTTTTCACTTTGGAGAATGCATATCCTCATTGTCATGTTGAAAAAATGCCCAACAATGCAGGAAATGAGGAAAGGGTAACATCTTCTGTTTCAAGTTTGTGTATTAAATTACATGTAGGAATTCATGACAGCATTGAAAAAGCACAACTCCCACACACCTTTAGCACTCGTACATCCCTATTGTCACAGAAGCGGTCTCTGTGGCTCCCTCTTCTCACCACCTGAGGGCACCCTCACCGGAGTACTAACCACTTCTGGACTACATTTCCCATACCACATACCTGGACTGATTACTCGACCACGCCCACTCACACCTGTTCCCTATCCCACGGACTTTAAAAGGACTCTCACAACCCTTCATGATTCGCGAAGTCTTGTTTTGCCTGGCTAACATTTCTGAGTGTTTTCTCCTGTGTATTGATCTTTGTGTATGACCTTGGACTGCCTTAACCCTCTGAACCCCGTCTGCCGCCTGCCTTGTGAACTCTCTGCCTGGATACTGATTACCTCTGTCTTGATTGCCGCCTGTCTCGACCCACTGCCTGGTACTGTTTCTGATTCTGCCTTGTCTATTACACTGCTGTTGCCGATCCCTGACTTTTGCCTGTACGACCACGAGTTACTAATAAAGCTGCAAATGGATCTCCCCGAGTCTGTCAGTCCGTTACACCTATACAAGAGCTTTACTACCACTGAACTTTACTCTGGGAACCAGGCACTTCTCACTGTACTCCTCCTCTAGCAACACCAGAACATTTTGGATGCTGTTAGATCCAAAATGATTGATTTGGTCTCATGAGACCAGAGTATTGATTCCCAGAATCTATATTTTGTAAATATGGCCTTTGGAAATGGCTAACTGACTTTATTGTGCTTTGGCTACTGTGAGAACAACAACCATGCATGTCATTTCTGCAGACTGCATCTTACTCTGTGAGATAAACAGTCACTCTTTTCATAGCTTTTGCTGGCTCTGAGACACTCGCTTGGTATTTCTCTTGCTCTTTGTCTATTAAAAAAATCCCTCATCACTAAATGAAAGCTTAAAATGAAGGCCTGATTATTTCAGGGGCCTTGTCACAAGTCCATTGTTTTTGAATTTCTGTGTTACATTTGTTATTTTCACACTTAAAACAATGATTTGGCAATCCTCTTGTACCACTGTCATCTTTTGTGCTAAGAAATCAGTCTCCTGACAGTTCTCTCCCAAGTGCTTCCACTGTTGTCAGCATTAAGTCTGAGAATGAGTCAGTGGGCTATATAACACTTTTAATTGTCAAGAAATTACTCATCTTTAAATGTTTTGGTTCAACGTTCTTACCTGTTGATCAAACATTGCCTTAAACTTACACCAGAATTTTTTTTATTTCATTTTATTTAGTAACTTTTAGGAGGGTGTACTCATTTTTGCTACACAACATTTTATCACCTTGATAAGAAAATCTTGTTTTCCTGAATAATTTGGTAATTGATTAAGCAGACTTGCTGGAATATTATATCTCTAAAGTCATTGAGTAATTGCTGACTTTCAGAAGTTTCAGAGGGGGTGTATGTACTCATTTATGCTGTGTACATATATATATATATAATGTACACACACACACACATTTTTATATATAACATATATAACATATTAGGCAAAAAATGAGAGAGGGATCAAAGACTTTACCTGCAGTGCCGCTGTATCCTCCAACATGGACTTTGTAGCGAGTGCGTGGTTCAGAGACTGAAAACTTGTCATATTGCGCATATGCAGACTCTCCCTTATCTCTGAGGTCCACACGCAGCTCATACTGCCCAGAGGAGGTGATCTTGTGGAGGTTAGAGAGACCTGCAGACACAAGCAATGCAATTTGTAGTCCAATATGCTCAAAATGTCACCATATCATAATACCTTTGGGCCTCTATGCTTAGGGCAATATTAGCAGTTTGACATGTCAGCACATACCCAGCCAGAATTCATCGTTCAGGTCACCAAAGCCTGCAGTGTAGTTCTTCCAGTTTCTGAAAAACTCCACTTTACCACTCTGCCGTCTCACAAACACCTGCATGGAGGTACCACAATATGACTCTTGTGTATGAGAGCCTGTGTTTGATGAGACTTTACTTTAAATGAAAATTTCAAATTCAGTCATTTATTTGCCCTCATGTTATTCCAAACCTTGCATGACTTTCATTCTTGCATGGAACACTATAGGAGATACGCATTTGGAATGACATGTGTTATGAAATGTTTTCATTTTAGAGTGAACTATCCAATTAAAAAAAAACTTCTCTAGGATCAGAACAGCAAATCTTTCTATCCTGCATGTAATTTGAGAAAAAATTACTCACAATCCAGCCGCCTCCATCAGTGGTCATATCGCAGAAGACCTGCAGGGGCTGATTCTCATCTCCACGCAGGTAAATAGTGTACAAGCCTGAGGCTGTGTCTCCATTCAACAGAGCCTGCGAGCAGTCTTTAGGATGCTTGTACAGAACTCCAACTGTGATAAAAAAAGACAAGTGTTCGACCAAGGGCAAGATTATTCAGTGTCTTCACAACCAAGAGTCCATAATCATGCAGTGAAGCTGCATTTCAGCACTGACACAATAATATAAAGTTTTTGGCTCACTGGTGGTGAAGACTGTAGAGATGATTCTGCTTCTCTTTGGCCCAGCGATGGCCTGCAGTTTGACTGTGTATTCTGTGGAGGCAGTCAGCTGAGACATGCTGTAATACGTTGCTGTGGGGCTTAGGACAACCTCCTGAGCCAAGAGAAGAAAACCAGGGACATACAACTATCAGTACAGCAGGATTAGACAGTGCATGTATAATCACTGTAGACCGGAAAAGTGATTAAGCTTTAAATAAACTGCTGTAAATCATCCCAAATAAACTATGCCCCGTATTTAGGCCCAAATAAACTGCTGTAAATCATCATGTTTAATGTGTAGTTATTTATTTGTGTGGGCCACTCACCTTGACAACGCCATCAGCAGACTCAAAGCTAAGGATATACCCGCTGATGTCTGCTTTTGGTGGCTTCCATGTCAACATGGCAGTTTCTGTTTGAATATTACTGGCAGCCAGATTCTGAGGGGCATCAACATCTGTGACAAAGGGTTTTTTTGTTATTTGCCTGGCATTCATGGTTAATGCAATACAAATGAGCATATACTGATAACTGGCCATCCACACTATGGGCTAGGCATTCATGATCTCTTGATGCTGACAATGTGTATGGATATTTCTTAAAAGGTTGATATTTATTAAAACTAAGAGCTTTTATCTTTTATTTGTTTATTTTTAGTTTTGTTATATGAAGGTCACATTATGTATAGATTAAGTTTTTGTTTTACCCCTTTTTCAAAACCCAGACTTTCAAATTCCAATTTTCAAATTTAAAAACTATTAATAAGTGAAATAAATATTTCAATGGTTATTAAATGAAAAAATTCCATTTTCATGAAAGGTGAAATATTATTATGAACTGAATATTTTTTTATCAGTGACAATCAAGCGGATTCTGTAAAGTGTAAATATTATTTAATTGTATGATTATGTTTAAATATTAAATGTCATTATTTAATTTTTAAATTTAATTATTCAACATGCTAGCTATGAAATTAGTAAGATAATGTGGCCTTTTTATTCCAAAAATGTTTAAAATTTAATTTCTACCACATAAAGCCATTAGACAAAAATGTAATGGAAATGACACTGTGGTGGAATAAGAAAGTAAATGACAAAATTCATCCATGATGCATGTACTGTAGATCCGCTGTTGGACATTGTCAGTGGAGGGAAAAGCAAGGTATTGTAAGGGATTTTTTTTTCTTTTTAAAGTGGTCACCATGTATATAGTGCTCATGTATATATATATATATATATATATATATATATATATATATATATATATATATATATATATATATATATATATATATATATATATAGTGCTGTTTTACTTTACACCAATAAAATATTTTCTTCTATGAGTATACTGGGGTGGATTCTGGAATCCACTGCCGCTTCAATATATCTTTTAAGTTATTAACCAACATTTATCTTTCTGTTAAATTATTTGAATGACTTCTTCAACGCATGTTAAAGCATTTCTTTTCCTTTTCAAACACTAGAAAATAATTTTGAATATTGTCTGTACCTCTCACTGAGAGAAAAGAACATGTTATCAGTATGTTTTGGGAAAGTTTCCTGCTCAGATCAACTTCAACCTTGAAGAAGCTGTGAAGCATGTGTATCTGTGTATGTGCGCTAAATGTTCTGTGCAGGTCCTTTGTACTGGTGGACAACTGGCACTCTGCTTGAGACCAGCAGACGCCATGTCATGACCCCAAAAGAACATCCAGTACCTAAATCCAGAGTTCCCTCGTCAGCATCGTGACAAATGGAGATATGCTTCTGACTATCTGTCCATGTGTGGAAGATTACCAAATTTGTCTATTTTTCTTAGCCAATCAGAATCATTCAACTTGAAGTAATGACATAGTTAGTAGACTCTTGTTAGAGTATAATTATTGTGGAAATGGGAATGTACGCAGAGCGGCCTACTAACTCCTTGTGAGACTTGAAGCTGGCTTCTGCTGATGAAACTGCAAACTATTCTTCAGTAAAATTTTCTTCAATTGATTATGTTTCAACTCTGACTCCGGGTCTTTATTCAACACATCTGGTCTTTTTGGTGTTTAACTGTAAAATTCCCCTACAATACAGACGTCTTGTGGTGTTTGTGTGCACAGGTGAGTGAGCGTTCACCTTACCTGTGGTGAACTCTGTGGTGGTTGCAGCACTCTTGGCCGCTTCTCGGACTGCATAGACTTTAACGGTGTATAAGGTGGCGGGTGTAAGGGAGCTTATTTCAAACTCCACAGTGTTCCCAGACACCCTTTCCATCACTGGAGCCACTGACAAAAAGAACAAAATACACAATTGAGACTCACTGCTCTGTTGTTTTAGTCTGTAGTGCCTGAATCAGCTTTCCCTCAAGGATAATGAATGACAGTCTGAGTTGAGTTACCACTGTCTGCACTGTAAGTGATGACATATCCGTCCACAGTAGCGATGGACGGCTGCCACAGCAGCAGGGCTTCGGTGTCGGTGATGTTGACTGCTGTCAGACCGCGTGGCTTATCCAGGGCTGAGGGCCAAAAGATACACAAGAGACATGAGAGAATCAAAAACTCACAACTTGGAGTCGATTACTAGGCTTCTGCCAGACAGAAAAGCAAAATACTTTTTAATAGGCTTACTGTACAGACTAAGGAGAGGTCGACTATGAGGTCTAATCAACTATGAATATGAGGTGCTAAAAAATTACAAAATGATTTAATCGATTATTAGTTATTTTGTAATATACTCTGACAGCAACATAGTGTGTAATCCACGTGTACCAGATGTGGGCCGGATCTGGGCCACACTATGTTGCTGTCTGGGTATTAATTAGTTTATAATCAATTAAATTAAATGAATAATTATTCACAATTTAAATAATTTATAATCAATGAATTATATTAAATTATTTTATATGCATGAACAAATATATAATAATTAAAAATTCTAATTCACTACTTTTGGTGAGAGCTTTCTTGTTCCACAAACTATAAATGATGATGCTCATGAGATTATTATAATATTAGAGTGAGACGTACCTGTTGTGACCCTATCAGATCCTGGTTCACTCTCCTCCAAGCCCTTCACAGCAAAGACAGTGACCTGGTAGGTCACTCCAGGGGTCAGATTAGGCAGCATGGCTTGAGACTCTCCTCCATCTACTCTCAGTGTCATAGGGCTGCCTGCAGAGGGAGACAGAACACTGGAATAAACTAGAAATAGCTTTTTTTCACTAGAGGGCAGCATTGTCTGTGATTGATTGGCATGGTGATGTGCAAAAATACTCTGCTGATAGATAAAACAGTGTGGCTTGATTGATGATATGCACTGATAGATTCACATAACTTAAGATGGCTTGATCTAAAAACCTGCACACATCACTGAGAGGCCAAAAGGACAATATAGGACTTTAGGGGGACATCTCTTGAATTCAATCAATTTATTATGCCAAGAAGGCAGTCTAAGAGAATTTCCTCCTCAACTTATGCAATATATTATGCAAGACATAATTTATAACAAATCATAAACTAAAGAAGTACAAATAATAATATGATTTGCCAACAGGAAGCCATCCGAATGCCTAGAAAACCACACGGTAAAGTCTCACTTTCTGAAGATGGCCTGTGTGTCAAAACGGTGACTAGGAAGGAGAATGCTTTACTTTTATTTCCAGACCAAAAATGCCAAATGTGCTATAAACAGTACTAAGTATGACGGTTTCCACAGAAATATTACGCAGTACTACTGTTTTCAATAATTAGCATATTAGCATGATTTTTGAAGGATCATGTGACTCTGAAGACTGGAGTAATGGCTGCTGAAATTTCAGCTTTACCATCACAGAAATAAATTACATTTTACAATATATTAAAGTAATATAAACCAGTTATTTTAAATTGTAATAATAATTTTGATGCCTTTGGAGAGCATAAGAGGCTTCTTTCAAAAACATTTGGTTGGTAAAAAATTACCAACTCCAAACTTTTGAGTAGTAATGCATAGTGTATAAAGTAACAATACTAAAACCATAATGACCACATGTTACTTACCACCCTGAACAGGTACATAGGTGACCCGATAGCTGTCTACATGGGTACGGGGCATAGTCCAGTGAACAGTTGCCGATGTATCAGTCACATCAGAAAAGCGTATCCCCTTGGGTGTACCTAGACCTTGATAGAAATGACACACACACAAGAAGCACAACAAGAATGAAACGTAAAAAAAATGTGTTCAAGCATTTAACAAATAGGAGTTAGAAAAAAAAAAAAAACCTTTTCCCAGAAATTAATTCCAAGTAATTTCAGACCGTAAGAGAAAAAAATATGTTGGTATGTAGAAACTTCTTGAACTACCCCATTTATCCTGTTGAACAAATGGATGCATGAGAATAAACATTCAGGATGTGAGGACAACCAACTATGTGGCTACATATAAAGGACACACAGACAAAGGCCCTGGCCTTAAAGCTATTTCTCAACGTTGAACCTCAGAATCTCGCGTGACACATGCAAGAATAACTTGCCCCCAGTACAGGGACACAATAGTGTGACATGCCAACATCAGACACAAGTGCAAAATGAAGCTCACTAGTATGAAGAACAATTGCCAGAGACAGGCATGCAACAAGGATAAATACACAAAATAGTTGGTCTTGCTCTGTCAATAAAACCCTCGATCACACAGCAAATAGAGACAGAAAAAGTAAGACTGGTGAATGAGAGAAGACTTGGATGAACCCGTGTTGTTAATGAAAGACTCTTGAGCTACTCTGTAGACACAATAATAAAGAAAATATGAGTGATGAAATTTTGTTAATTATGGGAAAGTCTGTAATGGAAAAATGAAAGACTTCAAAATAAGGTTTGCTGTGGTGGCAAGTTTCCATTTTTCATGTTATAAGTTTTGACCAAACCAATCTACTAGTTGAGTAAACATTAAAACAATGAAAAAGAAGAAAAGAGTTAGTGGTTCTTCCACCAGTGTCTCTTAAAAATCCAATACCTGTTCGAGCTACAGCCAAAATGGGCTGGAATTTCCGTCCCAAAATGATCCCAAAGAGCTCGATTTCATACTCTGTATCTTCAATGAGACCTGTCACTGCTTCTGTTCGCTTGTCTCCAGATACACTAATCTGCTGTGGTTGGCCCAGTCCATTAGAATCGACGACTTTGAGGGTGAATGTATCAAAGACGCCCTCGGGTGCTGTCCATGTCAGTTTAAAGCCGTGCGGTGTGATGTCCGAGACCAAAAGATGTTCCACTTCAGGTTCAGCTTCTGGTTGACAAAATAATAAAGTTGTTCTTCCTCTGTAAACTCTGTGAAATGTACTTAGAAGATATTAAATGACCAAGAAGTGCAAATGTGGGTCCCAAAACCCATTTTTCTTCTTTGTGGTGTTTGTTAGAGACAATACAGCGATTATGTTATTCATGCATGAAAATAGCCAATTGTTCAGTCATCTATCAGTTGTTCCTATATCTTTGGCAGGTGATGCTGAAATCAGTGAGCCAGTAAATTTAATTTACATATTTGGATTAGAATATGGAATGAGATCTGTTGGTTAGTAGAAAAAAAATTGACATTGATGAATTTTCCACCATTATATTAGGTTCCACCATCATAATTGTATTGTCATATAATAGCAGTCATGCAGAGTTCAAGACAGAGCTGTTCCAGGACAATGACATATCCATAATAATCAAATTGACAGAAGGGCTCATCCTGGAAATGCATTTTTCGTCTCTTTTTTTACCTGAACTTGCAAAAAGTCCACTGACAATGAACGACATTCATCTCTAGAGAAGCAATTGTTGTGGTAAGGACATGTAAAACTAAAAAAAAAAAAACCCTAAGCCTCAGGGATGTCTTGACCACATAGACAATGTATTGTATTTTCAACAATAGCCTTGTCTGTGCCAGAATATGGTCCAGTTTTAATATGCTGTGGTTTGCTCTTCATCGTGTACCAAGAACCAGTTACTGCCTTACGCATATTTCTTGACTTTACTTTAGAAGTAGATTATAGCGCCATAAATTCAGTTGATTAAGATTTTTCTTTTTTTCTTTTTTTTACTTGATCTGAAGGAGGAGGGGGAACATGTTAATTTGTTATAATAACTTGACCTAATTAAATATGTTAATGCACATAAGGCTGTCCTTAATTTGACATTGTAACTTTTAACTCTGCACAGTCTAATTTCTATAGGCAGGTCAGAAAGTCAGAACCAAAGATGTCCAACAATCCAGCAGCCAGGCTCTTACTGTATAATTCATTTACAAATGCAGATGGGACTCAAGAAAAAGAAAAACATCTGCAAACATTAAAATAAAAAAATTTAAAATAAATAAATATATAGTTTATATTAAAAAGGGGGGATGGGGTCAAGAGAATAGCCACGACTGATTATATTAATCTGATCGATACATATGGTCATGTTACTAATTATGGAAATGGATTGGAAATTCAGTAAAATTATTATACTGAATTTTGAGATCATAAATGTTCAAAAAACAATGTAATATTGATCCAAAACAACAAAGCCTTAACAGAGCCTTGTTGTCCTACACTAAACGTTTAAAAGAAAAGAAAGAAAGAAAAAAGACCCTTGACCAGACTGAACCTCTTCTTCCTCTAAAGCTCTGGATGATGTGAAACAGAAAAGACATTTGTTGAATGTGGAAAAGTGTTGGAAATGAAAACCAGCGAGGACAAATCCCGTGGAGCTGTCCCTCTTCATTAGCACTGTTCACTTGTTTAAGAGTGTCAGCAGTGTTTGAGGCATTTCAAGAGTACTAACATGTGCTCTCCAAGGATCACTTTCATCTGACTGGCTTCTAAGTCTCTCTGATTTGACAAAGAGGCATCTGTTTGTGGAGGTGGAAAAGGCGCCAGCTAACCTACAGAAACAAGGTCTGGAAGCAGTAATTCTACAGCAGGCAGCTAAAACCTCTGAGGGGGATATCTGTGTTGACACAGCTAAATATTACAGCAGGGAAAAGCTCACCAACTCTAAAGTGAAAACTACAGAACTTTCTGTAAATATTGTACTTTATCTGATTTTAAAAGCTTGTATTACTCAGTAGAACAGAGTGAGGCAAGAGTTCATGGGTCATGTGACATGAATAGAGAGGAGGTTAACAGAAATCCAATCAGTTCCCCTTCTCCTCTGCCTATTTGCATGCAGACTTGAGAGACTGCTACAACTGTGGCCCCTGCAGCCACTGGCTGATAAACGCCAAGAAAATGTGTGAAAGTGAGGCATAAGAATGAGAAGTAGCGCGGGGTCAGAAAACTGGGCGTGCATACTGAAAAGATCCTTCACAAGAAGCGACAAAAACTCCTCAGGATCACTTCCATGGCAGTACACCCCAGCCTAGTCACCCGCTCTATTCGCTGACTCTCTGAGGGGGGGGCAAAACTTTGGTATGCGCCTAATAAATGTATGTTTGTTACAATACAACCCGTTTGGTTTGCTGGTAGACTATAAATGCCACAAACCAAATGATTTAAATTGACTCACCAACAGTGTGAATTGAATGCTGCAGTCAATTAGAATGAAAAAGCCATCATTAGTCTAACTTTGTTTAGCCTATTACACACAAATGTATCAGCGATGACAGACAGAGGTCATTTACTGCACCTGCAGGCTGTGCTGGTGATTATGCAGACGTGAATGTGTGGTGTAGCATTATGATGCTGTGCAGGTGTGCTCTGAATGTCAGCATACTTCAACATAATTCAGAAGACGGGAAGAGTGTCGACATTTCACAGAATCTGCAGCTGAATTGAAAGAGGCTTTGTGGGTTTTTTTTGTTGCATTTAAGAATGGCCATTAATAAAGTATGTTCTACAAGTACACGTGTGTGTAGAATGTATAAAATTCAGACTATATCAGCAATCTTGGTATTGTCATGTGACTTACGACATCAGCCGCTGCTCCCTGTTACTTATGGATATTCACAAGTTCGCACTTACAAATATTTAAATACATATATATATATATATATATATATATATATATATATATATATATATATATATATATAGGCCTCCTCTCATGCTGATTGGATAGATCATTCGAATGTGTTCCCCCCGAACTTTGTTAATAAAAAATAATTGTATGATGCCCTGCGGATCATATGTTTTATGAATACGGTTTATTTTGACATATTACATTGTATGTATTGCTTTTTACATACTACATAGGGAAGTAGGCATAAACCAATGCTGGAACTTATTCTGGAATCAGTCATGGATGAGGCTGTGAAACGGAGGCCTAGCTAGTAAGAGCTGTGCAAGTAAACCCCAATCCCCTGTCCTAAAAAGGTGCACTAGCAACTGATGCTAGAGGCTGAGTGTTTAGTATCTTTGTTAGCGCACAGAAACGCGAGTTCAAATCTCGATTGGAGTGGTGCAAGTAGAACCAGCTGCATTACACTACCATTCAATAGTTTGGGGTCAGATTTTTTAATGTTTTTGAAAAAGTCTCTACCATGGCTGTATTAATACAGAAAAAACAGTAATATTGTGAAATATTATTACAATTCAAAATACGTGTTTTCATAAAAATGTGATTTATTCCAGTCTTCAGTGTCACATGATCCTTCAGAAATCATTCTAATAGACCCCTTAAAAGTTTGTAAACATTGCAACGTTTCCTGGTGGGCGGGGCTTAGCTGGAGGCAAAAAGAGACGCTGGACTCAATGTTGACAAGCGTAAGCTAGCATGTTTTAGGAGGGATTTATTAAACACAGATGCATAAGAAGGTTCAGAACTGTCCGAATATGTACAGTCACTGACTCTGCGGGACCGTGACAGCTATTTTTGTAAATTAACTTAAGTTTTGGATATTTCCTAGACAACATATGAATTACTTTCGGGTGGTTCGGGGAATTTTGTCAGGGCTTATTGTCTAATGTAACCTAACGCTGGGCTAACTATGATTATGGCTAGCAATGTGGATCATTTTAAGAGACCATTCAAAGGATGGCACACACATCTATCGCTGTATGTTTGTTTAACATTTAAGCTAGCTAGTGTGCTGAAAGTTGACGATTTTCACCTATAAAACAGAAACTTGCTGATTTGTACTAGATAAAACTAACACACCATTACATATGCATCGATTATTTTACCTGATATGAAGTGTGCACTGCAAACACGAGCATTATTTCTGATCGTCTCCGTCCAGTCTGTACGCCGTATTGCATTCAACCACAATTATCTTTTTGATTTCTGTGAAGGAATGTCTGGATCTGGTAAAACTTCAGTTTTGAACCAAAAGTCCTGTTCCTTCTATTCTGGCAGCCAAAAACACAACAAGACGACATTTTAAAGTCAAAACCTCAAACTTTTAGCGCGCCTGCTATGAGTTCTTATTTATGTTTTGCCTCCAGCTAGAGCGGTGACGTCACAGTGACGTAGGCGATTAAGGGGTCTATATGCTGATTTGGTGCTCAAGAAACATTTCTTCTTATTATCAAACAGTTTAATATTTTTCTGGAAACAGAACTTGACTAGAGAGTTCAAAAGAACATCAATTATTTAAATAAAACATAATAACAATAAATTATTAATAATTATTTAACATATAATAAATATCTGTACTGTAACTTTTGATCAATTTAATGCATCCTTGTTGAATACAAGTATTAGTTTCTTTAAAAATAAATAAATAAATAAATAATAATCTTACTGATTCCAGACTTTTAAACGGTAGTGTAGTAGGGATGTAGGCATATTCAGACTGGGATTTCTTCTGGAATTAGTCATTTTTGATGATGCTGCATTATATTTGTTATTTAGTTGACAGTGCCCAAATATTTACTTAACATTCTATATTAATAGTGGAAAATAAAATAAATACTAGTTGGAAACTAGATGATAGATGGAGAGATGAAAACACTAAGAAGGCTACAAAAAGCTGGCTAAAATAAAATAAAAATGTGTTAGTATCAGTTCAACATGTGATGTGATAAAAGAATTGCTCATTAAAAAAGACAAGAGGTTAGTCTGTGTTGCTGCTTGAGGCACAGCATTCGATCCAAAGACTGGAAAAGAAAAGATGCCAAAAAGAAAACCAAGCTGGTCCAAAACTTGGTAATGATACCTGTGATGGCTTCAGCAAAGACAGGATCTAAGAGATCTCCCTTGAACAGCCCATACAGTGTGACCCTGTAGAAAGTACTAGGGGAGAGGTCAGTGACAGCCAGGCTAAACTCCTGGCTGGATAGTGTGTGGTTCTGGCCCTCAGATAAGCCATCTGGGTCAGACACTTCAATCAGAAAGCCCTCAACCTCTCCTTTCTCCAGTTCCCAGGACACACTGAAGCTATCCCAGGACACATCAGAGATGGTGATGTTTCCCACCTGAGGCTTCTCATCATCTGGATGACAAACAGATCAGAAGATAATTATTTTGGCAGGAAAAAGTACATTTCGGAGAAGAGCATCATGGGTAAATTGTGAGGTAAATTTTGTTGCTTGGAGTCAACTGTATTGACGTAAAAACAAAAAGGCCTGAAAGTTAAAAACAAGACATTTAAAAAAATCCCCAGTGCACCATGTTTCACATTATTCAAAAAAAGGAAAAGCATTTTAACAATTAAAGAGTAAAAATCCATGTTATGAGCAAGTCGAGCAACAATAAACCACTTCATTTGTTATTCCTAACAAATTCATCTCCATCTGTTCCAAAGAGAACAGGAATAAGTTCTAAAGTAATAACTTTCAGAAAGTTGTAGTGACAAACAAACAAATTTGCAGTCATTTCTCTTACAACCTATTAACATCCAAGCACCAGCTTGCTGAGACAGCTTTGGTATTAATGGCCCTGAGAAAAGCCATTAATTTTTGAAGGTCCTGCCTAGCCTGCCTGAGCAGAGGTACGCTGAACACTTCAAACATGGGAGGCAGCCATGCAGCTCGGCGGCGCAGTGCAACCTATAATTGAACATCATTGTGCATTGTCAGCATTCGCAGGCAAAGTGGGGGCAGATAGCTAGGAGATGCACGGTGGGCTAACTATTATCCTGTCTGTGCACATTCAAGAGGGGAGAAACGTGGCGTGCAAATAGGGTGAGAGACAATGGAGATGAAGTGAATGACCTTCCCAGGCATTAGGGCCGCTTGTCGCTTTTGAAACTAGGAAATGAAACAATACGAAGCTGTCAAACAGCAAAACAACTCATTGATCATCTCGTGCCATTCATGGGAAGTGAAATTTGGTCAAATTGTTTCATTTTGCACACTTATTCAATAGAGTTCTTTCCAGTGAAAAGCGGCCCATGCGAGTCTGAGGAGTGGCCCTCACTGCATGCAGACAGGATTGGAAGGAGGTAGAATAAAAGAATGGCTTTATTGCTGTGAGATCCTTAGGCCACAAACACCTCAAGGGCGTTTGGATAAAGCCATTGTTGGACGCATGCACAACCCTTTTTGCTCTACATGCGTGTTCTTTACACCATAATGTTGCGATCACATTTACCGTTGTCACAAGTGAAATCCAATCATTTCAATAGGAATCCATGCAATTAGGTATTTTGCATGAGGGCGAAAGTTTTTCCACTGCAGATTACGCAACAGGTTTATGTTGGTTACGCAGATTCGCCACACTGACCAACTGCCTGGTTTGAAAGTGACTTCTGTCTGAGCTGTGCTTCATACATCACTACACTATTTTTTAAATTTCGCTAATGTGACCGCACCATAACACAGAATAGCGTAACTACTACGTGCATGCATGCATATGACTGTTTGCGCTCTCCTTTTGGCCTGGTTATGCCCTCATATGTTTCCTTTGAGATCTCAGTCATCAGATATCCACATCTCCATGTTACAAGCTGAAACTCTTATAATAATGCCAGGGAAGCATTTAGTGAACAGAAGAAAGCCAGA
Source organism: Megalobrama amblycephala (assembly GCF_018812025.1). Lineage (NCBI taxonomy): Eukaryota > Metazoa > Chordata > Actinopteri > Cypriniformes > Xenocyprididae > Megalobrama > Megalobrama amblycephala. The sequence continues at coordinate 9,303,416 of NC_063047.1, forward strand.
CCTAGAGCTCTCCCTGCCCCCCACCTTCCCCAATCCTTTGGGTCTGAGGGAAGTGTATGCCCATGTTTGTGTGCCGTGTCTAAGACCGATAATGGCTGCTGAAATAAATGCATTGGGATTATAGTGCTGGTGATTTCAGAGACAACATTTTAACAGGCAGCTCAGCATGTGTTCTATTTATCAGTCCGCCCCACAGTTCATTGTGGTCAAATCACGCAAATCCAAAAGGGGAGTGGGCTCACTCTGATGATTATCACATGAATGAGCTTTCTGTGCGTGTGTGAGAGTTTTTCTGTGTGTGTGTGTGTGTATTTGGGATCTTGAGAAACACTATATCTGTTGTCTTGCCTTGGCGACCAAAGCAAACAACTGATGCTATATTTTGAAGCTCCTTGGTTTTAGTTAATGATTACAATGTTATATAAGCAAGAACATTTTGGTAACAAAGTTCTGGAAGTTAAGTAAATGGCACCCTGACCACAGTGATTTTGGATTTCATTGGTTTTTCTATAAAAAATAAAATAAAGCCACATGTCATAAATGAGGGCAGAGAATAGGGATATTAGGCTTCAATTTCCAGTGCATGGTGGCATACTGACAAATATTTTGAGAGTCTTCTCAAGATAAGGAGCTACAAAATATTAAATTCAAATTCACAGAACAACGACTGCAGTATCTTCAAACTCCAAAAGAAATATTGACATTTATAGAGGAAAATAGTGAAGATAATAAATTCCAGAGTTGCCTTCAGATCCTCAGTGGCCTGCTGAATAAATGTTTTGGATTATACCAATTAGATTTAAATCATACTTTTTAAAAGCTGATTTCATGATCCAAACCAATATTGCTTTTGTCATTCTAGAAGCAAGAGAAAAGGGGATGTGAAGATGCATTCTAAATATATCAATGAAAATGTAATGGTGCATTCTAACCTGTGGATGCTGACAGTGTGGCTGGCACACTCATCTTTCTTCCTCTCTTGGCAGTCAGGCTGATGGTGTACAGCATGCCAGGGTTCAGGTTACTCAGAATGTAGGTACTGACAGCACCAGGTACCTCCAATTCAGTTCTCTCGCCATCCGCGGACACTAACACTAGCTCGTAGGTGTCGATTTTGGCGACCGGCCTCCTCCAAACAAGTGTCAGTGTGGTCTCTGTGGTCTCACTTACTTGAAGGTCTTTGGGAGCATCAAGATCTAAGAGGACAGGGACATTACATTAAAGGATTGTTTCATTAAAAAAAATCACAATTCTGTCATCATTTACTCGCCCTCTTTTTGTCCCAAACCTGCATGAGTTTCTTCCATTGAATACAATAGGAGAAGAAACTGGATTGAAGAAACTGGTTGCTTATTTACATGCAATTACAATGAATGGGAGTTCAAAACAATGAGACGTGAACAAATGGAAAAGATAAATTTTCACTTAATCACAAGTTACATTATTGGTCAGTTTGTCACACAAAGTTTGCAGAAGGCACAGTGGTAATATGGAGCATTTTTATGATACCATGAGCACTTTGATATGGTGCTTTTTGTCATTTTGGTACTTGACAGCCCCAGTCCTCCTTTCACTTTTGACATGAGAGTGAGTAAATTGTTTGTTTTCTGAACTATTCCAGCTATTGAACTATTTCAGAATTATATATCCTACAACGCAGCTTTATTATGACAGTAGATCTCACACGAACTTTCAACTCAGCTTCAATAAATGTACATAAAGCACCTGTGAGTTAATGACCATTTTGTTAAGTCTTACCAGTCACAGCATTGGTCGTTGCAGGCAAACTCTCACGCTCTTCCTTAATGGACGTCACACCCATTCCATACTCAGTCCCGGGCCTAAGGCCTAAGAGAAAACCCAACAAAAATAACTTCTCTCAAATCATCAGACAAAACGAAACCATTAATCTCTCTCATTGGTTGCTTTTGGAACCTCCATGGTAGGCAATTGTTTTCGTACTAGCGACAGCACGGTCTCAATTTCATCTGTGCGCCATATCAATCTAATGCCTTTCAGTGGCCGTATCAAAGAGCTTCTCCACAGGCCAGAAACAATATTTACCATCATACAAGAGATTCTCTGATCCCTACAGCCCCTGTTCATAAGAGCCCTTAGCCCAAATCCCACACTTAATGTCTGTATTGGCTCCTGCAGAGGTCACTGTGCAGGAGTCCTCCAGCATGAAATTACGCCTAATGCAGAGGAAGCTCATTATCAATAAAATCACAGGCGTGACGGCAATTACAGATAATAACTGTGTGAAAGAGACAACTAGTGAGATGTGTGTGTGTGAGAGAGAGGCTCTGCGTTATTAGTCGAACAGATCGTCTGCCTTATTTACAGGGAACAGGCCTCCCAAGGACAAAGGAGCAAACCAGACAAAGAATCTATTATCCATTTTGAATATATTTTTTTCTCCCAGCCATGATAATCCCTGCTTGCGGTAACACATGGTTGTAGAGAATAAGAATTAGCACAGGAGATTGCCTCAAAGCGCAAGTGTATAATAGAAGTGCTGCTGCGACGAAGAAAGCCTCCAGTTTCCTTTTTGACTGGGATTTTCACATTGAAGCACCAGTGTTACTTCATTTAAAGCATGAATAAGGCATTATCAACAAAAAGGGTAGCATCTCATTCTCCTTTAGTCATGTAAACATTTAACGTCACTAAAACAAAGGCACTCATTTGGAAATAAGGGTTAAATAGTACAAGTAGGGAGTAAAAAAGACCTACAGTAGCTTTATAACTGTTTTAAATCCTTTTTGAGGATGCTTTGTGAAAATATGACTTCCAACACTTCAACATCTGCAAACTAAATTTGGATACAAATGGTTTGGACATGCATATGGGTCATATTCAAGTAATAAAATAAAATGGGTTTACTGAAAACTGCTCCAGTGTCTGGTGCGCACTGCAGCTGAGCCTAATTTTTTTTCCCCCTCTTTTTGTTTTCACACATAGTTTTTAATCTCTATGATCTGTTTGTAATTGATGTGGTTTGTAATCTCTGGAGAGGAATTACTGTGTAATTCAAACTGGCCTCTCACCAGTGATTTTAGCCCGAGTGGTGTCTTTCGGGCCGCTGGGGAAGACCAGTTCTCCGTGCTCCCCTCCAGAAAGTGGGCCGTATTTAACACGGTAATTGAGGACGTCGGCTATGCTGTTTTTCCATTCCAGAGTTATACTCTCATCTGTCTGTTCAATAGCCTTGAGGTGCTTTGGGGCATCCAGGTCTGAAACACATCAACATGTGGATGAAAGAATAGGCTTCCTGTAAACGTACGGTTATCCTCCAAGGCATGACAAACACAATTGCTTCAATCCAGGTCTAAGTACACCACAATTATCAGTAGACCTGCTAAAGCAGACAATTTTCACTTTATGATGTTCTGAAAGGATTTCTAGATGTTGAAAGGAGCTTGTACCTGTGGTGAAGGTCTGATAGACAGGAAAGCTGGTCATCTCTCCCCTGCGGGCCATGAGAGAGACCTCATACTCAGTGTCAGGATATAGTTCAGCCAGATGGTACTGGGTATCCATGGAGGAAAGCTTGACTGTGTTCTTGTCCAAATCTGTGCTTGGGGCATAGGACACGGAGATTCCATCCACCTGAGCGACAGGCTGAAACCAGGTGATGAGAGCTGTGGTGTCCGTCACATCACGCACATCCACCTGGCTGGGAGCATCAATCACTGCGGATGAGAGGAGAGGTCTGTGACAGCTGGGAAAAATTTATACAAACAGATGATCTAAAACAGCTGCTATACACTTTTTGATATCAAGGAACATCAAATATGGTGATCGCCCACATGAAATATAATGCCAGCTATACATTTTTAATTAAAAAGACCCATTTATACTATGTATGTAAAATATAAACTGTCATTATTCATTTAATTTTAATTAATTAATTGTGTTTCATAGTTTTACAGTGCTTAAACCAAAAGAAATTATTAAAATGGTAAATACTAGTAAATTAAATGCAAATAAAATCCCCAGGGGGTCCTGTTTGTAAAAAAGACACTATTTGCTATTATACAGATGCATTCATATCTATATCCCAAGGATAAGACCTTATTTGCTATTATACAAATGCATTTATACCAATATCCCAAGGATAAGACCTGGGTATTTTACCTGTACACCTTCTCCAAGACTAAAAAGAGGATAGTAAAATAGCTATTTATGTCTTTATTTTCATGGTAAAATCAGTTTTCCACATTAGGAAGTGTATTGAGTGCAGAAACTTATGTGAGCATAAGATAATATAGAGGAACTGCATGCAGCTTAGAGCAGATTTGTGCATGTGAGATGCTCCAATGCACCAGTTATCTCACGGGAGGACAGCCTCTCATGTTGCTGAGTGGTGCCTCCCACACACTGAGAGTGAGGGAGAGAACTCACTTTGAGCAATTAGTCCTCCTTTAATGCAAATCCTATGTGGCACAAGTCAAAGAAATGGAGTAGATGGAGCATTAGAGGCATGCTGGGAGATTTTTTTTAGACATTTGTAAGACAGCAAAATCGGCTTGTTGTGAAGGGAAATTCTGGTTACTTGCACTGACAGTATAAGAGGCCAATGTTATAACTGCACATATTTTCCCAATAGGGCTATAATCTGTAGGGTGTTCTAAAAGAAGCTATTGATAAAAGAGAGTGGATGTTTGGGAAATGTCAAAATGGTAACAAGTAGTATAACATTTGATCCTACAATCATTTAAAAGCAAATCATCTAGTCAAAGAGGATGAAAAAGCATGTAATGTCCCTTTAACTGGAGCTCAGAAATGTGGCGCAATAAAAAATTTATAATATTGTTTAGAATGATACTTTAGTTTCATTTAGGAATATGGATTATGAGTTTCATGTACAGTAGGAATATGACAGTATATCACAAAAGCTATAAAACAAATGATCAAATAAAAATATATTTTTCAATATCATTATTAAGACCTTAAAATGTACGACATGACACTGTTACTTAATTTGTTTATGACTGTTCTAAGTCTCATTTGTAAAATTTAAGGATGCAAAATACTTCAGACCCTGTAATGAATTAAGATTTTTTGAAAGAAGTCTCTTATACTAACCATTGCTGTATTTATTTTAATTAAGAAATATAGTGAAAACAGTAACATTTTGAAATATTATTACAAAATAACTCTTTTGACTTTAATGTATTTTACAATGAAATATATTTCTGTAATGGCAAAGCTGAATTTTTAGCAGCCTCTACTCCAGTCTTCACATGATCCTTCAGAAATCATATGCTGATTTGGGTCTTAAGACATTTATTATTATCACAATTAAAAATGATTGAGCCGCTTAATGTTTTTGTGGAAACTGTGACACAAGATTCTTTTATGAACAGAAAGATGAACAGAGCAGCATTTGTTTGAAATATAAAGCTTAACTGTCACTTTTGATCAATTTAATGCATCCTTGCTGAATAAAATATGGAATTTCTTTAAAAACAAACAAATAAAATTTTTTAGTTGATCTGGTATAGTTAGGCAGATGGCAAGTGCCATCATCTTGCAAAATAAGGTCTCAAGGAACTAGCACTTACATTGCCAGTCGCTCTAGCTCTCAAGGTAAGGTAAGACTAGGTAATGCTGTCTTTTCAAAATGTAAAAAAAAAAAAAAAAAAAAAAAAAAGCCTGAAAAACAGCAGCTTGGTCATGGCCGCCTGTTAATTACTGTCGACAGCTGCTTACTTGTGACAACGTTCTTGCTGGCTGGGGGTCCACGGGTGTTGTTCTTTACAACCTCAAGCTTAACTTCATACTCTTGTCCAGGTCCTAGACCAGACTGCTCAAAGGTGGTCTCAGGAGGGGTGAGAGAATTCAAAATCTCTCCATCCTCTTCTTTCTGCCATTCAAAAACAGTTTTTTTAGTGAATTGAATTTGTGAATATATTAAATCTGAAAACAGATCGCTGATCAAAGGTTCTGTTAATAAAAGAACACCACAAATCATCAAAAAAGCAACCTCAGGAAAACAAAGTCAAGCTCATATGAGCTACAGGGTTATGAGAGGGTGTCCTGAGAGTAAACACTTTGGTCTTTTAGCTGATTCTACTTGGATGAGTGTTTCACTTCACAGTGAGAGTTATTTTGGCATTGACATCTCTAAACTTGATGTGTGAATGAGACTGCCAAGCTGTGTTTTGAAAGAGGGATGTAGGGGAGGTTTGCATGTTCTAATGGTGCTGTTTTTTAGAGTTTGCAAAAGCCCTTGAGAAAAAAAAAAAAAAAGCATTACAGAGACAATAACAGTTCTGTGGCACATGGTCACTCATGCTGTTGCCAGGAGCTTCTTAGAGGGTATTGTCTTGCAAAACCGCAGACTTCTCGACAGTAGCTTTTTGCTTAGTGGCACCACTCAGCTATTTTCCACTGGACGCCTTTGGAGCTTCTTATTTTAAACTATGACTTGCAAACAGAACAGTCCTTTTATATTACAACTTTAAGGAGGGCAACGATACACATTTGGATCATAGCCCTATGAGTGATGCCAGGACACTTACTGTGTTTCTGAAGATAAGGTTCCAGCTATCAAACGGGATGTTCAAGGGATCCCACTCAACCTCTACTGAAGTCTCTCTAACCGATTTGAATTTCAGCCCCTCGGGTTCAGGGAGATCTGTTTGTAAGATAGAGCAGCTTAGCAGAATATACTCAGGACAAAATAAGCAATTTTCCCAAGAATTAGATGATGTGTGACTTACGTGTGGCTATTCTGGCACTGACGGGGACACTCATCTTGCTGTTCAGGACAGCAAAGACACTGATTAGGTACTCTATGCCAGGCTCAAGATCCCTAATAGTGGCTGTCTTCTTTTCACCAGAGACTCTCATTTCCATCTCTAAACCGCCAATAGCAGTAGGCACATAGGTGATAAGATACTCCGTCACAAGCATCTCATTGACCCAGGTGAGGTCCACTGTTTCTGGGTCGACTTCAGTCACTGTAAGGTCTCTGGGTGGGGAGACTGTGGATTGAAACATATCAAATTATTTAATTATATAACCTCTGACTCAAAAGATAACACGCAGAACTTGGAAAACGACAACTTGATATTGTGCCACAGTTTGTGGGAAAGAGAAATGTTAAGATAAATGCTTTATCCAATGACAGTTTAATGTGCAGAGACGACTAAGCCATTCATAGGTTGATTTCCTTAAATGTGTAAACATTGCCTAATGCCTAACCCACTAGCTCAAACAATTATCTGAGTTTGGGAAGGAACTATGGGTTTGTCTGACCAATGGCAGATAGGGAGGAGTGTTCGGGAAACCTGTTTGAAAAGTGTTATTGGTGCAAATTTTGTCTGGTGACGCTACTCATGCTACTGTTGTGACTCTCTGAAGATGAACTGTCATATAATTGTAATTGTCTTTTTTGTCACTTACCTTAAGTCATTTATATTTACACCTGCTTCATCTTTGAGAAAGTATAATAGCCAAAACGTGTAAGCTATACATGTGCAGTGTTACATATTCTGTATGAATTATAGTGACTTACTTTCAGAGCAATCGTCGCCAGTGAAGCCTAAATCACATATGCACATTCCATTCAGGCATTGGCCTTGGTCATTACAGTTTGCTGGGCAGGTCAGAACAGAGCAGTCCACACCAGTGTAGCCCTCAAAGCAGACACACTTTCCATCTTCACAGTAGCCACGGTCCAGACAGTTGTTGGGACACAACTTTGTACCACAGTCCTCCCCAGTGAACCCGCTTTTACACACGCACTGGCCATTTACACAATGTCCTCGGTTATGGCAGTCATTGGGGCAAGTAAGCTCGCTGCAGTCATGACCTGTAAAGCCAGTGTGGCAAACACACTTGCCGTCCACACACTGTCCATGGTCATGGCAGTCATTGGGGCAGGTCTTGATGCTGCAGTCTTCTCCAGCAAAACCATCATGGCAAATACACTTGCCGTCCACACACTGTCCATGGTCATGGCAGTCATTGGGGCAGGTCTTGATGCTGCAGTCTTCTCCAGCAAAACCATCATGGCAAATACACTTGCCGTCCACACACTGTCCACGCCCATGGCAGTCATTGGGGCAGGTCTTGATGCTGCAGTCTTCTCCAGCAAAACCATCATGGCAAATACACTTGCCGTCCACACACTGTCCATGCCCATGGCAGTCATTGGGGCAGGTCTTGACGCTGCAGTCTTCTCCAGCAAAACCATCATGGCAAATACACTTGCCGTCCACACACTGTCCATGCCCATGGCAGTGACTGGGACAGGTTTTAATGCTGCAGTCTTCTCCAGCAAAGCCTTTGTGGCAAACACATTTGCCATCCACACATTGTCCACGTCCATGGCAGTGATGGGGGCAGGTCTTGATACCACAATGTTCTCCAGCAAAGCCATCATGGCAAATGCACTTGCCATCTACACACTCTCCACGTCCATGGCAGTCATTGGGACAGGTCTTGATGCTGCAGTCTTCTCCAGCAAAGCCTATTTTGCAAATGCACTTCCCGTTGACGCATCGACCACGATCGTGGCAGTTATTGGGGCAGGAAAGCTCTGAGCAGTCGTCACCTTCATACCCAGCATCACAAATACACTCACCATTGATGCACTGTCCTCGGTCATTGCAGTTATCCGGGCAGGAGAGAATGCTGCAGTCCTCGCCCTCGAACCCGGGGTCACATATGCACTTCCCATTGAAGCAGTGACCTCTCTGATTGCAGTCATTGAGACAGGTGAGCTTGGAGCAGTCGTCTCCGCTGTAACCAATATTGCAGACACACTGTCCATTGACACACCTGCCACGGTGGTTGCAGTTTTTGGGGCAGGTAAGCTCCCCACAGTCCTCCCCAGTAAAGCCCTCCTCACAATAGCATGTTCCATTGTCACAGCGTCCACGGTCGAAGCAGTCGTTAGGACAGATGAGCTCGGAGCAGTCAAACCCCGTCCAAGGCTCGTCACATACACATTCGTCATCCACACAGCGCCCTCTGCCAAGGCAGTTGTTTAGGCAGTTGGTTAAACTGCAGTCTTCACCGATGAAGCCCTCCTCACAGAGGCAAGCCCCGTCGATGCACTCTCCATTCTCACCACAATCTACAGGACACAGCTCTATACTGCAGTCCTCCCCGCCAAAGCCTTCAAAGCAGACACACTTGCCATCCTCACAACGGCCTTGATCCTGGCAGAAGTTCGGGCACTCTGGCTCAGAGCAGTTGACTCCCTTCCAACCGGGCTCACACAAACAGCTGCAGGTCTCAGTGCTGTAGTTGCCACGGCCACTGCAGTAGGGTTTGGTTGTGACTTCACCTGAGAAAGAGAGTTTTCGTCATTTTTGGCTTCTGCTGAAAAACACGTTCATGCTTTTTTAGGTAGGGATGAGAATTGTACAGTAGACTGGTTGAGCTGCATGTTTTCTAATCACTAAAAAGAATTGGTTTGTTATGGTTTGAACACATTCTGTATATGAAACCACTTCTGAAAAATCAATTTATACAGATTTGCTTTGAGGTCATGATAAAAGACTAAGCAATGACTCAAGTCGCTTGTGAGGATGAAATTAATCAAAATATCTATATCCATGCAGTCATAGAAGAAATTTTTGGGGAGGCTGATATGTAAATTAATATTGTTCAAACCAATAACAGATTGCAGCAGGTTTGAATTTTATGTTTAGTAATAATTACGCTCATGTATACAAACAATAAATGATACACCCTTAATATCTTTAATAAGTCTTGATAATTGATCAATATGGCCCTGTCATTCAGTCTCATGTTTTGGGATACTTAATTAATTTTTTATTTCATCTACATTTTTGCTCAATTTGAAAGTTTCTCTTCACCACAAGCAGACTAATGTGATACAGAAAGCCTTGAATTGTTACCTCTGACAGTTATTGGTTATGTATGTGAAAGAAGACGAATTTCATTTAGCTTGTGCCTTTTTTCAGATGCTTTTTGGATGGAAGCAAACCAAGTTGAGTCATTTGAATATTAATTTACCTGGTCAGTTAAGTAAGTGGAACCTTTTGCGGTCAGCCTCTTCTAACATTCATGTAATGATTAAAACTAATTTGGGCTACCATGTATGAAAGAAAAGTAAAAATCTATATTTTCCCATTATATGCATATGCATATGCAAGGGTCAAAGGCCACCCAAATGTTTGGTTACCTACATTCTTTTAAATATCTTCTTTTGTGTTCTGCAGAAGAAAGAAACGTATAAAGGTTTGGAGCAACATGAGGGTGAGTAAGTGATGACTTATTTGGAGTGAACTATCACTTTAAGTTATTAAGCTTTGTTATGTTTCTTTCAAATACATTTGTAATGACACTCAGCCTCCTAATGGACTGCCAAAGTATCTGTTATATTTGGCCTCACCTGCAACCTGAGCACCACAGCAGCTGGTTCCACTAGTGCACTGCTCCCTTAGACTGGATACCTCTGCTTCCAGCATTTCCAGCCTGTTCAGGAGGTCCTTCATGTCAGGCATGTGGTTATCACAACCGCAAGCTTGCTTGGGAATGTTAATCCTATGTGTAAAAACAATCTGATTCTCCCCGTCCATGGTGTGTTCTATGTGCTGGTCAGATTGTTCCGATTTTGGCTTCATTTCTGTTGTTCCTGGTGAATCCATGTCCACCGAGCACAGGGATCCAGAGGGAACGTTGATGTTGTACACATGGTTGAAAACCACAGGCTGGTCAGGACTTGGGAGGGTCAAGTTCTCAGTGGCTGGTGACAATGATTCTCTTCTGTGTCTTATTACTCTTTTAACCAGGCCAGCACTAGAGAGATGAACTAAAACAGCTACTGCCACAGAGGCTAGTAGCAGACCTCGCATCCCCATGATTTGATCACACAGGACTCTTTTTTACTTGTGTGAATGTTCAAATTGTTTCAAGATACTGGATATGGATTTTAACCTGGAGAAAAAAAAAAAAGAAAAAAAATTAGAAGAGTCACTCAGATTACATGTGCACATTTCATTCCACTGCATTTCCAGTGTGAACGGATAGAGATCTGATTGCACTTACCCATACAAAATGGAAAATGAAACAAATTACATCAATGATGAAAAATTCTGTTAAGGAATTTTAAAAACATGCATGGATAATTCAAAAAAAGCAACATTTCTAATGCACAATTTAAAAATACAGAAAATAAATATTTGTTTAAATAATATTAATAAATATCAAAATAAATGTAAATCAATATTTATAATAAAATATAAATATTAAGAAGAAAATAAGCAATTTATATTAATTAAATATAATTGTATAGCGCTTTTCACAATAAATATCGTTCCAAAGCAGCTTTACAGAAAATGCATGCTTCTACATTACAATGTACAAACAGCGGTCATTGTGTGAAAGTAATGTCCAATATGTCAGAATGTACAGTTCTTAGATAATACAAATCATACAGTTAGATAACATCATATAGTCATTTAGGCAGAAACAATAAGCTCATTAAAGCAATTATTACCAGTTGTGATCATAATGGATACAATATATAGAAAATGTGTTTGCTTCATAGACTTCTCACAGCAATTGATGCTAATAGACAATAGAAAGAAAGAAAAGGGAAATGTTTTAACTTTTGACTTGTGCGCCCTTTCCAGCTAGAATGAATCATATTTAAATAAAGCAAACCATATCACACCAGGCAGTGATTGTATTCAGAATAAAATTTCCCCCCAAAAAAAACTCCAAAACAATTTGGCAGTCAGCAACACTGCAGGGAAGATAGACACTAAGCACAACTCAGTTTTTGGTTGCCTTGGCTTCCACAAAGATCAACTCTGGCCAATAAAAGCAAGGCAAACTTCAGCTCAGGAGCGAGGGCTCCAGCAGCGTTTCCTACGACAGGCTGCCATGACACACAGCAGGCAACACCTGAATCTGAGGAGCGCACTCTCCTCTCTGACGCTCTGCCCACAGCCCATGCTGACAGATTAATACTAGCGCGGAGGAGACCATCTGCAGCGCTTCCGCTAGCGTGGGTGTTCGGAGTTCACACTTCTCATAAAAGTTAGCAATCTTTGACCATTCTCCAGACAGAAGCAGAGTTTTGTGTTAAAACACAATACTTTTCTCATTAAAAGAAGTTAAAAGTATAGTTTTTAGAGGGCCCAGGAGGCTTGTAACTTACTAAGTGCATTGGTCTGTGAAAAATTTAATTAAAATAAAATGGAAACAGCTCTAAAACCTTTTCAAGCATGTTACTGTGCTGTAGTATGGAGATTGAGGATGTCTGTGTTTAAAGAATCCTGATGTGCATGTCATATGGTCACATACTTGCCAATTACAGGATTTCAGATTCATTTTCCATACAGTTGTTTTTCTGAATGTTATGAAAACCAAATGGGATCCATTTAAGATGGAAATAACCACCTTCCAAAAGTGCTGACTTTTTCAATACCATAAAACACCCAATATTTATATCAAATTTGTAACATTTATGGGTGCATTTTCCAGATTCAACATTCAATCACATTTATCCCTTTAACTAAATAATAATTTTCAATAGATTTTTTAAAGATTCTTTATATTTTTATATACTTTATATATTTTTGTCTTCATACAGAAAGTCATGCAGGTTTAGAACAACATGAGGGGGTGTAAAGGATGACACAAATTCATTTTTTGGGGTGAAATATCTCTTTAAGGCAAACCCATGCACAGTCCTTAAGTAGAAAAAAGGAGCAATACAAAGTAGTTGCACAGATCATAATTTTGTCATGGCTGCAGGGGGCTAACCCAAAGCCACAGCTTGCAAGGTCAATAGCAGGTAATATCTTGCCAGGATCTGTTTAGTGAGTGGAGAGCTTGCTTTGACATGTGATTAGCGGTACTGACAGATGAGCTCCAGCGAGAGGGATCCCACGGCTGCCGCCGCACATCCGTGATTAGACAGACAGGGATGAACGCTTCTGTGATGGAGAGCTTAAGGGGGGCTCGATGATGGGAGACTCCCGATCTGGACCCTCGGGGGTGACGGGACCTACCCCGCTTCTTGTTCCTCACATCTAAACCCTGGGATTAAATCAGCAAAATAGGCAGAAAATTGCTTTGAGTCGCTTTGCGGTTTTAGTTCTGGATGGGTAGCTGGCTTTTTCACTTTGAAGCCTGGCTTGTTGCCACAAGAATCGAAGAAAGAAAATGACTCTGAAGGACCAAGCTGGTCTTTGTGTAAGATTTTGCCCTTAACCCCTGGCGAAGGGTGGACTGTAAATTAATTTTTTATTTATTTTTTTTTAAATATGTAATTTAATGATGACAGCTTGGCTTCATGGCAGCAATGATGGACATGCTTGACTAAGAAAAAAATTAGCAGTTATTATCATTAGATTGGAAATGATTTATTTATTTTTTGCATTTTGAACAACAAGAAATAGACAAAGCCAGTCTCTTTTATTAGAGCTCCATCAATACAGTGCTGAGCTCAGAGCAGTATGCTAATGCTGCTGCTTACTGGCACTTTCAGATAAACCAGACACAATGTGACTGCTGCTTTCTCATGCCAGGTCTAGTTTTTATACATTGTTACTTTCTCAGACTCTGGCTGGGCCAGTTGGCTTCCGTGTGTCTAATGTGAGAGGAATTTCAATGGGGAGTGAACCTGCTGGCACACATATTTAGTGCCAGTGATCTAAATTGGTCCTGTGTTGTACTAAGTGCTGAATGCTGACTAGAGCATGTGAAAGGAAGAATACCTCACACAGAGACCAAATGAATACTTTTGTAAGTCATAAATTATATAGTGACAGTTAAAACGATTCTTTGACCACACCAATGTGCCACAAACAAATGAGCTTACTTGCTATTTGTTAAATTAGAAGTTTGTAGCTGTTTACATAATTGAGCAATTAGCATGTAAGTGGTTTGGGAATGAGGCATATTTGGCTGCAATTAAATGTATACTACAAAGACATAAAACATAAAAGGAATATGCCAAAAAAACAGATTACAAAGTACAAAACATATTATTCTAAACTGGATGAGAATTAGTAACACATTAAATTTAGATGACAACTGTTGAGTGGGCAGAATTTAAAATAAAATAAAATCAGGTCAAATCTTTTCTTTCTGTCTTCCAAGGGCCGATGGTGTGGTGAACTCTCGTTAATGGAAAATTATCAGCTAAATAGCATCTAACTGACTTTTCATACAGCAGGTTACTGAACTGTAAAAAATGCTGTGGTTGCTTTAAAAGTTCTTTGTTCAGCTTCATATTCAATGATTAGAGATGACATTTATCCACAGTCTGTTGAACAGAGGGGAACTCTTCCTCAGTTATTCCTATGCAATCATCAAGCAGACTTAGTTTTGTAGGTCACCCATGACAGAAAGCACTTGCCTTCACTGGGATGGCTTAATATGGGTCGCCTGCCGTGTTGAATGAATTGGTATTGTCTCGACTCTATTCACCTTAATAGATGCTATAAAAATGCCCTGACAGTTTGTTTAATACTGGGAAGGAGTCAAGAAACATTTCTCCCAGTGGTATGCTGTATACACACATTTCTCCACTGGTGCATGTCAAACTTCATTAAAAATCAATATGATGAAGTTGAGAAAATACTTAATTTTGTGTAAAGGGGCTCAAAGGTGTCTGGTCTGGGTTGAAGACCAAAAGAAACGCTGATAAATCATAATTAAAAAACATTTTAAATACGAGTACACTGTGAAACTCTCATTGAGAAGTAGATGCTTATTGATTGCATGGTTTCCAAGGTCATAATCAGACAGAGGGCTGCTGAAACCAGCACCATGAAGCTGCTCATAATCATCCAACACGGAGATGGATTTCCAGACTAGCTCATAACGCCGCTCAATGGTGTGTGCTTGGATCGATGGCAAAGTATACAGCCACTGTTATTGTTTCATAAATGGATTTAGAAGTCATCGCCTTCCTGAGCAATGCTCATTTAGGAGGAGTGGCTCAGTTGACCATTACACTTACCATTTTATTCTGTTCTTTCTTTCTATAGTGCTGCAGTTCTTCTTCTCTGTTACACTGATATTTTTCCTCTCTCTGACATCCTGTTACTTTTTATACTGTGAACTGAATGCGGAATGTGCACTGCGACTGTCCACTGGCCTTAAACGAGGTGATGAGTGTCTATGCCTCACTACTCTATTTTGCTTGGCATGTCTGTGCTTCAAAAGGAAGTCAGTCACAGCTAGCGCTGGGTTCACAGAGCAGATTCAAACAAATGAATATGTCTGGCAATCATAAACACGCAGACGTGCTGTCTCACTGCTGTATGTGCAATGTGAGCTTAAAGGTCTCTCAAATGCCACATAATGTGATCTCTCACCCAACACATTCTCTTGGCATTTCTCCCATCTCTGGATTGACAGTGAGGTGTGAAACCAGAACCTAAGGACACACGGCACTGTATATTATATTTCCAACTGCATCATTCTCATAATAATGAGATTAAGTAATTATTAATATTGCATCTGATTTCATTGCCAACGCTTAAAGGTATTTATTCTGTAATTCAATTTTAAAATCAACCCTAAATGGCATAATTTTCTGTTTTTATTACCGATCATTACATTCCTGTGAGCTATTTTCTCTCTATATAGTAGAGGCATAAGATTACAAGCAGACTGATAAGTGAAAGGCAATGCAGGTTGTTTTCACGATGAAAAAGTTGGGTTTCATGACAGCCGAGGCCCATTTACAGAGCTCTAATGATGCTGGGAGATCTGATTGCACCGATAGGAGGTTTGTGTGTGTGTGTGTAAGAGAGCGATAAGCCGGTCTGGTGTATGAGCAGAGATAGAGGTGTTTGCACTGCGCTGATGGACCTGCGGTTCGCTGACATTGCTGCACTTTCACCAAAGAAGCACTCAAACTGAACATGATAGAGCTATGGTGACATTGCCAAAGGTGAATATCATGCTGATTAAGGAGAAATGGAAAGTTTAGGACATGTCAGTCAACATTTGAGACCAGAGACACTGAAGAAGGCTACTGGGAATGAAGTTGAATAATTCCTGACTTCAGCTTCCATGTGTGCTTTCTCTTAAAGACCAGATGGAGGGAATGAAGAAGGAACATTTGTTACTTGCCGTCTCATTTTACATTTCCAGCACCGGTGACCCTGTGTTTATTAGCTTAACCTCTGTTACAGCCAGAAAATGCAGCCTCATATGTTCAGACCTTAAAAGTTCACACTACTGAGCTTCCCATTTGTTGAAGTTCAAACACTTTTCCCGTACAGTGCAGACAGTCCCTTTCACATCTTGGTCTTAGCAAAAAATAAATTTGTTTTACTTTTTTTTCTTAAGGATATTGTGGTCTGGCAGGAACTGCAAAGAATAGAAGTCCATATTTTAATCCAAAAGTCAATTTGCTACAGAGTAAAAAGACTTATTTGAACACAGCGGTCATTTATTTTTACAAGCACAAAGCATCTTTCCCTTCCCAAATCGCAAGCCATTGATCATTCTTTCCTATTCTAGAAAGAATAAAAGCTACCATGTTCAACTGGAAATTGCTTTTTCTCCACCAACAAGAAATTGTGTATTTCCTCTTGCTGACTGAGGAAAGATAAGCCATGATCAAGTGTGTATAGTTGATTTACTAAGGCTGTTCTCTAAAAAAGGCCCTGCCAGATCCAATTACTTACTCTACATACCTATAGTAATTAGCTTCATCATAATATGATCTTTTGGGATTGAGCAACAAGCTCTTTCAACTTATTGACCCTATTGAATTTTTTTTTCGCCTTCTGGAAAGAAAAATCAGTTTTCCCACACTGAAATACAAGACAATTGACTGGGAAATTAAAAAGATATATTTTGCCTGTTCAAATTGGAGGCAGAAGGGTCGTAATCTGAGCTTTGTGGATTTCCCATTTACAACGTCCCAATTTAAAACTTCTGCTAACCTAACCTGACCTAAAACTCTTCATATCCAAGACATATAGTGACAAATGCATTCTAGCATGCTGGGTCACTGACAACTAACCAGAGTTCCTCTGGAAGACACGTGTGCTCATCTCTTGGCTGCCACCGGTAGGGACATTGTCTGTGCTCTGAGCCTATGGCTTTCCTAGCCATGTTACATTAGCATCAGACAGCCATTAAAACCATCTGGGGCTGCGACACTTTAACACACTGA
The DNA here is from genome assembly GCF_018812025.1 of Megalobrama amblycephala. NCBI lineage: Eukaryota > Metazoa > Chordata > Actinopteri > Cypriniformes > Xenocyprididae > Megalobrama > Megalobrama amblycephala. Next base: position 9,320,559 of record NC_063047.1, read on the forward strand.
AGTCTACCGAGGAAATCTTTGTTCACTGATGCCAACAAATCATTCTGAATGCCTCTGTGGCCAATTTAAAGTGTGGAGGAAAATAACCCCTTTTTATAAAGCATATTTCAAAAATAGACAGACAGACATACAGACAGACAGACAGATAGATCCATAGATAGACAGACAGACAGACAGACAGATAGACAGATAGATAGATAGATAGATAGATAGATAGATAGATAGATAGATAGATAGATAGATAGATAGATAGATAGATAGATAGATAGATAGATAGATAGATAGATAGATAGATAGATAGATAGATAGATAGATAGAAGCCACAGGAAAACACAGAGGGTACAATATCTGTTTCAAGTGCATTGCCAGGACAGGAACAGAGCTGACAGCTGTTCAAACAAAGGCTAGTTTCCCACTCAGCTTTGTTCTGAGTGGCACTGTCAGTGAATACACTGCACATAGCATCATAAAACATTTAAACACCCCATCTAGGCAACAACCATGTGTGGTTGGCACTTCTAATGTCCTCAAGATAATGATGGCAAAATATCTGAGGAGATATTAACCACCCAGGAGGCATTTACATTATCACACAACAAAAAATATCAATATATCATAGATAGTACGAAATAAAAATGTTTAATTTGTTTACTCACATTCTGAAGTCACTTAAAAAAAGTTAAAACTTAAAGAGAAGAAAACTTAGTCAACAATATTTTATGCAATCATTAGCTTTGCCTTTCATTACTAACAACTAAGTTTCCTTCATTCAAAGCAGAACCTCCCTCCTATTTAGCACCCTTGGATCCAGGGGGTCTCTGTCATTGACCCCTCCCCCCCATATATACGCACTCATAAGGCGTCTCTCAGCCCCTGCATTCCCAGCCTAGACCCCTCCCTCTACCACCACACACACGCAAATCTTCTCATCACCTCAGCTTCTCCATTCTCCTAAACGGATACAACCCATCAGTGAGGACAGCGTACTGATCCGAGAAACATTCACCCCCCCTCACCGTAGATGAGGCGAGAGAAAAGAGCTGGCAGCTGACAGCGGAGCTACATGAGGAGCACCAGACTAAAGAGAGAAGTGCTAAAACAAACCAGCTGCTGCTATCCCTGGCTGGAGAGAGGACAGAGATCCTGGGAGGGATGACACCGCCTGCCAGGTAACGGACACCGGCTGACCTACAGCTGTAGACAAGCCCACCACGTGTAGAGTTACGCCAAACTATCAGAGTGCACGCTACTGTATTCCCCCCCTCAAGCGGAGCTGGAATAATTGCTGAGCTTAAAACAAATGTGGACCACTTCCCCTATAAACCATAATGAGCAGCCTAAAGCAAGTCAATGCATCACTAGCAGCCTTGAAAGTCCTTGGCTAACATTTACACTGTCAGAAAAAAAATGTACCTTAAGGGGTACAACAGCTTGTCACTGCAGTTCCCTTAAAGGGACAACTTTGTACCTTATTTACCCCTTAAATGTGCACATTAGTACCTTAGAGTAGTAATGTGTACCCTTAAGGTACTACTTAAACCTTTTAAAGGGAAATAAGGTACAAAGATTCTCCCTCAGTGACAAGCTGTTGTACACCTAAAGGTACAATTTGTGTAAATTTTTGTTGTACACAAGTGTACAGTCTGACTTATTAACAGTCTGCTTTATCATTCTGCAGATTTAGCATGAAACACATCCAACACAGAGACCCTTATAAAGAGTACAGAGTCATTAAACTCGCAAATCTGTCACACTAACAGGTAGATGGACTTGGAGCATCACAGCTTACCTTAGTGAGACCAGTCCTCCTCTACAGGCTTAGAGACGTGCCTCTGTCTAGGAACTGCAATGTGACGCCAAACGAAAGGTTGAAACCATCAGGAACTCTTGTAGTGCTTTTTAATTTTCTTTAGACAGATGACAGTCCTGTCATTCCCTCCTGTCTCTCTGCTCTCAGTGAGAGTGCGCCATCCAGCCTGTGTATGTCTGCTGATGCTGAGAGAGGGAATGAGTGAAAGAGAGAGAGAGGGAGGGAGGGTGAAGTCCCTTTCTTTTAAACAGTAGACACTTTGCGGTCAGACCCCACTCCCACCTACCACTCTTATATGCACCCCCCTCCCCTTTCTCCCTCTGACTGGAAGCTGAGGAGCTGAAACGGGATGCCTCAAGGCTGAGTCGCAAACTCACACACACACACTGGGAAGCGAGGAGGAGAAAGAGACAGAGAGAGAAAGAGAGAAACCATTTACTATAAACTGGAGCAGCCAATGATTGGATGAAAGGGATATATTCCAAGCTGCATTAACATACATTTCAGATTAGAATTAACAGTGAGGATAAAGGAGGAAGGACCTTGTGTTTGACGACGACCATGACATGGTGGATGATGGGATTATGTACGGTGATCAGCATAATCAACCTTTAATCCCCAAAATCCAACCTCACTATGGGAAAAAAAAAAATTCAAAAAGAGTTGTTTTAGTCAAGGCTGGTTCTCTCATTTTTTTTAAACTTTAAATGTCTCTTCTAAGTGAAACCATCTCTGTGCCGCAACCTCTGGCTTTTCATGCTCCCCTACGCTTCTGTAAATATTCTTCCCTTTCAGAGTGTCAGGTTATTTACTTTTCCATCTGCACTACCCACAAACACCTCCCCCCACGTGCACTGCAGGTAGAAGAACATCCAACCAAGCCAGCTGCAATTACCAAACTATACGGCATCCAGCGTTTTGTGCAAACAGGAGCTTTTCATCAAACAAACATGGAACAAAGAGCCAGTAGATTGGATTTTTCAATCCAGATGTGTTTCATTTCAAATGAGGAGTGATTCTCTTCAAACATATTTCATTAGAGATGAGATGATGTCTCTCATCGTGTGAAAAACTGACCTTTAGTTCTCTTGGGGGGCAACACAGAGGCACCCGTGGAGACGGGGAGCTCGAACCCCCAGAGAGGAATCAAGAACGCTTTTTTTTTGCTGAGAGAAAATCAACCCCCATCAGCCTGTGCTCAATAAGTCATGAATCTGTGATGATATGCCTGGTCGACATGGGATTTTAATCTAGGTCTCATTTCAGAGTGAGAATCACTATATTTCAAATCAGGACTAGCTACTGATCAAATTCAAATGCATGTCTTTTTTTTTTTTTTTCTGTCAGAAGGCAAAAATGATATCAATTTCAGGTCTGCCTTGAATGGAAAAGTACAATGTGAAGAACAGAGATGAACATAGGCATAGGATATTTCCCAAGGTGAACTCCACAGAGAGATGCTCTTGGTAATGGTGTACAGGGTTTGTTTTTCTGCAAATGTATATATGTGGTGGGTAGTGAAGGGAAATGCAGCAGAATGAGATGTGAACTCCCAAACCTTTATAAGAGACTTTATGGAAGTGCATTAATATAACGCCCACCATAATGTCATGTATCCAGCCAGTATGTCTATCTATTTATGTCCACCGATATGTGTGGAACGTAATACAACTGAAATGCAAGAAAATCAGTGAGTGATTCTGTGTGTGTGTGTATACATATCTCTTTCTCAGGGTCTCTGTCTTCCTGAGAACACATATCACCCTTCTCCATCTGTTCGTACTCTCACCTTTCTCTCACACTTTTTCCTTCACCGAATCACAGTGCTTCACAGGGAATAGCAGTGGGAGCGGGAGCATTCTGGGTTCGTCAGGCGTCCCCATGCTGTTGACATCCATGCATCCACCAGCTGATTTCCCACATGACAGCAGTGTGCGCATCGTTCCCCATCAGCCAATTTCTTCTAGCCATAACCAGACACAAGCTACAGGAAGCCAGCTTTATTTGTGAAAGTTTAGACTCATACACCCTTCAAATATTTTAGTCTGGCTGTTAGGGAATCTACTTTGAAAATGAAGTTATAGTAACAGGCTATTAAAGTAGTTAAACTTCTGTCAAGCTATACCTGCATGCAGCTTATATCATGCACATATTAAAGGGTTAGTTCACCCAAAAATGAAAATTATGTCATTAATGACTCACCCTCATGTCGTTCCAAACCTGTAAGTCCCCTTTCATCTTCGGAGCACAGTTTAAGATATTTTAGATTTAGTCCGAGAGCTTTCTGTCCCTCCATTGAAAGTGTATGTGCGGTATACTGTCCATGTCCAGAAACGTAATAAAAATGTCATCAAAGTAGTCCATGTGACATCAGTGGGTTAGTTAGAAGTTTTTGAAGCATTGAAAATACATTTTGGTCCAAAAATAACAAAAACTACGACTTTATTCAGCATTGTATTCTCTTCCGGGTCTGTTGTTCATCCGGGTTCACGACTCCTCAGTGAACCGCAGCGCACTGCTGATGTAAGTACAGAGTTTCGTTTACAGTCTGAGGGAGACACACGCTGTATTCAAGCTATTTTTTAAAATGGTCCGTAAGTGTGCATGTCGCGGATGTCCTAATCGGCAAAAACAACGACGTAAAAGTGCATTACCAACGCCGACAGATGAAAGGATTCAATGGAATCAATTTAGTGGAATCAATTCAATGGAATCAATTCAATGGAAAGGATTCCGGAAGAGAATACAATGCTGAATAAAGTCATAGTTTTTGTTATTTTTGGACCAAAATGTATTTTCGATGCTTCAAAAACTTCTAACTAACCCACTGATGTCACATGGACTACTTTGATGACGTTTTTATTACGTTTCTGGACATGGACAGTATACCACACATACATTTTCAATGGATGCACAGAAAGCTCTCGGACTAAATCTAAAATATCTTAAACTGTGTTCCGAAGATGAACGGAGGTCTTACGGGTTTGGAACGACATGAGGGTGAGTCATTAAAGGTCCCGTTCTTCGTGATCCCATGTTTCAAACTTTAGTTAGTGTGTAATGTTGTTGTTAGAGTATAAATAAAATCTGTAAAATTTTAAAGCTCAAAGTTCAATGCCAAGCGAGATATTTTATTTAACAGAAGTCGCCTACATCGAACGGCCAGTTTGGACTACATCCCTCTACTTCCTTCTTTAATGACATCACTAAAACAGTTTTTTGACTAACCTCCGCCCACAGGAATACACAAGAGTTGTGTTTGTAGAGTGTGTTTGTCGCCATGTCGTCGAAACGCTGTTATTTTCATCCCGCAGTCCAATCACCGGGTCTGATTCCGGCTCAAATTGATAGGGTAAAATTAAAGACATGTTTACAATAACACTGAGCGCATGCATCTCCACGTTATGGTAAGAGGCATGACTTTTCCGGGCACGGTGCGCTCAGAGCTGTCGAATCACAACACAGGAACCGCTGGCACAATCAGAACTCGTTGCGTATTTCTGAAGGAGGGACTTCATAGAACAAGGAAGTCATCAGCCCGTTTTTATGACAGTGGAAACAGCGGTATACAGATAAGTAAATTATGTGAAAAATACTGTGTTTTTACACGCGAAACATGAACACATGTTATATTGCACACTATAAACACAATCAAAGCTTCAAAAAACAACGAAAAACGGGACCTTTAATGACATCATTTTCATTTTTGGGTGAACTAACCCTTTAAATGAACACTTACAGATTTTCATTATCTATATACAATTATAAACACAACACTTACTAAAAAAGTAGTTGTAGTTACACTACAAGCAACTAACAAAAAAGCTAAATAAACGGAAGCTATAAAGGAAAAATATTTCTTTAAAGGTGCAATGTGTAAATTATAGGAGGATCTATTGACAGAAATGCAATATAATATACAGAACTATGTTTTCAGTGGTGTATAAAGACTTTACATAATGAACCGTTATGTTTTTATTACCTTAGAATGAGCCAATTCTATCTACATACACCGCGGGTCCCCTTACATGTTAAGTCACCATTTTGTGCCGGCATCTTTCTACAGTAGCCCTAAATGGACAAACTGCTCTAGAGAGCATGTTTGCTTGACTAGCTACTCTCTGCTGTCTCAAACACAATAGTGTCCACGACTTATTTGTCCTGTGTTGGCCACCGTAGCTTCTCTATATTGCAATTTGCAACCTCACCACTAGATGCCACTAAAATGTACACACTGCACCTTTAAGATGCAAAAAAAAAAAAAAAGAGTAATTTTGTCCAACATTCCCGTTAAAACATCAAAAAATGTTATGCAGTGTTGCTTAGTAAATTTATCTTTTTAATATTTTTTTTATTTTTTTTTTAAATATTTATATTTTTATATTTTATATTTTACACTGAAAAACAAGTCAAAAAGATGAATTAAACTAAAGGGATATTTCACTCATGAAAATTTTGTTTCTTCTGTCGAACTAAAAAGAAGATATTTTGAAGAATGTTGGTAACCGGACAGTTGACAGTAGCCAATGATTTACAGTATACGAAAAAAAAATATTATGGAAGTCTATGACTACCGTCAACTGTCTGGTTACCAACATTATTCAAAATATCTTCTTTTTAGTTCAACAGAAGAAACTCATACAGGTTTAGAACAACATAAGTGAGAGTAAATGATGACAGAATTTTCATTTTTGGGTGAACTACCCCATTAAGAAATCAGTTAATGCAGTGTAAATATATTATATTGCAGTGTAAATATTATATATACATTTACAGATTGACCAGTATCAAACTTCAACCAATGAATTTTAGATAAAAAATATATAACCAATCTAAAAACAGTAATGAACAGCAGCATTTAACAAAACTATAACTTTCACTATAACTAAAACCACACAAAATGTACAAAGGGACTAAAATTAGTGTTTTTTTATTTATTTTTTATTTTTTTATTTTATCGGTTCATTAAAATGTACTGACAGAATGAACTGATTCATTAGAATTCATTAGACTTTCCAACACTAAATAGAGAGAAGCGTTTAGAAGTGCGTGCCTGTTATTTTATTATCTTAACTCACTTGACAGTAAATCTGTGTATGCAAACAATATGCCATAAAAACAATGTAGCTTTTGGTCTTGTTACATTGCTTCTTGTTGGAAAAAGACACTTGTTACTGGGATAAAACTACATTATTTTAAAAACAGAAGAACTACTGCCAAACTACAGAAAAAATTAGCTCCCTAATAGTGCCTGTTCCTAATATCTTTTTTTAATATATATATATATATATATATATATATATATATATATATATATATATATATATATATATATATATATAAACCCTTTTCAACCAGTTCTTAAACACAAAGCAACAGGGGCTTGCACTATACATATAATTCTAAACATTTTTTTTTTTCCTGACAATGTCTCAGTACATATTTTTCCACATTACTCCACATTTGCTGGCCATAACTGAATCTACCCAAAGGTACCGGCTCTACAAATTAAAGAAAAGGTTGCTGAGAGCACAGCTCGCATTCACTTCATTTACCCACGTAATTGGTGGCAGTCTATTCGAAGAAAGAGCGAGGGCTTGACGGATAGCAGGGCACTTTCTATCAGCGCTAGTGAGATCTAATTATGAGCAGAGAAGCCCTGCCTGCGGCTGGGTAAAGTGTCAGAGGAGAAGGGAGCGAAGGGAGCAATGATGAGACAGGACTCACAACTCACAGTCACCCTCATGACCCCGACAGACCTGTTTACCTCATTAAAAATGAATTCACAGGTAATATTGGCTTGTGTCTCCTCCCAAGTCTTAGCGTTATCTATTATGCAGGAGGGAGGCCATGCAGGACGGGTTAACTCAGGGAAGGTCATTTAGACAGCTCGTGGAAGTAACTCTTGGGGTGTTGCAACCCTGGCTTTGCCACCAGGGATGGGAAATTAAAACACTAATGGCCTGTGTGAGTGTAAAAAGCATAGATTAAGTGGAAGGAGAAACTGGCCATCAGTAAAATGGGCTTGCGGTCATAATTGGGCTTGATTCATAATTTATAAAGCAAAGATAGGGATTGGCATGAATAAAGAGCAGCACAGGAAGAGGCGAAAGGCTATTTTCTGCCCTCCACATTTATGCATTAATCCAGCATAGATGATGTGGTGAATTATGGTCATTAGGCTTTTGGGAAATGAAAAACAGCCATTACGGCCCTCAAGAGTAGCTTTTTACATAATACAGAGACCAAAACAAGGCAGGGGATGATAGAATTGTTGCAGACACAAGTGATTTGGTGATATAGTCAGGGAGAGTGATGATTTGGACCACACACAGGTCAACATGACTGTGCACGTACATAAAGAGCCTGTAAATTTCTGAGGACAAAGACAGCAGATTAGGCTTTTCGGTGACCCCAGTGACCCGGCAACCTCAGAGGGGTTCAGATCTCAGGAGCCACCGAAATTGTGTCAGACTTTGCTTCTGCTTTTGTTAGCCAATAGTGGATGAGCATCTCTCTGGCACAGAGGTATGCGAAGATCCATAAAAATGAAAGATTAACATGCTCTCTGAGAAACTGCACTACAAATACCACGTAAAATCTCACTAAACTACATAATCTATAGTTTTTACCACATTTACTGCAGGTCTTTTTTATCCATTTTGATGATAAGATGGGGGAAAAAATGAGGCGCAGCTCTAAAGAACATTTACCCGTTCAGGGTAATTTGGAGAGCAGAATCTGCATCTTTCATTCTTCCTCAGTTTTGTATGTTTTTACAAAGACATGGTGTTTTTTTATTCAGCAGGCCAATAGATATGCCTACACATTCCTTTAACACCAACAGCACTAAACAAATTATAGAAAAACAAATAAATGGTATCCTTCAGAGCAACTCACGACATTGAGAGTCCAGTGAAAGCAGTGGGTTGGGGGTTGATGGAGATATCAGTGCTCAAAAAGGATTCTATAGAGTGAAAAAGAGATGGATGAATGCTCGCTTTCCATAGCTCCTGAGAAGCACGGGCAGCGCAAACACTCATACATCATTAACATTTATGCAAATACCAGATACATTTGTGGGCTTGTTAGCAAGCATGCACATTCTGTATGATGCAGGTTTAATGTTTATATTGATACATACAGAACATTCTCACAAATAATTAATTATGACTCTCTCAGAGTTAAAATAAGAAAGAAACAATATTATTGAGAACATGACTCCTTTACTGCTTACATGCAGGCCTAGATAGAACCTGCAGACTTTTTTTTTTTTTAAATCTGATTTTATGGACAAATTGAATCTGTGGAATGGTAATTGAATCTGAAAACATGATAACATTAGCCAAACTATTTAATTAAAAACAACAGCAACAAGTAAGATGTGGACATTTAAATGATAGACATTCCTATTCTGTGGAAATCTGCAGAACATGCTTAATTTAACTTAAAACCTAGAATCTTTTATTCCCATCAACTGCTTTTAACTGTTGCTTTCAAAATGTAATGACACTGCACATACCAGCAATCAATGTGTAGTTCTTATTTAAGATTAGAATAGAGAACCACACAAATGGATTGGTATGCCAGCTGTATTTAATGTAGGAGAGTTCATATTAATGTGTTGAGGGACAGAAACTATTTTTACTATTATTTTACCTAATATTTAATATAGTAATTTATAAAACAAATTACACTAAAACTGTCCAGGGGTGAAATGGCTACATGTTTATAGTGGACAGGGGCCATTGCTGGAATGTCAGAGAAACAGATGAATCAACTATGGCATATCATACAGTACATACCTTCAGAGAATGCAATAATGCAGAAACCTGTTTAGCATGTCATACTTCTATGTTTGTCCCTGTCACCTAATTAATACAAGATACAAGATAGTGGAAAGACACTTTAAAACATAATGAATCTAATTCAGACCTCTTCTTTGACAGGCTTCGGTGATTGATGTCCAACTCTCCTTGCATGTCTGATATTTCACTCCTCTCGTCATCTCCCCTTCTTTTCTTTCAAGACACCCCATCCCTCCCTCTGTCCACCTCCATCTGCCTTTCTGCAAACAGCTCTGATGACATTGTACAATGTCCCACCATACAATCCCCAACCCACCATCACGTACAACTCTGAGGAAAAAGTGTTTACGTCCTTTGACTTTCACCAGTTGTGACAAAAGACAACACTCTTATCCAGTGTCCCCTGCCTCTCCTTCCCTTCACAAAATAAATGGGGTAATACATCAGTTAAGGCATGTTGTGGCACTTTTATCACAAATGTGCAGTCTTTCTCTTCACCCTATCGACTCAGGAAATATTGAGCTCAATATGAGCGTCTACCCGGGCCCGCAGAGTATAAAGCCATATCTCCGGCAGCGCTGGGAATGAAGCGCCGCTTCCAGTGCTGAGTAGAGAGACAGACTGCCAGTTTGGATGGATGATTTATTCATACGAAGCAGGTAGAGCCACAAAACTGTGTGTCAGGGTGTATTTCTGCAGAGATTAAGATGTCCTAGAGGTTTATGTCTCTGATTCTCCAAGCTAGGAGTGCAATAACACGTTGACTACGTGCCACAGACAAGACTAAGCCTTGGTACACATGAAGCTTGACAAAGTTGTCTTTTCACAAGCATGACTACACACTCCACAAATCCTGTAGTTGATAACTGTCTGAAACTGAGACTACAACTGGCATAAATTTAGTGTTTTTGTTCTTAATCCTATATGGCATATTATATATATACCATATATATGTGTGTGTGTGTGTGTGTGTGTGTGTATTATGTTGTAAAGTGCATGAGCTAAAGAAATACTGTACAGTATATATTTTAAATTTGAAAATATTTTGAATTTAAACCATCAAATGCCAAAATATATTTCAAAATGTCCGTCAACGGGCACAAAAATACATTTCTACTCTTAAAATAAATTTTTGGGTAAATTAAAAATTTATTTTTAAATATATTTTGGGCAATATACATATATTTAGATACATGTAAAGATGTAAATGTAAAATAAACAGTTTATATATATATAATAAATATATGAGGAAATGTTAACTAAATTAAATATTAACTAAATTAACAAACTTATGAAAAATAGATTATGTAAATATTTTAAAATGTATCCATAGTAATTTATTTATTTATTATATTTCTGAAAATATATGTTTTTTTATGGGATAGCAAGGATAGTAGCCGCTGAATAGATTAGGAGAGGGTGCGGGGCTTTTGCACGGCAAGCATGACAAGAGATTTCCTGGATAGTCGCTTTTAAGACTCGGGCTTTGTGATCTGTCTGAACTGTGGATCGTCTTCAGTCTCACTGGCTCTTTGTCTCCTTTCTGCCATGCATCTCTGCTTAGATGAATGAGAGGGCGGAGAAGGAACAAAGAGCAGGATAAGGGCATTTTACAGGGCAGATGAGCTGAGTTGAGGTTATGGCAGCCATCTCTATGGAGAGCTGCTGGGAATGCTCCCGATGGAAGATACCTTACTTATTCTGATCTTAGACTAGCTCTATTCTACCAAACTATATACAGTACCTGTCAACAGTTTGGAAACATTACAATTTTTTTATGTTTTTGAAAGAAGTCTCTTATGCTAGGCAATTTATTTAATCAAAAATACAGTAAAAAGAGTAATACTGTGAAATATTATTACAAATTAAAAGAACCTTTTTCGATTTTAATATATTTTAGCAAAGTTGAATTTTCAGCAGCCATTACTCCAGTCTTTAGTGTCATATGATCCTTCAGAAATTTTTCTAATATGCTGATTTGCCGCCAAAGAAACATTTTTTTTATTATCATCAACAATGCTGAAAACAGTTGTGCTGCTTAAGATTTTTGTGGAAAGGTGATACTTTTTTTCAGAATTCTTTGATGAATAGAAAGTTCAATGAACAGCATTTATTTGCATTTATTAAAGAATTTATTAAACAGAAATCTTTTGTAACATTATAAATGTCTTCACTGTCACTTCACTGTCACCCTTGATGAATAAAATGATTAATTTCTCTCTTTAAAAAAAAAATAAAAAAAAATCTTACCACAAATGTTTCCACAAATATCAAGCAGCAAGTGTTCAACATTGATGATAATAATAATAATAAATGGTTTTGTTTGTTTGTTTGTTTTTTTTAAAGCATAAAATCAGCATATTAGCATGATTTCTGAAGGATTACATATTATTCTTATTATGATTAAGACTTTTAAATAAGTAAAAAACTAGAGCTTAATAAAACATTTTGCATAAATATTAATGGAACAAGGGAATGGAACATTTAGTTTAAGGCTTAATTTCTGATTAAATGCAGCCTTGGTGAGCATTTAAAAAAATTTTTAACTTTTGACAGGTAATGTACAACACCCATTAAGAGAGAGACAAGACCAGATCTCAAATCAGTCTGAAAGTGTCTTCTGTCAGCACTGCAGAGTCAACTCAGTTTTACAAACAGAGTCAGCCTCAGCAAAGTGTGTGTAAAGTCTGTACACACACCTCATTTGTATCTGTCTTTCTGCACTTGCATCACCCAACCGCATTCTCCCTTATGGCTATTTTTGTTTTACTACTAAAATTGTATTAAAGAAATAAATATTAATATATTATATATTTATATAAACATATATTATTAATAAAATAATTAAATAAATTATATATATATATTTATTAATACAAATATAATTATTATGAATACACATTATACATTATAAAATTATATTAGTAATTTACTGTTGGGGGATTTTGTATATTTTGAAATATATCTGAAAATAATAGGAAAATGTAGAAAATGTAAATATTGTAGGTATAAATATTTTAAATATACCTAAGCTACCTACAGTGGCATCATTTCTCCATATCCTTAGCTAAGAAGGCAGTCCCACAATGCACAAAGAGTTCAGTGGGAAAAAATATATATCAAAATACATAAATTGTTAGCACATCTATTAATTTTCCAAACGTAAGTGACAGAATTTTCATTTTTGGGTAAACTATTCTATAGGGTTTCATAATGTTTAGAAGGCAGTTGTAGGCAGTAGGCAGTAAGGTAGCTCACTAGATTTTGGAAGAACTAGTATGAAATATTAGACTGGGTAAACCCAGCCTGATCTGCCGGCGATTTGACTTCGCCCGTCAACTCAGTCTGGAAACCCGTACATTCATTTCTACTGCTTCTGTTACACTTTTGCGGGAACCAATCACAGACTGGCTTATCCACCTTGCTCGCTATTGGCGGGTATAACACGATGACGATAGAGAAGTGACGGCAAGCACGACCGTCAATCCAATTCCTTTTAACCTCTCGACGATGCTGAATGACTTCTTTAGTTTAGCAAACAAATCGCTCGAGTGAGTGTAGATACCACTCACTTTCATGTTTTTTTTGCACAACCTGCAAAAAACGCTCGATGCCATTGCTGCTTCTGCAAACCGCTGATCAATGCTACAAACTAAACCTGTCTGGAGTTTTCGCGTCGCTCTGCAAAGTACGTCACCCGGATAGTTGATCTGATTGGTTGAAGTACTATCCAATTGCGTGAATAATGCTCGTTGATCACGCCTCTTGTGCAGTAGAAAATACATACAGACTCTCCAGACCAATGTTAAATTTTAAATTGAGCTTGGTCTCCTTGTCTTGGCCAGACAAATGAAATATTGCATACAAATAAGGTATATGTGTCATCTAGACTGACTTTAAAAATGTCACATTCTCACTGTGATAGCTTGCCATTTATATATCTGCTTTTCCTGTGTTCTTTCTCACAAGACCTCTGAAATATCATTCCCCGGCAAAGCCACTACTTCATCAAACCTCCACACGATATCAGCCTTCAACTACACGTCCTTCACTCCTGCTCTCTCCTTCTCTCTACTTTTTATCACCACTTTCTGTCATATGCATATCCACATCCCTTGTGTTAGTAATCCTGCAGGGTGCTAAATAGAGGACAAGTCACGCATCAGCACATCAGCCACTTCTGTCAACTCTTTGGAACAAACTCTCCATCTCTCTCTAACTTGCTTACACACATACTAACACACATCCATACATTTTCACACATCCATGCACTTACATTTGTGCATATGCAGAACATGCAGTACAACACTCTACAATTATTATGCATATTCCTCCTGAAACCTGCTTATGTTTGACTATTGAAATGGTTACGGTGGTTAATTGACTTGTACTGGTGTGTTTGAGGCGTGCACTAACCCCCTCTGGCACGTCTACGCCAGAAAACAGCACTTGCAAGCTGCGCCGACCCGACACAATCTCGCCTCATGTTCACGTTCACACGAGAGTGACAAAATGCTTTACGGTAATTCAATATACACATAGCGACCTCACTTTATAAGACAATTTCGAAAATTACCCACCTCCATCGAGATTTCTTGTACTGTATTTGCAAACCTACTGCGCTGGTGAGCGTTGTAGTCGTTGTAGTCCAGAGCTGCGCTTGGAGTATTTACAACAGTGTGATTCACTGAAGGAACCTGTAGGGGGAGCTTCGCAAATCTTACCGAGTTCCGCTTTGAAGCACAGAGCCTATATTATGAAAATGCTTTGAATATTGGGTAACCGAGATTAACCAAACTAAGTTTGATTCAGGCAGACAGAATCTGCTAAAAGTACACACTATACACTAACATTACATGAGAGTTGGAACATTTTATTCCTCTTTCAGTTTTAGCTGTAATGAAGAAAGAAAATTAGCTGCCATGTCTTCGTCTATTCAGAGAGGAATATGTGAAGACAGATGACCTTCCTATTATAAAGTGTCTTTCAAACTATGAATAGATTATTTGAATCAGCCATATTCTTTCTATATTTTTCTTATTCTCTTCTGATAAGACAACAATTATGCAACACCACAATTTAATACACCACAATAAATCAAAAGCCAAAGTATTCAATGTATTTAACTAGATTGCTGTTTTTTCAGCAATCTATCTCATGTCTGGATATCTGTGTCTATTTTTTTACATTTGTTCTGCTTCAGTGGTTTAATAACATCTGACCAGCCCCAACAGACTGTGTTCACAGGTCATCGGGCTGTTGGGGTGAGCGTGATAGGAGACCCAGCGCATGGCCTCTCACCCTGGGTTGGACCTTAGACACCTCACCAAAGCTTTTTTTGACCCTCAGCTGAGCTCTTTTTGACACTCACAGCAGCAAACATAAGGGCACTCAGAGCTGCACTGAGGGCAGATGAAGCGCTGGTGAGCGTATTATGTGTGTTATTGAACAGTGTCCACAAGCCATAATAAACCAGGGATCAAGTGTGAAAGCTCATTTCTATGAGGCGTTGAACAAACAACTTTAGTTTTTTCCATGTCGAGATTTGAGAGTAACAGATAAAGCTGATTTTTAAAGGATTGTGGATTGAGACAGGTTTCATGAAAAGCTTGTGTATTAGATCAATGTCAGAGGAGGTCTAGTAATTTTTTTTTTTTTTTTTGTCGTTTTTTGAGCACATGACATTTTAAAGGTACTTCAGTCAGGTTTGACTTTAAAAGTAAATGTAAATGACTTTTAAAAACAAAATGCCAAGATGGATGTTTCTAAGAAATCACTTTGTTCTTTCGGGCATCCATTTGCTTTCATTCTTCCAAAGCTCAAAAATGCCCCCCACCCCACCCCACTATCAAAAAAAAAAAAAAAGCATGATAAAAGTATCATGAATGTGTTCTATATTTGTGTGCTCTATTACCAGTTTTCTAAATCAATACAATAGATTTTTTGTCATTATTCACTGAAAGCATCCTGGGTCTCTGGTGGGTTCATGAATTTTGGTTCATAAGTTTTAGTGATGTTTGATTCATTAACAAATTATTCAATGAATGATTTGCTCACAAATCAGTGTGATCCAGTTCTCAAATTCCACTTACACTGATCTGATACATTGATCAAAATTTGGTTGTAAATCTATCATACGGCTACAGGAGACCTGTAATATAGCAGTAATATAACAGTGGTCTTAAGGACCACTTTTATAATATTTTATGATAGCTTTTGGTGTGCTTTTTCTTCCTTTTTTAAGCTTTTAAAGCTCCAGTCACCATTCATTGTAATCCATGGAAAAGAACGACCAGCACAATATTCATATTTTCACCTTTTGTGTTCCACAAATGAAAGAAAATCATACAGTTTGGACCAACCTGAGGGTGGGTAAATGATTTTAATTATTTTGTGAACTATCTCTTTAAACATTTTATGCCCTCAACTGAGAAAACACAGAAAATGCAATTAAAAGCAGAAAGTTACTGAATACAACAGAATAATTCCTCCCAGGTGTTACAATGCATCTACAAATACTTCAAAACTGTCACATTTTGTGGACTGTCATCAAAACCATATTTGCTGCCACAAGAAAATATAAAGATTCGCTTGGGTAAGTCCAGATGTCTCACATTTATTGTCCCTTCAGCTGTCCACACCATTTTGCCAAAAAGACTACCTTTTATCATATTTTTTAGTTTCTCTAAAAGGAAAAAGAAAAAGAAAAAACATCTCAGGTCACCTTCAGGCACCAATCACACCTATTGTTTGTGTTTAAGTTCTCCCCAAGGATATAGCAAGTGCAATTACAGCTTGAAAAAATTCCAACAGCAACGCTCCACAAATCTCCATGGGCTCTCAGGGGACCCAGGTGTTCTAAAATAACACGGAGAAATCTGCACTGCATACACTTTTGCATGCCTCTCTCGTTTTTACAAAAGTCTGTTAAGTCCTTAACAGAAATCTGCAGCAAATAACTTTTTTTCTCTTCACCACGTTAAATGACTATTTTTCCGATTTTTACTGGGGGAGTGGGTGGTTGGAATCCTTCTAGTGTTCCCTTACAATAAACTACCAGTTCGGATTTCTAAGAGGCCCCACAACCTCCCGGAGTGGTACTGTACGTTTATTCCTTATTTTCATACCCTACATATGGCCCTTAAAAACCATAATGAAAGCATGTTTTGAATTTAATATATTCAATGCAGATTTGCTAGTTCTTTTAAATCACGAATCATGTTCAACATTTATCCAGGGACAATCCATAGAAAACAAAAACAAATGGCACCAAAAGAACACATAGCACCAGCACTACATCAATCAAATGCTTTAATTCTTCATATTTAAAGAGAGTTCACCCAAAAATGAAAATTCACCTGATGTTGCTCCAAACCTAAATGACTTGCAAAATGACTTGCTTTGTTTATTTTTAGGGACTAGTGTTGTTTTGTACCCTACTGACTTTCTATTGAAACATTATTCAAGGTCTCTTCTTATGTGTTCCTCAAAAGAAAGACACTCATATATTTTGGAACGACATAATGGTGATGAAATGAGAATTTTCATTTTTGGATGAACTATACCTTAAATGAAATACTGCTGTTAACTGTCACGGAACACACTGCGTAAAGAGGCCGAGGGAAGCAGGATGCAAATAACATTAAAGTTTACTTGATGAATAAAAGGTAACAAACAGCATGTCCACATTCAATAACCGACATAGGATGAACAGAACGGGGAGTACAAATACACAGAGTGATGAGGGAGCTAAACAGGCACAGGTGGAGAAAGGTAAACTAATTAGGGACTAACGAGAACAGGTGAAGACGACAGAGAAGAGGGTGTGGAGATGAGGTGGAGGCTTAGGTGGAGGGCGTGGAGCTGGTGACGGATGGTGATGATGTGGAAGAGTCGGCAGAATGGTGGACCATGGTGGAGCTGAAGGTGGGAGGAGCCAGGGTGGAGACCTGAGTGATGGGTTGGGCGGAATCCGGGGTCCGGACAACGGAGGTGGAACCGTGGTGAAGGTAGGAACCGGCTTAGTAGAGAGGTTGACAGACCAGGGCGAACCCAAAGCGCTGGAAGCCTGGAGCCCAGCTGCTGACTCACAGGACTGAGGCGTTGACAAGGATCTGGCTGACGGGGCGACGATGCAGTGAGAGAGGGCGACGGGGAAGCCAGAGGAAGGGAGGAGTCCGATGATGACGTAGGGGTGCAGGTTGTAGGCATCACCGGAACACCAAAAGTCCGTGTCAGCAGCTGGGCGTCAACCGCTGAAGGCTGACCTGGAGTCCCGATGGAACTGAGCGGAGTCTCCGGGCAGACGGGCCTTGGCAGTAATGAAGGAGTGGTGAGGCAAGATGCAGGTGACGGGGTGATGAGCTGAGGTGGAGGCGTGGAGGCCCGATGCGTAGCTGGAGACTCTCTTTCACGCCGTGATGCTGTTGGAGGTGAGCTGCACGGAGCTAGTGGCAGTGGCAGGGCCAAGGAGCTTGATGACACCAGGGGTGCCGTCGGATTCAGGAGACTGGCCGAAACCAGTGATGGAGGCGGGATCAGGATGTTAGGGTGGGAAGAGGGCAAAAGAAGGTCTCTGGATGGAACCGGTGAAGAGACTGATGATACAAGGGTGGGGACTTGGGTGGGAATAGGATCCGCCGACCACAGATCTATTAGGTCAATGTCCGCTCCTGGTTCTGCGATGGACTGATCCGCCTGCCAAAGCTCCGGCGCTTTGATCTTCTCCGGCTCTGGTACTGGAACAGCCTTGGTGTGTGCCTTGGGCTCTCGAGTGACGAGAGAGAATTCACCGCTC
Source organism: Megalobrama amblycephala (assembly GCF_018812025.1). Taxonomy (NCBI): domain Eukaryota; kingdom Metazoa; phylum Chordata; class Actinopteri; order Cypriniformes; family Xenocyprididae; genus Megalobrama; species Megalobrama amblycephala. The sequence goes on from NC_063047.1 coordinate 9,338,974, forward strand.
TGCAGAATCATGGCTAGGTACCCCAGCCACCGTCAGTTCTCCAGGTGAAGAAGGGGGTACAGTACAGGTGAGTCCATCATCTTAGAAATATATACTCGTTTAGAGGGTCGGTTATTCTGTCACGGAACACACCGTGCAAAGAAGGCGAGGGATGCAGGATACAAATAACATTAAAGTTTACTTGATGAATAACAGGTAACAAACAGCATGTCCACATTCAATAACCAGCACAGGATGAACAGAACGGGGAGTACAAATACACAGAGTGATGAGGGAGCTAAACAGGCACATGTGGAGAAAGGTAAACTAATCAGGGACTAACGAGAACAGGTGCAGATAATACAGGACATAATGGTGACATTAACTTAATATAGCGTTTTATTTTAAACAATGCCTCAGAATCTGTGAATTGTTAAGTTTAGAAAAATCATTTGTCACTTGTTCGGTTCCTATAAATGAGATGTAATGAATTCATTACATTAGTGATATTGGAGGTTAGGATGTATTGCAAGTATATCTCTATTTAATAATGGTCACATCTGCCACAGTCATTCACAAACATACTATATAATAAGAACAAATTGTTTCCTTTTATTTTTTATACCTCAGAGTTCTTTAATCATGTACGAAGTGTAAGTTTATGTTTCATGCATGTGTCTTGTGCGCCCCTTTTTTGTTATATTGACAGAAATTCAGTCATGTGTTTATGTTTGTGGAACAGGTAATGTTTGTAATCTATTGTTCAGAGATTCAGTCTGTATTTACAGCACTGACTTCTGTTCAATAACAGCGAGCCGAGGCAATTTCCTTCTGAAGGCTCCAACACTTCCACTATGTATTTAAATGCACAGACAGGAACTTTGACAAATCTGGGCCAAGAATCAAATCCCTTTCCTGCTCCCCTCATCAGGCATTAATGGATTAAAAACATCATATATTCAAAGAATTTTATATTCAAGCATTTATTACAGGAGAACAGGTTCTTAGTTTTATGGAGTTCTGCTACAATGCTGTCTTCATGTAAAAAAAAAAAATAAATATGTACAGATGGGTTATATAACATTGTTCACCTCTAAAGCATTTTCGGTCTCCCTTGCTGAACAAAGCAGATCAGTATCATCGAATCTCATTTTTCAAAGACCGCATCTCTCTATGAATCATTGGATACACAGTCTCTATAATGCACATGCCTGCTAAGCCCCTCCTTTAGATATGCAGTAGTTGGTGAAAGGTCACACCATTGTCACCATAAACTTGACAATTTATGATATTTGAAAGTTAATATATAGCCACCCCCTGTGGCCCCTAGAAGTTCACATGCCAAATTTGAACCCCTGCATGAGAGAAACAAAGAAAAACTGCTGGCCAAATGTGGAAAAAATCTGCCACATATTTCTCATTGATATGTTTATGGTGCATGATGTCATTCTTTAAACTGGTTTAAGCAGTCTAAGTTGTGTAGACACATGCACAAACATCTTTTCTGTATTATAATGACTGCCATTCATCTGATGTGCTCTGATAGTTAGAGACACTTAACTTGTAAAACACCAACAAAATGCAATATATAGAGAGAAACTTCTGTATGGTTTTGATTTTAATTTATTGACTGAATAAATTCCAATGTACAACTTAAGTTTCCAGCTGAGTTCTATTTAGAAAAAAGACATTTATATGTAGATGAATTCATATTCATATTCATGCAATGCTTTCTTGCCCTATATATAGAAAGAAAGAAAAAAATCAGTAATGAGCTTTTTTTTTTAACCAGGAAATCAATATACTCACATGTTCCATTCTATATCCTAATGTAATACAATGCAAAGCACATGTGTGTGGTTCCTTTTTCCTACTGTATACAATATAATGTTAAATTCTACTTCCCGTTCACACAATTTAATTTTGTACCCCTCCAGGCGAATTGTTAATGGAAATTTATTGAGAAAATGGCACCTGGTATTCTGAGGAAAATTCTTATGTATTTCCAAAGCAATCACAGAGAGATATATCACCTACCATAGTTACCATGACAACATATTACTTTTGTGTTTTGATTATTCAGGGCAACCAGTTCAACTCTAGATCGAAAAACCATGACAGATCTACTCCACCATAACAACGCTCACAAATATCTTCATCCTTTTTCATGAATAACTTAAACTTTCAATGCTAAAATAGTTTGATATTTTGTTTCATGGAAGATTTTGCTGTACAACAAGAGGGTTTAATGTATAGTGCAGGGATTAAAGATACACATGGACTGCTGGGCTCAAAAAATGCTATTAGGTGTAATTGGAGATGCACAGATGCTGGAGGCCATGACCTTTGCTGTGTATTCGGAGAGCTACAAAATTACAAATGGTACCAAACAGCCTTTCCCTCGATCTATCATCCTATAGGCATAAAACAATGCACCCAGGTGAGTCTGAAGTTGATGGATCTCTGAGTAATCACATAAGCCCACAGAGAGGTTCAACACAGCGTTTCATAGCAACAAGCTGACACATGGCAAAATTTCTGTCCTTTAAACAACAAGCACTTAAAACTCCAGTAATTTAATGCCTAACTTCAAAGCTGAGGTTTGGTTAGTGAAGATGGAGACATAGTGGTGGCCAGAAACCATAACACATAGTTTAATGATAGAGTTTTCTTCATCTTGCCACACTGCCATATTCCCACGGAGCTCCACAACCTACGGTAGGAGGAAACACTAGAGAGATGTAAATGTCTGAAGACGCTTCACTCAAAAACTCATCAAATGAGTCTCAGCTATTCAAACATCAGTTAAATCAGCAGTTCTCATTGACTGACTGCCAGCTCAAACATTCAAAGATATGCAGAGAAACAGAACATGGCCACATCCGTGAGTGCAAGTGATGGATAAAACAGCATGAGTATCTTTCATAAAGAAATACATAAATATACCAGGGTTGTGCAAAATTTTGAATTGAAGAATTTACTCCCTTACATTCATAAATATGAATTCAATTAATTCAACTAGCCACACCCCACAGGAAGTAGAATTTGAACTTGAATTTGAAGCAAGAAAAGGAATTTACTGAATAGGGTAGATCTGTGCTAGCCCACTTTTGCAGCAGCCTTGGTTTTGGAAATTTTTTCCCATTCATTTTTCCCCATAGAGATTTTTAAAAAAAGTCTTCATTTAAGAGTTCTAAGCCATGAACCAAACCAATCTGCTACGAGATGAATCACAATAATCTCGACTCAATACAGACTACAGCAAAAAAGCATTTGAAAAAATATGAAAAAAAAAAAATATATATATATATGAAAAGTATAAGACTGTTGTACTGTACCTAACTGCTTTAATGAGGGAAAGAACTGTCACATGAAGCATTGTGAATGACATAAAACTATTGATTTAAAGATGTTAATTTTATATATACATAGACAATATATTTTATGTTTATCACAAAACATGCAAATATTTAAGTAGTTTGATAGCATAGTAAAACTTGATCTATGTTATTCATAGCGCTTTATGGAATTAAAATCCTCGTATAATTGTTTATAAGTTGTCGTTCAAAATCAATTCCCCTATGGAGAAAATTAATCCATGGCCTATAAATCTTCAAAATAAGGGAAAGCAAGTAACTGTTTTGCTTTTCTATTTAAAGATTTATTATATGAATATGAGTTGTATATAAATTTACACAGAATTCAATTTAGATGCATTAAAGTATATCAGATGCATACTCAGATATATTTAACTCAAGTTGTAAAATTAACATGGAAACTCACAAAACCTCACCATTTGTACTTGGCTCACTCATGTCTTACAAGCAGTGCAAAAAACAGAGCCAAAATCCACTTTTCTTGAAGCCAGTGAAACCATCTAACATCTGTAGATTATTCGTTCTCAATGAGACAGCAAGTTCGAGGAAAAAAGCGAACATCTCTAAGGGGCATTCAAACGGGAATCAAGAATGTGAAAGAATCCTCAGACAGTGAGAAAAAGGAGATCAGGGAGGAAAAGATTTCATGATAAAGTGAAAAGATGTACGAGTGAGAGAGCGTGACTGACATTAGAGAGCACCGAGGCAGCTCGCCTCTCACCTTGGCTGTCATCAGCCGTCCCCTCAGACGGGTCTAAGACCTCAACACCACTCGGATCCTAAATTACTCTCCCTCTCTCCTCCGGTTCCCTCATTTCTCTTTCCGCCTGTCAGTCAGCGCACGGTCCCGACTGTCATTTTAAAGCAAGGTCTAGGAAGACGCAAAGGAAAAGTTCAATCAGAACATCCTCAGAGGATATTAACAGAGGTGAATAACTTAAAGTTCAACTATCTTCCTGACAAGCCTGTGGCAATGTCTGGGCTTTTTTACCTTAAAAAACACACCAAGCTGAGTTGTATAATGGAACTCTGTATTCACTGCTTATTTTAACCCCCCACCCAGCCCATCTAATGACTGGTGCATCCATTTATCTCAATATTCACTCCGTGGCATAAAGGAAGAGTGAAGGGGCTAGGCTTACAGGGTTCATTCATGTGTGACTGACGTGCACAGCAGACCCCGATTTCATTGTAGGCCGGGCTGCAGACGCCTGCAAAGTCCATTAGAGAAAGGGGTGTGCATTGAAATGCTGGGAGAGTATCTCAGAAGGATGAATGGACATGGTGGCCCTCTTGTTTTTGTTTCCGTAACTTCAACTGTGTGTGCCACTAGGCAGTGTTTAAGACAAAGAACACACTGTTTCAGTCTCAAGGTGCAAAAGAGAGGAAGAAGACGACGACACAGCAGCACGTACACATTCTTCGTACAGAGTCTTATTACTTCCAGCTCAGTCCCGGAAAACTTACACATATTAGTGTGTAATCATGTAAGTGCAGAGTAATATTTAATGCAGAAGCATCATGACCACGCAAATTGATAAGGAGATTTTTGAGCGAAGAAAAACATTTTTAAAAAAAAAAGTGTTTTATTATATATATATATATATATATATATATATATATATATATATATATATATATATATAATACATATATATTTGATATGCATGTATATGTATATGTATGCATATGTATGTATAAAATAAAAAAGGCTATTTCATATATGTAAAACATTTCAATATGTAGAAGCATCATAAATCAAACTGACGGCAAAGCAAAAAACATTCAAAACAAAATCCATAAAAATAAAATAATATAGGCTATAATAATAATGTTATTTAATATAATATGTAATACATTTTAATATGAAGAAGCATTATGGCCATTCAAAATTAGGAAAGCATGAAAATTATATTTATATAGGCTATATATAGGTATGTATTCCATATTAAATATAGGCTATTTAATAAGGAATACATACAAGCACACATACATAAACAAATATAAAATGAAAAAATCATTCGTTCATTCATTCATTCATTCATTCATTCATGTGACAATATTTTTGCACACAAAATGAAAATTTTACAACCATTTTTATAACATCCAGGGCCCATTTGGGCCCATTGTAATTTCATAACTACCTCTATTGCACCCTAAAAAATATATGTGGTGCATGATTGTGCACATTGTAGTGTTACTATATCACCTGTAAATTAATTTTACAGTTTTTTTTTTTTTTGTTGCCAAAAACAGCAAATAAATCCCACCATGCAGGACTAAACTGAACATCTATACTGGTCTGCATGACCTCCCATCGGTTAGCACTGCAAAAATCACAACCCTCCACAAAACATTAATGAGTCATCTGTATCCAACCAGAAAAGGTAAGCCATGGATATTCATAGTGCCGCCTTTCACATTCAGTCTCATGTAGTGTCTCGAATAGCAGGTTTCAACCCTGGCCTGATGCTCTGATCATGCCCTGAAAGTATTAGAGCACATTCTGATTGAGAGACTAGGATGTCTACATGGGCTCATCCAGTCCCAGCATGACATGACATACGGATCAGATAGAGATCGCTCAATGCCTTTCTGTGTCCAATAAATTCAAACTCAGTCTTCCCCCAAAACAATCACCTGTATTGTGAAAGTATTTATATTAGTAAAAGATCTGCAATGAATCGTTAAATCCTGAAATATTAGCCATCACAATGACACAGGACCCCTATACTCCACTCCTCGTATTACCTTTACCCTCTATCACCTACATTGAGAGATTGTCTCTACCCACTGTCCCCCTCTCTCCACAGCCCTGTTCGAGACAATTTTTTCACGATCCCTCCTCTTGAGACTGGCATATGGTAGCACCATACCGGCCGTCTGTGATGTGCCCTGCTATTGACACGCAGAGTTATTATTGCCTCCTGGGAGCTCTTAAAGCAGTGGCAGTAAACACATCTCCATGCTCTATTAATCTGCTGGTATGATTGCTTGTGTTTGTGCAAAACCAGAATGCACACGAACACCATACGTGCATGTAACTATAGCAATGTGCAGATTTACATATTAAGATGCACAAACTATATTTTTCTATATTTTTAGGGTCATTTTAATGATATATTGTCCTGTATCCACTCCAGTTGTTGTGCTATCTCCTACAAGAGAGCCATTGTCTGTTTCTTATGCTAATTTCCATTGGATATCTAGACCTTGAGAATCAAAAACATTTTTATTTTGGTGAAAAGAAAACCCATTTATCCTCATCCAAAGGATTAAAGCACAGCAGAAACACTTTAAGCCAGTGCATGAACCTGCATATACACACTACAGCAAGGATGTATTCAATTGATAAATTGCAAAAGATAAAGTGACATATATGATGTCACAAAAAATATATATTTTAAATAAATGCTGTTCTTTTTCAACTTTCAAAGAATGCTGAAAAGAGAATCATGATTTCCACAAAAATATTAAGCAAAATAATTGTTTGCAAAATTGCTAACAATAAGAAATGTTTATCAGGACACCAAATCAGTATATTAGAATAATTTCTCGAGGACACTGAAGACTGGAATAATGACTACTGAAAATTCAGCTTTACCACCACTTGAATACATTTTAAAATGTATTAAAACAAACAGTTATTTTAAACTGTAAGAATAGTGCACAATATTATGGTTTTATTGTATTTTTGATCAAAAGCAGCCTTTGCGAGCACAAAAACACTATGGGTGATTAAATGTGTGCCAATGTACTCATTGAAGTGACATCTAATTAAGATGCACACATGTATACACACAAGTGCTACTTTTCACTAGGATATTCTTAGAAGCAATTTCCTCAGAAGTTTGACCAGAAGGTTCTTCTATCAGATATCGTGGTACAGTATCTTGAAGCACATAAGTAGATTTGACGCTTCTTGTCATTTCATTTCATTAACACCTCGTCTCTACACAAATTTGAAACCGTCTAATGGCTTCTGCAGCCACTTATTTTTAACTTCAGAGTGAAACCATTCAGATATGGGGGAGGGGGACATGAGCATAGTCATATTATTAGAGAAAAGAGTTGGCTTCATCTTATTAATCTATCTTACTGAATCTGTTTGATGCAGTTGAGGAGCATGCAACTCATCTTGTAGGCATGAGTCACTGCATTCTCATTCTCTTTCTTTCTAAATCAGGAATTCTTTCAATGGAGCTAAACACTTTAGTGATTGATTGGCTTCCACTGCAATCTTCTTGTCTGGTCAGGTCTAACCATCAGATGAAGGATACCTTTTCAGGAGACTCTTGGAAAATGACCTCACTGTTTCAGTCTGCTAGAGGAAAGCTGAGGAGGTTGTGCTCTTTTTGTCATTGGGAAGAGAGCAAGAATCCAAGCCATGCTAAATCCTATTTGTCCTCTAGGGCAGACAGGCTTCTCTGATTACTACTGGACCAGGCCAGTGTCTGGCCATTTTGCACAGTTCAATGGTGGATTGGGAAAAAAAAGCCTTGGATGAGGCAACACAGACACTAAACACTAAAGTCACAGAGCCAAGAACATGCCCGAGCGGCTGCTGCACGTCTCCGGCCCACAGCTTTACATCATTTGGTACTTTAATCATGCAATCAGGATTTTTTTTCTCAAATAATAATAAAAAAATAAAAATAAATAAAATGATGTACAATCACAAAAGTCATACATATTTCCTAATAAAAGCTGTTTTATTGTACACGGAGTAGTTTGTCTCATGCTGACAGCCATTTTAATGCAAGACCAGCCAAATACTACTAACTTTATCTAAGTAATGTCCATATTATTGGACACTTTCATTTAAGAAATAAATGAATCATGGTTTATTTTAAATAGCATATTTCTACAATAGAATGGACAACCTTTGCATAATATGCTGCAAAGTGTCAGCATAAATCCATAAACCTGTGCAAAATAAACTAAATAAAAAAACAACTCAAAATCATTATAAAAGCATGATATTATGTCGCTTCTTGTACATTTCAAGACATTTTCAAAGTAAAATGTCAAGTGAGTGGCACTAAAAGCACAAAAAATGAATGTAAATCTGGCAACACTTTATGTTAGTTGTTGTACGTACCACGCCAGTTAGGAAATTAAATGGTTGGTGAGTGGCGCTAAAACTTTTATGCTTTATTGTGTTTAAAAATATTGTACCACTTACAGTAAACCCCACCCTAAACCTAACCGACAGTGTTAACAAAAGCAAAAGTGAAATAAAAATACATTTACTGAAGCAACTATGCCATTTTAGCTTTATTCTTTTTCTTCTTTTATCAAGTGTTGTGACTGTTTCATGGGTACTCGAGCGCACCGCATCGAAAGTGCAATGCTGTTCTATGTAAGAAAAAAAATAAAAGCATGCTATAGAAATGTCAAAATGTATTAGTTTACAAAGCATGCACTATGGTAAGTGTTTTGAGGTATTGTGCAAGGAACCATGGGGAAAAAAAACTCTTTATTAAACGATAATCTGCCCCATAATCATATTTTGTGTGAAAAAGAACAAAAGGTTTTGGTGTTTTACTGCCACTAGTGTTCATTTCAACAGAAAACTGCAGTGAATTGTGGAGTTTCACTAAAATTTAGGTAAAGGCACATTTCCGATGAGCCCATTTTAAAAAATACATTGAGTGCACATTTAATGGAACACTATTCTGCTAATGTCACAGTTTGACCTTAAAGGCACAGTATACAAGTGTCGCTGCTAGACGTCGTTTATTCAAATAAATAACAAAGACGTCATGAATGAGCGTGGAATCATGGGAGTTGTCGTCTTAACCTCCACAGCCAATGGAAACCTCCACAATCCAATGGGACTCAGGCAGAAAGAATGTTCATGGGTGAGCTAATGTATTAAAGTTTTATTAATGTTACTGTGGTATGAAGCAGGGCAGGGCTGATAGCCTGGGGCATTTTACGTTGCTGTTTTTATTATGCTTATATGCCACAGTCAGCCACTGCTGCTTCTTTCATTTTAGGTTTAGTTTAAAATTAAAGTCATATTTAATTTCTGCCTCCTTCTTCAACTTTGTTACAGTTACATTTGATCACTTAAATTCATCGCAAAATAGCCGCAAGTGCTAAATTACTCATACAGGTCAGTTTACTTGACAAATTAAAGTTTTACTTGGTCAAAACCATCATATTAAAATGTTAATGTTATTTTAACGTTACTCTGTGCATTCGCTCAGTGGCTGGTATGAGACACTTGTTGCACATTGATATTAGAATATCATATTAATAAAAGCTGGATGACTTGTGTTGCTAAATGGCATGCAATTAATTTTAAAATATATTGTATGGTGGAGAAAATGATGTATTACTGTTACTACAAAAGCTCTTTCTGATTATGTTAGCCACTTGACAAGTGTTGTCTCTGAGGCATGGTACAAACATGTTACTCACAGTAAATCATGAAAACAAAAGATTCAAACAATAAGACTCACCGTGTTGAGCTACATAAAAATTTTTACGATTAGTTTTCTTTCAATAAAGGTATCCAAACAGCTGCTCACCTATCTAATAAAACACACATAATATATAAAAAAGCATCTTTAGGGTTTCCATGGTTTCTACTGAAGTAAAACCAAAAATCAAGGGTAACTTGGACATGAGGTGGGCCGTTACACTGGTTAAAATAGCTGATTACTCTGGATTTAAACATTGTTGGAAACATTTGGAATAATGCAACATTGTTCTCTGTTTTTTGAGGGTATTTTAATGCAAAAATCTTAACATATTTTGCCTTTAAAGTATGACCTTAAAGTTACAGTATCACATGATTGTTCTGAATATCTTGCTTGTATCAGGAGTTCACCTGTTTCCCATGGACAGTTCTCATCTTCAGCAGAAGTTCCTTCTGTCTTGTTTGTGAAATGACAGAATGGTCATCTGCTACTCAAGAGCGTCTGAGAGAGTATGATGTCAGAATGCTTAACCACGGTCCCATGGATCTGGAACACTGAGTGTCGTTGAGCATCGATGAGCCTGTTTTTAGCAACACAGCAGACTAAATAATGCCATTGGTTGTTGTGAAGAATGAAAAGGAGCTGGCACAGATGCTCTTCATCTGGCACTGGATCCTATGGCAGAATGTTTCGCTCTCTCAGAGAGAAGAAAAGGTCTTCAAGAGACCCTAGCTGTAAATAACACTCAATCACTCTGTTTCTAAACTCAGTTTCTTCACATTTTCAGTGAAAGAAAAACTATTTTATTGAGCTTGGAGGAGTTGGACGCATTACCTGTCTATTTTGATGGCTAATCTTCCTCTCGTCTAAGGAAACTGCCACAGCAAAAAGTGCAGTGGAAGGTGTTTTTTCCCTCATCCTTTTGTCATTAATTGGGTGCCAAGTGCACTTGACTGTGGAAAGATGAAGCTCTCTCTCCATGGACACCGTGTTCAATTCAGGAGAGCTGAGGCCAAATGAGTTTTGTTTGTGCCAGAGCCCAGTGGGGAGCAGCAGGACAGCTGGGTAGTGTGTATTCTGTGTGTTTTCAGTTGCTGTAGTTGGCCGTTATATGTCACGCAAGCTCAGCTCACCAGCCTTTTTATATCCATTTCAGGAGCCAAGATTGGCATGTCATCAAAGAATGGACATTTCATTGTGTAAGTTTAGTCTCATACAGTATCTTACAAGGAAGCCAAGAGTGTTGTTCATAGAGACCAAAACAAAACAAACCAAACAGCCTGAGAATGGTCAAGATATTTGAGAAGCGCAAAAGGTTTTCATATTTGTTTTTAGGGAGGGTTTAACTTGAGAGCTTAACCTCTCTCATTCTTTTTGCAAACTATGCCTACTATGGACTGCTGTCTATAGACCTGACAAGTGCTGACTTAGCAGTGCAACACTTAAACTCAAGCTTATTTGCTTATTTCTACAAAGAATACTCTGTCCGAGCAGGCTCCTGTCACTTTTCGGCTTTTAAGGGCAATTACATTCTTGGTCCTGCCAACTATGACCATCCCATTAGGGTCAGTTTACAGAAAGAAGCTTTTGGCAGTCTGGGAAGTGGTCTGGACAGTTATAAACAGGAGTCATGGAGCCAAAACATCAATTTAACACACCACAACAGACTATCCTTCTATCAAAGGATGCTATTAAGGCTGCTCAAATGCTCTAGGGATGTTCAAACAATTGTATATTGAATAGAACACTGAATATTGTGGTTTGTAAACTTTTAAAAGGTGTCTTCTGTCTCAACTACAAAATTACATGCTTTGAATCACCAATCTTGCCTTTTCTGGCTCAGCAAAATATATCATTACATTCTTCACTCATTGATTCCCACCGAAACCTTTGTCTAATGCATCACTTGACAAAGAGGTATAAAGGTAGTAATTTCTCATACTGCAAACCTGTACCTTATAAGCAGGAGAGAGGAAAAGGCATGGGGGCGATGAAAGGTGCAATATCCATATTTAGCCAACTAATATCATCTATAATTTTAAAGCCTGTTATTCTGGCTTATATAAGTGTGTGGTAATTTGGGCTTGTGAATGAATACAGGTAACATGCTGCAGGAAGAATTAAAGAAACAGTTTGCATTAAAAGATACAATGATATACATTGTTCATAGTCATCAGTGGCTGTTAAGTTCCAAACAGGGGAAAAAACCCTAAAAGTGTCATATGATAGCTTTGTGTGAGGAAAAGACCCACATTTTATTTGTTGATTTAGACACACAGTCTTATGGACTGATTTTATCATGTTTTTTTGGTCCTTTTTGGAGCTTGACAGATGTGGGCACTATAAATTGTCTTTGCTAGAACATGAATGTGAATAAATAATGATATATATATATATATATATATATATATATATATATATATATATATATATATATATATATTTTTTTTTTTTTTTTTAATGTGTGGATTGGCCCTTTAAAAAGCTTAATTTTTCTCACAGTACTTGAGGTTGATTGTGTGCAGAAATGCAGACTAATTTTCTTTTATTTAAAATACAATAAACCTAATGCTCAACATGCTCAGATAGATGATAAAAGAAGATGAAGAAAAGACATTAACACAACAGTAGGGCAATGTATTGCTTGCAAACACAGTGAATGCTGCAAACACGATAGCATAATGATACCCACTACTCTCCTGGCATGAGTTCCTCTCCCTGTCTACGGAGTGTAACCTGCATTCTTGCCAAGGTAATTCAGGAGCAATTCTGAAATCAAATACCTCAGAAAGCCGCTCTTGGCAAGCCACTATCCACAGAGCCTCTGTCTCTCTCAGAGCATTGTTTTGCTTGTTATCTTTGGACAGCCATGATGCTCATGGATTTCCTTGGTAAGTTTTAGCCACCGTCTCATTTCATATATTCTCGTTAAGCTCAGTAAATACTAACAGGAGGACAAAATCTCCATCATATCTGGTAGCACTGAGAATGGAAGCTGGTTACTCTTTAAAACGCATTCTCTTTTCTTTGAACACTCATCCTTAACAGCTTTCCTTGTTCCGCATATAAAAGTTTACTTTTCAGAGGCAGTACGAGGACACACTCGCACATGTAGATCATTATTTGCGACAGCTCAGAGGCTTATTCAATATTTGCCTGGCTATTCGCTCTCTTCCCCATATATCACAGCTAAATGAATGCTTATATGCAATGTTCTAGCCTTCTGTTCTTATTGGTAACTGAAAAGAGTGCATGAAAGCTTGTTGAGGGTTTGTTATTTCTGAAACAAGTACTAACTTTAACACGTCTAAATAATAATACATATAAATCATGCCAATATAATTTAATTTACCAATGTTCAAAGATTCTAATGTTTTTTTGATTAAAGGAAACCAAGTGTGTTGTAGCAGCATATATTTATTCAAAAAGAATTGAGCTACATTTTATCCAGTTATTCGTTTAAAAAAAAAGCTAATCATACTGTACATTAAAAATACTTTAACGTTGAAGCGACTCATAATGATTCAGCATGCAGAATTTAGGCTTGTGAACTTCACATTTGAATGGAAAGCTACTAGCCTTTCCACTCCTGGTCCTGAACATCACCACATCCTTCATGATGTCATACACAAATCAGCAACGTGAGCACAATAAATTATGCTGAACTTCAAAGTAGGTGTTCTGGTTTGTGGTTGGAAGTATCACCAACACAGCTGAAAGCCTAATGAAATATATATCAGACCATACCCTGGAAGCTATGAGTGACTCTGTCTCCAGCAGATCTGAAATCAGTCCAACACAAAGGAAGCCACAAAGTAATTTCCATTTGTTGGTTTGTTAAAATAGTTCAAGTCTTGTATCCATAGCATCACACAGCAACACTCTATCCATAATACCAACTCTGTAGTGTAAAGGCAACTTTGAGCCTGATTCAACAAGTAACACCACCACTAATACAGGAGTTGGTAATCACAACCAGTCGATTATTGCGTGCAAAGTCCTTGAAGATTTTGAGCTGTCTAAAAAGCTTCATGTCACTCCTCACCCCTTAATCCCACGTCCAGACAGACTGATTCTAGCTCCAAAAATGACACAGCCTCTGCTCATTCTCGCACTGCAGCATCATGGGATCTGAATCCACTGTAATGGATAAAGTGTGCAGTGAGAATACTGTATCTAACCAATGAAAACCAAGCACCTGTAAATGTCCATGTGACATGTACAGAATCAAGCAGTGCCTTTCAACTAATGAGCATAAAAATTTGAATGTAAATCTATTGAAAAATCAATATGAATTTTAGAATTTCTGACTATTTCTTAGAAAAGTATTATTATTGTTGTTAACAAACTAAAATAAAAAAAATATATATAAATAAAAATAATTTTGATAAAACTATAACTGGGAATAATTCAACTAAATAAAATATTAATGACTGCAAAACTAAACAATTTTACATAATACAAACTAATACAATTTTCATACACGGTATATTAAAAACTAGAAACTATTACAGCCTCCCGGAATTAAACATGAAAATGCCACTATATAGTAATACAGCTCTAAAACTACCAAAACTAAAATAAAAACTGAATAAACTAGAACGAACAATGATAAAACTAGCAAAAACGACACTAAAAAAAGTTACATTGAAAGTTTATTATAAATAAAAAACTATAATATCTATAATAACAACTATAATAACCCTGTCTTTTAATTCTTAAATATTTCAAATTCATTTTATGCTTCTAAACTCTAAAACATTGCTTATTTACAGTTTTGATTTTCAATTTGGCCTTAGACTTCTGGAAAACAACAACAACAACAAAAAACAAAGCACTAAATATACAGTACACCATTGAAGTCATTAATATGTCTGTGGTGTTCTGTTTTCATTTTAAACTACATCTAGACTAGGTGCAGTCTTACTGACCTTTACTGCAAAGCCTTCTCTATAACACCAAATGCCAACAATGCCATTTCATTGTTTAAATAGAATACCAAAGAAGGCGATTCTCTACCCTATCATTTGGTTTCTCGCTCTCTCTTGCCTTCCTCCGAGACCAGATTAAAGCGATAAGAGCAGCAGTCTCTTTGTTTGCACTAGATTTTTATTTACAGGACATGTATAAGACCAGGATTCAATATCAGTCCTGAGCATGCCTGGAATCCTTATGAGAGCTCAAGCCATCTCCCTTCTGTCATCTCTTTCCTCATCCATCCTCACTTCCCACTATGCGCCATTCCTTCTGAGATTGACCCACATCCTCACAGTGCCACTGTGTAATCACCATGGAGTGAGTGTCAGTCTTCCTGTGATTTACAGTCAGCATTATACACCAAACACATTCTGAGCTTTCAAAATATTCCCTCTGAGATGTTGCATGCATTACTGATCAGAGGGCTTTTTAATCTTATTATCCAGGTCAAGAGGGGGGAGAAATGAGCAGAATCCTGGCCAAATCCAACAAGAACACTTGAAATGTATGAAGACAAATGGAATGCTTAATTTTAGATGGGTATAGATCAATACTTCATATGGGTGTGTATAGGCTTTTGGGAATTCTTTTCTCTCTGGTTAAATTTCACAAGAAAATGGGTAAATGAAAACTAAATAAATATTTGATGAAGCATCTTATTGCTTTGTTGTGAAAACGATATAAACAGAGAGATTTCAGGAGGTTGAAAATCTATTCATTTCTGGATTATCAGAAAGCTTGTAAATTGAACACATTATTTTACTGAAAATTTGGTGAATGCATTGAATTCCAAGGGAGAAAAAAAGAAAACAAAAAATGCTGGACCCCCCATCCTCTCCAGCCAAAATACAGTTCAAATAGTTTCCCACAAAACACCTATTATAGTAATAAAATGTACCTTATTAGATGTGAATAAAGTTCATCATTGCTCGTCTTCTACTGTCAGAAGGTTGCTGTTGATCTGCTGGTGGTTCCCTTGTGAAGTGAGACAGATGACAGTGGGGACACCTGCTTGAGTATAAGCTCAAGCCCAGTCCCCTCAACAGCTTTAGGCCCACAGGATCAGACGCTTGCCCCAAAAATAGAACTCAACCCATCTGCAATATGGACCAAATATTTGTCAAATATCTTTGTGTTTTCTATCTTTGTGTATCTCTATGATATGCTTAATGTAATTTCAAAATGAGAAAAGGATCGGTTTGTATCCTTACCCACCAGAAGTGATGTAATCAATCCTGGAAATCTTGAGGCAAGAATCAATCACAATGGTTAATGCACAAGATTAAGAACAAACAGTAAATTGTGGTGAATTCTGCATTAGTCTGGATGAGGAGTTTAAAGAAATCCAAGGGGCTTACAGTATCTTACCAATGGTTTATTTTCGGGGTTTGTGGGGGGTGGGTGAGGAAGCTTCATTCTCAAGACACCAAGCCATCTGTTTGCTTGTTTCCTGGTGGGTCCATATCTAGACCAGAGTGACTGATTGACAGCTCTACAATCCAAACCCTCTTTTTCCACATGTGTGGTCCACATATAAACCTGCAAATTTCATGAAGATACAATATCTTATACAAGCATATCTCTGGATTTCAACAATTTATGAAAATGAATGGCTGCACATTTTAGGGCGTATGGATACAAGAATGTAAAGTGTATAGACCGCCTACTTCTCATTAGATCTTTAAAAAGATGTATTGCATTGATGTATCATTTCACGCATTGATGTATTATTTCACACCGTGATAATCTATTACAGTTACACAGATAACATGATTTGCCCTATGTATTTTCATTCAATGACAAATTCTCACTGGTGACATTTTAGTAATGACTGTGCAGTAAGGGCCAAATTAAATGAAATCATTTTAATTCTCAGCAATTCAATTTGAATGAAAATTGTCCTCTTCGAGCTCTCCTCTAAAAAAACTTTATGAAAGTTTTTCTCTCTTTTTCTCTCTGTTCATGTCATCAACAGATTAGTGTTGTACTGCATGACAAATAATGGCCTGGTTAACCCTGGGAGGCATCCTATGAACTGAAAGACACCATTACGAATTACATTCAGAAAAAGCATCTGGTTTATGAACTAGTACCAACTTGGCTATCATAAAACATGTGCTTATTATAATTGAGTTTTAGACAATATGACAGATAAAAATGTAAATGTCTATGCAAAAAATATTTAGGCCAAAAAGTCTGGAAAGTTTTTAAGCCCCAGTGTGTTGTTCTTTGGGGTTGTGTCCTGCTCTGGATTCAGATCATATTTAGAGGGCAGCCATTTTGCAATCTGCCACGACAGATGGCTGTTTGTAAAAATAAATAACCTGTCCCCTTCCCTACACATGTTTCGAGACAGATCCAAGAGGAACCGGCCAAATCAAAGTCTTGCACAATTTATGATGTCTGAGATCATCCAGAATGACAGTCACCCCTCTCTTATCATACATAGCAAAAATCTATTACTTTAGCTTCAAAAATGTAAAGAATGATCATTGACTTTCATAACATTGAAGTTCCTATTTTATGTTCCTATACAGTTCAATTGGTGGAGCAAACAACAGCATAATCATTTGTATGATTCCCAGGGAAAGCATTGACTGATGAAATGTATATCCCAAATACATTTGGATAAAAGAGTCAAATCCATAAACGTAACAAAACATACTTTGTAAATGTTCTACTTGGCTAAGCAACTATCATGAGCACAAAAGAAAGGTGAACCCCGGGTGGGGGGGGGGGGATCTGTTCAGCTTTTAAATTATCTCACCAAACTTTACCAACAGATACATCACTGCCGTTGTCGGAGGAAATATCTATTACACCAGTTTTCAAAGCTTCTCAGTTTCCCCAAGCTATATCCTTGATGTGGGGTAAGAGGCTTTGGTTTATTCTTTGAGTAAACTATCCCAATTTTTTTCTGAAATCCTTTTTGTAACAAATGTCCCTCAGAAGATCAAAGCTTTCCATGAGCAACGACAACAATGTTTACCATTAGTCAAATAAATTCAAAACCTTTATGGATCATATTCCTTGTTTTTATCTTACTATTGAATGGAATATCATCCATTGAATGGAATATCATCCATCCATTTTCTTTCAAAGTCAAATTTTAGCCATGGGCAAAGGTAACCTAGTCTTTATTCTCTCATGCTTCCATTACCAGCAATTACATGACGGTAACATCCCATTATGTATTTGTTTTTCAATCTCCTGAATCAGAACTAAAATCACATCTATCTTGTCTGTCTTTTCTCAAAGCCTTGCCAGTCTACTTCAACTCTGAGGGGTAACACAGAATTCTAATAAACTGCTATCGCTAAACCACAGGGGAAGGTTCTTATCTGAAGGGGCCCAGCTTGTATTACCGTCAAGGGTTATTTTTTTCCACCCTGCGAAAAAGGACCAGATTTCTGTCTTTGTTCAAATGCACCCATCCAAAACTCATAAAACATCTCTCCTTTGGCCAATGCATGCCATTTTTCTTATCCTTTCTGAGATTTTATATTTGGTTGCCAAGGGAACAGAGGACACAAGCTTTAGAGGTTATAGACGTCTGTAGGATATGAGGTTAAAGCAGGCAAATGCATATGCGCCCACAGTCCTTCAGCTTATTTATGGCAATAAGACCAGATTTTGCACCTGTATAGACGAATTAAGCCCTATGCTCTATAATGTTGGACAGAGTGTCAGCGCAATATGGAAAAATCAGGAGTGACAGCTGCAAAGAGCGAGGCCTATCTCCGAAACTCATGAAAATAAATGAGCTACTGAAATGTGTTTATCTGGAGACGAGGGTACGACTAAACTGATTGAGGATCATTAAGGTCTGAAAGCAGATAGACAGGAGGAGATTCACTCTATAGTCCACTGGGAATCATATTCAGGGCTTCTCTCACCCTTGATTGTTCCATTGTAATCACAGCATGAAGGGAAATTCAATCTTGTTCAATTTCAGCTTTTCATTGAGAAATGTCATTAAATGAATGTGTAACAGAGGGCAGCCAGGTCTAATTCTAAATTAGCTATAACATTTGGTCTCACTGAATTGTTTTCATCGTTTCAGATTTAGGTCACTCCTTCTTTTTCTGAATCATGCCAAGCAAGTTAGGTCCCCCTTTTATGGAGGTGTATTAGATTATAGGCATTTTACTGTTCATGTCACTCACAGAGTGTTTAATCACTTTTCCTGCTGAGGTCATATTTCATTTCGACATCTCTAAATTGTGCTAACATATTTATGGGAGAATATTATTGAATACAGCCCACTAACACACGTTTATAATCACTGGATTCGGGTATAAAGATAATTGCTTATAATACTGATACTGACTGATACCATTTACTCATACCATTTATGAACATATCTATCTATCTGAAATATTAAATATTATTAAATCTTAAAAACAATGTTTTCTAATTTAATATATTTTAAAAATTATTTTTGTTTTTCTGTGATGGTAAAGCTTACTTCAGTTTAAGTTTGAGGATTTACTTTTGTAACATTCTTTACTGTCACTCTTGATCAATGCAATGCATCCTAGCGTACTGACCCCAAAATAATCTTGCTGACCTCAAACTTTTGAATTATAGTGTGTGTTTATATATACATTGATCAGGCACAACATTAAAACCACCTGCCTAATATATGTCCTCCTTGTGGTGCTAAAATAGCTTTGATGCATTGAGGCATGGACTCCACAAGACCTCTGAATGTGTCCTGTGGTATCTGGCACAAAGATATTAGCAGCAGGTCCTTTAAGTCCTGTAGGTTGTAAGGTGGGGCCACCATGGATTGGATCTGTTGGTCCAGCGCATCCCATAGATGCTCAATCGGACTGAGATCTGGGGAATTCAGAGGCCAAGACAACACCTTGAACTCTTTGTCATGTTCCTCAACAATTTTTGCAATGTGGCAAACTGCATAATCCTGCTGAAAGAGACCACTGCTATCAGAAAACACCATTGCCATGAAGGGGAGTATGTGGTACGTGTCAAGGAATGCCAGGACTCAATGTTTTCCAGCAGAACATTTCCAGAGCACAACACTGCCACCGCCGACCTGCTTTCATCCCATAGTGCATCCTGCTGCCATCTCTTCCCCAGGTAAATGACACACATGCACCCAGCCATCCACCAGATCTAAAAGAAAATGTGACTGATTGATCAGACCAGACCTCTCTATAACTTCTTCCATTGCTCCATGGTCCAGTTCTAACGCTCAAGTTTCCATTGTAGGCACTTTAAGCAGTGGACAGGAGTCCTCATGGGCACTCTGACCAATCTGCAACTATGCAGACCCCCATGTGGGTTCTGATACCTTTCTATTTAGCACCATTAAGTTTTTCAACATTTTGAGCTACAGTAGTTCTTCTGTGCGATCGAACCAGACAGACTAGCTTTGCTCCACATGTGAATCAATAAACCAGGGATGGGCAACTTCAGTCCTGGAGGGCCACTGCCCAGCAGAGTTTAGCTCCAACCTTAATCAAACACACCTGAACCAGCTAATCAAGGTCTTTAGGATTAGTAGAAAGTTATAGGCAAGTGCGTTTTTATCAGGGATGGAGATAAACTCTGCAGGACACTGGCCCTCCAGGACCAGAGTTGCCCATCCCTGCAATAAACCATCTTAAATGAGATACTATTAAATCTATTTTTATAGATCATGAACTATAAAATGTCTTCATGATCTGCCTTTGAAGAGAGATTGCAGTATTGTGCTACAGCATACATTCTATTAGTGAAGTTCTGGCGCCACCATCTCAACATAACTTGAGTACAGAACTAAGTTCTCTTTCGCGTCTTATTAAACTTAAACTGCCAAATACACACAAGGTTTAAAAAAAAAAAAAAAAAACACAGTCGTTTATATCTTAAGTAAATGTAAACAGTTGCATGTCAGTCTATTTTGATATGCATGTGTATCAGTATATTAGATTCGTGTGTCAGGTCTTAAAGTGACAGCAGCCTAATAAACCTGCTGCTGTCTGTGTCATTATGGTCAATCAAAAAACAAAATATAAAGAGAAAACCACTAACTGCTCTTGACTGAATAACATCTACTGTGGCTGAAAATATTAATGCACTGTTTATCTCATTTGTATCTTACACTGTTGTTTGTAATTTTTGTCTTTGTTACTACGTTTAATAACAAACAGATAATAATTAAATTAAATAAAGCGAAATTTTGGTCATATCGCCCACCCCTACTTTGGCCTAAATGGTCTGTCATTCTTTTTTTATTTTGTTACCCAAGGTTACATTTTTAAAATAGGGAAATTAGTTTGGCTGTATTGCTGTTACTTGCAAAATAGTCTTAAAATCCAACATGAAAAAGAATAGTGATAAGATTTTGGATCGTGATTCTGTCTGGAAAAGATTGTGATATGATATTTTTGCTATATCGCCCACCCCTAGTACTAACCACTGCATACCAGGAACAGCCCACAAGACTTGCCGTTTTGGAGATGCTCTGACCCAGTCATCTAGCCATCACTATTTGGCCCTTGTAAAAGTCACTCAGATCTTTTCGCGTGCCCATTTGTCGTGCTTTCAACACATGAAATTCAAAAACTGACTGGTCACTTGCTACCTAATATATCCCACCTCTTGACAGGTGCCATTGTAACAATTATAATCAATGATTTTCACTTCACCTGTCAGTGGTTTTAATGCTGTGGCTGATCAGTGTGTATATACATACATAGAAACTGTAGATAGATAGGAATTTGCTTTATTTTAAATATTGAGGGAGTTTTTGTCTTTCAGTCTCTTGCTTTGTTGCTATGACATCCACCCGGCAATAACAATTCCATTTGTGGATTTTTCCACCCCTTCATCTTTCAACCAGTCTGACCAAGTAGCCAATGCAGAGACTGAGCTTTACAGGCTGAAGGGAAAATAATTAAATTAATCTTATATAATAAACAACAATAATAGTCACCTTTTGAACCATTCATTCACTTATACATCATCACATAATGTCAAGCAAAAAAAAAAACAACAAAAAAAAAACAAACAAAAAAAACCTTGGTATGACTGCCAGATCCACATGGATATGATGACATGAACTAGTTATGAAAGTCAACGGGTTGGAACATACAGTAAATGTCACAAAACCATCTTTTGCTCACAGTTCTTAAGAATAGCATCTGTAAACTCTCAGGAAGCAGTAGATATCATCATAACTCAAGGGCCACCATCTGTTGTGAAAGGAATGATATTGTGTACTTGGGCAATACTGACTATGTTGCCAAAAATAAGAAATAGTTTCCACAGCACTGATAAATGTCTGTTCTGACCAACATTATATGTCTACAACCAGTATCCAACATTTATGTCGACATAGCCATTATACATCTAATTTTTGTATATCTGCCAATTTGATGGCTAAATGACCAAAAGAAGATGCAGTTTAAGCAACTGTATTTGATTTATTTAACTTAGGGGAGTATCTATAAAATAAGTATGAATAATCCATTGATATTTTACTCCTTTATTTTGCACTACATTTTTGAGGAAGTATGGTTTCCTCATCTGCAGACAAGCTTACACTGCTGTCAAGTACACACTACAAGAACATCCCTCAGTGAACTCCTGGAGGAAGTATCCTTTCCCTGGGGAGACCTCCTGAAATTTCCTTTTAGAGATCAAGCTGAATAAAACTCCTTCTCGCTCCTGTGCTCAAAGAAAATCACTAAAGTATTTCCCATATGCTTTGTGGATACACAGGTTATAATAAACTATCTGTCTCAGTAGAAAAACATTTTATACCATAAGCCCCACTCCTTGGTGGTTTTATATATTATATATAAATTGATTTGAAACTATTTTACATTTCAGTGTTCATGTTATTGTATAATTGCTGATTAACATAACTACAGTTATTGATTAACACTAACCAACAATGTGCAATTATTTACTGAGAATTATTTTTAAAATATACTCTATTATTCAAAAGTTTTGGGCCAGTACGATTATTTAAAAAAAAGAAAAAAGAAATTAATACTTTTATTCAGCAAGGATATAAATTGATAAATCACAATAAGTGGCAGTAAAGACATTTATAACATTAAAAATAATTCTAGTTCAACAAATAAATGGTATTCTTTTGAACTTTCGATTCATCAAAGTTTACTGAAAAAAATGTGTCAGTTTCAATAAAAATACAGCACAACTGTTAATTGTATTAACAAAATGTAACATGAAAAATGTAAGGTAAAGTGTTACCAATCTATATGCCATTAATAAAACTGCTGTAGGAATAAAAATGTGAAGTGATTTTTTTTTTTTAAATGGGTTCTTTGAAACCGCTAAATAATCTGTCCAAAGGGAGAGCTTTGAACAGACATTCAAACCGCTTTTTCTGAGGCATTAATTTCATTCTGGCCCAGTCAAACTTATTCTATAAATTTCAAACCCTGAAAATGTCCAACTAAGTTGAACACACTCAAATTGTCATTTTCTTTGATGAAACACTGCAATCCATCTTGCTTCGAAGAGAGCTGGTAGTGCTTTGGTGGATAGTTGGGCTCAATAGAGGCACTGTGTACACATGGAAATAGGAGCTCCCGAGAGATCAGCCCCTCCACTTTAAGCTTCTGATTGCCCTTTAAGACCCTCAGGAGAGTGCGGCTAACCTCACGCCTCACAGTCCACACAGATTTTATCATCCTCTGACTCTGGACCCCAGTCAGTCACCTCATCGCAATGGACCATCAATTACCACAAACACCTCTGAACTACGGTTGTCAGTCATATGTCAGCTATCTTACAGTAATTAGTGCTGAGAAATCTGGCTCATTTCCAGCTCTCAGTCACAGTTATTTCAATGTTGAGCCATTTATAACCTCAAAACAATCTGTACTTAATATATCCAACACCAAAAGTCTAAATCTCTCAGCTGTAAAAGTAGGGTGAAAGTAGGGATGTCAATTTTCAGGAAATCAGACTCAATTTAGACTGATATGCAAAAAACAGTTCAACTGATTCATGCAGATTTGCTCTAACAAACAGTCCACAGTTCTATCAAGAGTTCACATAATATATGAAACAGATGAGAAGACCTGTAGAAAGGTTATCCATAATGGAGGGGCTCAAACATCTGACATAACTTAAGCTCACTTCCTCTTCCATCAAGAAACAGGACTACCAAGGTGAATGAGGGATGCTGGAAGTATTGGCAATATGAATTAGGAAAGCAGCTGTTTATATGCCATCATGTTTACTGATTTGTGAGATTATCTATCTGAACTTTTGTTAGGATCTCTTTTTTGGGGGTATTCTGGAAATCTCCTTGACCAGATCTTAGACACTGATACTTTTATGATGAAATTTGTGATTTACATAACAAGAGAGATAAAAATAAAATGTTTATTGGATAGACCAGGAATGTTCATTAAAACATTTACTAGGTAGCAACCTTGTGAGTGTTGATAAGGGGTTAATTCAGAGGGAGGTACCTTAATTATTGGAAGAAATTTTGTATTGAAAACTATTTTTTATGTTGTTGAGTAAAAGTACTCATCCAATAAACTGATACACGTTCGCCCCGTAGAGTTAACTCTTGGGTAAGTTCAAACAGATTTTTTAAATAATCTTGGCTTTTAAGTTTACTCTGCTTTTAGTGGAGATAAGATTTAAACTACAGGTAAAGCACAGACATAAAAAAAAAAAAACATCACAAATTGCTTTTCTTACTCTGCAGGGGCTCTTTTTACATAATGGTCAATAAAGATAATTAAGCCTAGAGCCACATCTGCTTCAGATAAATGTTTAGAGCTTCTGCTATCAACGGCCTCACTGTGCTTGATGGGAGAGATTTTTAATCATTGGGAGATGTTATGGCTCTTGTACTGTCATGGCTCTTTTTAGATGATGGAAAAGGAAGTGAGTTTAAGAGCTTAAATCCTCAAAGATGTATGCTTCCAAAACAGATCAAAGGTCAAAGGATACAAAAACCAGATGGTGTTTCTCATATTTCCCAGGTAGAGGAATCATAGCCGCCTCTGTCTCAAGGTACAATTAGAATCCTTATGTTTTGGGGTCAGTGGGCCAGTGGCTCAAATAGTGATAGTACGTTTTGCCTCCAAAAGCATGATATTGTTCCAAATACTATTATAAGACACTGATCATAATATTCTAAATATTAACCTGTCCTTTGCTGGTTTATATATAAAATAAAACATGCAGCAAAACAGCAGGACTTTACAATTAGATTATGTAATAAACTACTTTTATTATCATTTGATATTTTTATTTCATATCATATTTTTATTTGTATTTGAAAAAATGTACAATACGGACATACTGACAGCATCTAAAATGTAATATATATATACATTTTAACATTTTAATGTTTCAGCTTGGGTAAATAGAATCATTCAAAATGAGTTGAGTTCTAAATGGCATTAGAAATTGCACAGAACATAATGAAACTGTTATAAGTGTCAAATTAGGCACATATGTTCAATGCCATTTTAGCTTTCTGAGCTAACAAAAAAACAGGAGTCAGGATTGCAACACAAGACCAAGTGGTTCTCCTTTTTTATGCATCAACAACAAACACTATTGTCCACCCACTCTGTTTCTTAAAGGGGATCAAGTCTGTGCTGTATCTACCTCTACTACACCATCAAATTTATTTAACATTTAAATAATATTGATATACAGTACTGTGCAAAAGTCTTAGGCACGTCAGTATTTTCACCCCCCAAAAAGGGTTTTAAGCCAGTTATTTATATATTTTGCTGTAGTGTGTCAATAGGAAATATCCGTTCACATTTCCAAACATTCATTTTGCCATTAATTGTAATAATCCAGTGAGATTTTTGAATACACAAGGAGTCTGACAACAGCCGGTGCTCCACACAGTGATCTGATCTCACCATCATCAAATCCGTCTGTGATTACATGAAGAAACAGATGAAACTGAGACAAATTAAATCCAGGAGAACTGTGGCCATGCCTCTAAGATACTTGAAGAAACCTGCCTGCAAAGATACAGTACTGTGAAGAGTTTTAGGCACTTGTGTAAAAATGCAGTAAAGTGAAGATACAATATAAATAGATTTTATTTATCAATTAACTTATATTAACTATATCAAAACAATATTTTGTGTGACCACCCTTTGC
Organism: Megalobrama amblycephala; assembly: GCF_018812025.1. Classification (NCBI taxonomy): domain Eukaryota; kingdom Metazoa; phylum Chordata; class Actinopteri; order Cypriniformes; family Xenocyprididae; genus Megalobrama; species Megalobrama amblycephala. The sequence continues at coordinate 9,364,871 of NC_063047.1, forward strand.
ATTTAAAACAGCTCTTGTCCAGGTACACTTGGGCATCATTTTTCAGGTAGCTTTGGAGGCAGGTTTCTTAAAATCTCTTGGAGACACGGCCACAGTTCTTCTGGATTTGGTTTGTCTCAGTTTCATATGTTTCTTCATGTAATCACAGACGGATTTGATGATGGTGAGATCAGATCTTCATGTGGAGCACCAGCTGTTATCAGTCTTATTGTGTATTCAAAAATCTCACTGGATTATTACAATTATTACAATCAATGGCAAAATGAATGTTTGGAAATGTGAACTGATATTTCCTATTGACACACTACAGCAAAATATATAAATAACTGGCTTAAAACCTTTTTTGGGGGTTGAAAATACTGACGTGCCTAAGACTTTTGCACAGTACTGTATTTTGAATAAATAATATTAAAATAGACATTTTCATTTCACAAATTCAACGTTAAAAAGTATCTATAAATTTGTACATCTCCAAAATTGCATTGTGTTAAATGCTTACAATTTAGATGCGGTCAATACATTTACAATGTAAGTTTCAGTGTATATGCAAATATAGCATATAATGTACATGTGCTAAAATCACACTTCAGGCACAAATAAGAACACATTGTTTTTTGAAATGTAAATCATTCCCAAATTAGACAATTTACCCCATTGACATGGCATTGCTCCCCTACTACGCCCTGAAAATATAATTAGTTGTAAAATGAAATGGAGGTCTACAACATAAAAATAATGTCTATAGTGGACATCCATTTTATTTTTCCTTGCCTTGTAGAGTAAAAAAGTGGCCCAGTTTACAGCACTCTCCCCTTTATATTAATCTTATTCTTACTCTGAATCATGCTTGATTTCCTGCAAAAAAGGTCTGCATCTCACAGTAATTTATTCATTAGAATAAAACCTAACCCAGGCATTCGTGCCTTGGCAGAGATAAAGGAACTCCATAAGTTAATGCAATGAAGCTAAATGGCCCATAATTGGGCAGAGATACTTCAAGTGAAAATTATCCTGAGCACACGCACAGCTGGACCACTCCAAAATGTTCTCACTCCAGGCGTGATTCCTACATGAGTGTGCCGCAGAGCCTGTAAGAATAGAGGCTGGATCGAGGCGTTTCTGCGTAATTATGTATTGAACTAGCCGTGGGGAATGACCCAGATTCATTGTAATTGCCAGCAACATTCTGCGTGTCCATTGGTGACATCTCTTCCCTGTCAGCCCACATCTCTAACAGCTCAACAAATATTCTCTATAATTGTTTGTTCTGGGTTGGAGGATTTTTCCAAATGGGGAGGCAAGTGACAGAACCAAAACACAAGCAAACCAAGCACAAGTCATGTGTCTAAGGACCGTCACGACTGAGATCATCATTAAAGCCCTCCTTCAGTGCAAATGAAAAATGCAATTGATTGAGTGAACACTGATTTCAATGAAAGCTGAAGACAGATTAATGATATCAGTGTGCAGAAGAGCCAAACACAGAGCATATACAGTGCAGGTTGTAGTGCAGAGCATATGGACACATTCACACTCATGACAATGGCTGACAGAGTTTGGGGTAGAAGTATCAAATCAATCCCGTCTTTTTGAATCAAAGTCAACTAATCCATTCACGCTGACAACAAAATGTGAGACCTATTGCAAAGACTTAATGAAAAGTATATTGTAATGGTTTTTTAGTATTATCATGAATGTCTGGAAAAACAAAGTCTCCAATCTCATGACAAGAATATATTCACAATCTGTCCTCACAATCTTTCAGCACTGTAGCGTTGAAAAGAACAGTAAACAGATGTTTTCACTGGAAAAGAAAAAAACAAAACAAATTTTCCAGTAAATACGTTATAAGCCTATAATGACTAAAATGACTCACTTAGAAGAATCCTGTTACATATGGGTTAGTACTCTGATAATTGGAACCAGGTTTACCTTCCTTTGTCTTTCTTACTCTTCTGGATTTTGGCTAACGTGATTAGCTTCTGTCACTGTCATTGTCCTGAAGATCTTCAAGCCTTCTGCTGTAACAGCCATGGCATTCATGCTTACAGTAGTATGAAGCACAGTGTGACCTTGCCTAAGGTCAGTGTTGTAGCAGATTATTTGAGTCAAGACTAGTACCAGAAGAGGGTCGAGACCATGTCAAGACTGAGTCCACATGTTCCTGAGTCCATGACAAAACAAAGGGCATGAAAATATGGTTTTAAATTGTACTTATGGTCTCAGTCTTGACTGTGACTTGAATGAGCTGGTCTCGACTACAACAGAGGCTGACAATCACACGAGCGATATCAAGGTACGAATTACAGGGAGTTTAATGTATATTTTAATTAATATGTATTTTCATATTTACTTTACTGAATGATATGTATCTTCATATTACTGACTGATTTTAAAGTGTTATTTGGCTGCCATTAGAATGGGTCATCCCATTGCAATTCTTGAAAACCTGGCTCATTTGAGAACGTGTATTTTTTTGCATAGAAAAAGAACAATGTAAGTGTATAAATGCATATAAATAGTTCATTTAAAACCTTAGTCCTCTTTGACTTGCTGTTAATGGTGTTAAACTGAATGTACGAGGCAAACTGTCGGCTTAAATAACAACACTGAAACAAGAATGTGCAGTTTTTTTTTTAAAAAGTTGAACTTAAATTGAGCACAGCTTTTTTAGAACGCGTGTCATGCCCGAGACACTGCAAAAATATGGACATGAGCGCAATGGTCAAACATATCCATTTGATGCAAACTTATCTGTCTTACATAGAAAAACAATGGAACAGTATTGTAGTAGAATGGAAAAACGCGTTCTGTGTGAACCGGCCCTTACATGTTAAAGTTGTGTTCGTTACTCTAGCAACCGTATATAGGCTGTATATAGTCACAGTATAAAGGCCTATATTATAATATATAGTCACTAGCCAGTAGAAAAGTAAAAATGGTGCCATTTTATTTAAAGTGAAAATAAGATAGAAACTCTCATATCATGGAGAGGTGTGTTATAAAATGTTCAGTATATAATTATTTAGAATAGTTATTAAGATATGATATCTATCTAGTATACTCTTGATATGATGTGATCAAGTGATCAGATGATGTTAGCCAGTTATTAATGGTTACAATCATCATTTAATGGCCTGATATTGATCTCATCAGAGTCTAATCTATTATAGGTCATGTTTTATACTTTTATTATGGTATTCCTGTGATTCTATGCATAAGACCCATCAGTGCTGTCACAACCAGATATGAAGGATTTTGAAAACAGTTTGTGCTCAAAACAATTTAAACTACCGAATAAGTGTCACACAGACATCAAGAATTGGTGTTTGAATCACAACAATGGTGACAATCAAAAGCTTCATGCCACAATGCATGCTGGGTACCAGCATAGTACTAAAATCATCCATAACTCCCAGCATGCATTGTGGCATGAATAAATTATGCAGCTGAATTGCCTGGTTATTTTTTTTTAATTCTTACTGTTTGCCTTTACTTTTGATGTTTTTGTGTTGACTTTTAGTAGTGTTTTTTATGATGTTCAGAGTTTATGATGTTTGTCATTTTTGTTGATTGTTACCAATGTTGAGATTCATATGATGATTCTTGATGTCTCCATGAATCTAAATGATGCCGTAGTTCAAACATTTTTTTTGTAAATGATGAGTTTAAAAATCCTTTAACTGATTGTTCAGCACTTCTTCATCCTTTGCTGTAGCGTCACAGTGTTGGTAATATAAAACTAAATGTATTAAAAATAAAAAAATAAAAAAAATAAAATTAAAAAAAAAAACACATTTCTGGTAATGGATTAGACACTGGATAAGTTCAGTGAACTCAACATTACATAATAATCATGTCATAATCAAAACATAACCAACAAATTATCACACCTTCTCTTAGCTTCTTTTTAATGCCATAACAAGTGTGTCTTAAAAAAAAAACACAGTTACAGCAGCCAAAAAAATACCTAACGTTACAAGTCAAGTGTCAAGCGAGCACTGATCTCCATCATGGTAACGTCAAACAAAACAATAAAACAACATCTGAAGCTCTGTTAATTCTCAATAAGAGCTTCTTTAGACATCTGACAGAAATAAAGTCAGTCTGGTTAGTAATAAGTAATAAGTGAGGCTGGCAATATTATTTTTGTTGTTTAACCCTGCTCTGCTGAGATATTGAGCGATTTAATGTCTTCTTTTATCTTCAGTTGATTTCATCTAAGGCTGTTGCTGGAATTCAGTTGTAGTTCTCATTTCTGCTTGTCTTTTTTCTGTTCATGTTGTTTCTTTTCCTTCAGTGATTCTGCTTGTTAACAGCAGGTGTTTGTCACTAATTCTCAATCATCACTTAATTAATCACTTATTTATGTCATTAACTTCAACACTGCTTCAGTGTTACTCTAACAGTCTGTAGTGTGGACACATACAAGTGTTCATTAAACAGGGGATTTTGTTGTGGGGTTTAAAGGGGACCTATTATGCCCTATTTAACAAGATGTAAAATTAGTCTCTGATGTCCCCTGAGTGTCTATGTGAAGTTTTAGCTCAAAATACCCCACAGATAATTTTTTATAGCCTGTTAAAAATGCTACTTTTAGTGGTTGAGCAAAAATGAGCCGTTTCAGTGCGGTCCCTTTAAATGCAAATGAGCTGCTGCGATCGGCCTAAGAGGGCGGAGCTTCAAGAGCTCGTTCTCCCCTCAGGATTCAGTCAGGATGCATTGCACAATAATGTGAGAAACTGCGAATATATGCTGCATGGAGATAGAACAGGTATAGTTTAGTTTAATTACGATTATAACTTATATTCTATTCTTGTTTTTAATCTACTATATTAGTACAGGCCTGCTGTACCGTCCGAATGATGGCCGAAACTATACAGATGAGTTTTATGACGTTTTATTGTACCTCACAGAAAAGATGAAGCGTCTGTTTTCACTCTAGAAAATCACTGTAAGAGCTTAATAAAACACTGCAATTGTGTATTAAAATATTATCCATAAACTCTCTCTCTTTCCCTTGTATTTTTATCACCAACATACATAGAGAAGTAACGTTAGCCTACACAGAAACACTGGTTAATTACAACTAACAGTAAACAAATATATAAAGACCTTATGCCTTTCGGGTGGTGCTTAATAAACGTTATACCTGTAAATCAACTCTGATGAACTGTAATAAAGTGCCTCACCTTCCTTACTGCCATATAGTATCACTCTGGAGGCTGTAAACCGGATCACGAACAGTTTTTACTTGTTATCCTCCCTGAGTAGCACATTTCTAGCACAGTCTCTGTTTTTATTGTCTCTTTGTATTGATATTCGTTCACAAAGCAGTCCGGTGTGAAATGATTCGCGCAGACATAAACGAACTTCGACAGAACTGAGGGAGCATTTTCCTGGAAAACCAAGTTAATCCACCTCGTTTTCAGCAGCTCAGATTTATGGAGTAAATGAAGAGAGCTCTGTGGATTAATCCATCCAGCTACAGAACACTTAAAACGCTTGGGAGACATTCTCGTCAGTGCAGCAATGGCGGACTCGCTGTAAACAACTTGCTCAGGGCGGTTCTATGTTCAAACTTAAGTGTCAGTCAACACTGTGGGCGGGGCCTGTGGCTTTTGTGACATCACACTGCCAGCGATCTGGAAACGGCTTGTTCTTAGACACTGCTTATGATTTGTGGAGATTAAAAAAAAAGGAGTGGGTGGTTTTTTACACTATAGGGTGGTTGTGTACACACACTGCCAACACACATTTATGTCCAAACACCAGGCAAAAATGAATTTTGCATAATAGGTCCCCTTTAAAGGGTTAAAGGTGTAAGGTAAAAAAAAAAAAAAAAAAAAAAAAAAAACACACATAGTGAAACACTTTTCTACAGCAATAAACTGTAAATAAATTTTACAGCAACAAACTACAGAAAAACAGTAATTTACTGGCAACTCTGTTGCCAGTAGATTACCGTAAAATCGTGAAAAAACAGCAATGTATTGTAAAACGTAACAGTCAAATTTATTAAATGAAACAGGTTAATTTCACTGAAGTATTAGTGAAATTTAATAGAACTCAATAACTGATCAGTAGAGTAAATGTGGAATTGAAGTGGTATTTTATGTGTTTTTGCACAAGATGAGTTTTGTGGGTCACCATTGTGCTGAAGAGTAGAGCATGTGCTTCAGTCAGTGATGAGCTGACAAACACTGATGTTATGCTGCATGTTGCTTTATTTAAAGGCAGTAACTGTGTAGTTACTGATACAGTGAGAATCTCTTAGCTAATTTTAATTGCACATGCTGTTGTTAGCTAGCAATTGTCTGCAAGAGATTTAAGCTGACTTGATGTTTCTAGTTTTAATAATTTTAATTAATTTGGTTATTTTCACTTTAATAATATTCTATTAATAATATTGAGTGCATGGTATTTTTACAGCAACATGCTGTAATGTAGATTATGGTAAATAACTGTAAAATTAACAGTAAATTATTGGCAACTTTTTGCCAGTATTTTACTGTAAATTCACAGGACAATTTTTTTTTACAGTGTAGGCGCCAAGAACCGGGCCTGCTTATATATAATGCGAGCCTTTGTGTACATTGCCCTGGTGCCAAGAGGAGAGTCATTCTCTGTCATTGAACCTGAAAGCATGCTGGAACATTGTGTTAGTGAATTAAGTATCCAAACACTGTTACATAACTGGCCATGAAGGCTGAGAAAAAGTCAGAATGTTTTCTATATTCAAGTTTATAATACAACATACATTATTGCTTGGGGGAAATACACATGAACGGAGCAGAGACTGAGGGCTTGTCGTCTGAACTGCATCAGAAGGCCAGGTGATTTATTCTCAACTGCCTTTTTCGTTCTAATCACAGGACCAGAGCACCATTGGAATGTGCCCCAATCACTAGCAACAGAAATTGTAGGAAACACAGCTGTCTCTTCCTGTCTCTTGTACACTCTCTCTGGATTTTAATGACTTCTGTTGCGCCTTACTCATAGTCTGTTCATTCATTCTCTCATACAGTAAGTTCTAAAGTAAACTGTGGAAAAGAAGCCAATACCACAGAAAAACTGACTCATCTAAAAAGCGCCAACGCAATCCAAATGAAAGCATTTGAGAAAGTCTTGACACAGTGGTGCATGGACAATAGTGCTCTGTTCCAGGCAGCTGGGCTCCTCTCCTCGGGCTTTGCCTGAGGTCAGGGCTTCCCCAGTGACATCACTGCTCAGCTGATTTTAAGCATCCGTTTTTCATTATTTCAGGGTAGACACAAAGGCGGACAAACTTGTCCACGTCACAAAAGAACTAAAGGGACAGGAAGTCTGATTCCGAATTTCATTATCTGTGAATGGTTTTATATGACAATTTCTCAAAAATTTAATTCAAAACATGACATTATTAAAAGTGTGTTTTACTTTATAATTAACCAAAGTCTTCAATTGAACAAATAAGAAATACTCTAGGTAATTAAGCTATTTTTCACATTATATTAAACATTAATTATATCCCAAGGGCCATGTCCTTTGGTCAATATGCCAATCTAATGCCAACATTAAAAGACAGAATTTAGGATTTTTAAAAAAATGGGAAGTGCAACAATAACGTGACCCAGCTGGAGTGTTCCTGCTCCAGATTTGAGAGCTTTTAAAAGCTCAGGCCTGGAGCCATAGACTGCTTTCAGAAATGAAGAGACAGAAAGAAAAAAAGAGAGAAAGAAACAAAAGAGTAGATGTTGTATAGGAATGATTCGTTTTGTAGTGAACGAGCACTGTGAAAGTTAATCGATACTACTGGTGTGGACTGCTGCTGAAAACCCATCCTCATAGTAGACTGAGGACTGAGGTAATGATGTCTCCAGTGGATTCTCAGTACTGAACTAAAACATCTGATTCAGACAGAAAGAAAGTGAAAGAAAGTGACATTTGTGCTATTTGATGCAAAAATTTGATGTCCAGCCTGATTCAGGTTTGTTCGTACTGTATATAATGTTTACACATACATTTGTGTACATTTGCATATACACTGAAACATGTAATAAAAGCATACTGACAGCATCTAAAAAATAAAAGTATTTACGCACTCTATGCATAGCTTCATAAAAGTAAAAATCATTTTCAACACTGATAATAAGCAGCAAATCAGAATATTAGAATGATTTCTGAAGGATCATGTGGCACTGAAGATGAATAATGGCTGCTGAAAATTCAGCTTTACCATCACAGGTGTAAATTACATTTTAAAATATATTAAAATAGAAAACAGTTCGTTTAAATAGCAATATTTCACAAAATAACTTTTTACTGTATTTTTGATTATAAAATTAATGCAGCCTTTAGAAACTTCTTTCAAAAACATTAAAATCTTACTGACCCCCAACTTTTGAATGGTAGTGATAAATGTAAATGACAATAATTTGTTACAATATATCATTATATACATTTTTATATCAAATACAACAAAATTTTTATTCCACGAATTCAATAGTCTAATAAACTTATTTAATGATTAAACGCATATGTTTTAGATAATGTCAGTATGTTAATAAGGTACATTTCTGTATCTATATCCAGTAAATGTATGAAAATGGATGTGTAATGGAATCACAGTTTACATATATGAATACATGCGGTTACTAATGAGATCACGTTGATATGCAACTTCTTTGCTCGTGTCCTCTTATAAGGACATCATCTCAGTGCCTGCATGGATTTCAAAAACATACTGTCTTAATGCAACCAACTTGTGTTGAACTGTCCTTCTATAGAAAAGAGAAAATAAGCTGTTTTCCATCATATTTAAGAGTAAAGTCACAAAATACCTTGGATAATTCTTCAAGGAAATTACTTCTGGATAAGTAACAAAAATTCTGTGCATTTAAATATGTTATTTGCATTCAAGTTGCAATAGCTCAGAGCAAGAACGGTAGTGACATCTGGAAATGATCAAGTTTCAAGAAGTTAAGGAGTAAATGGACAATAATTTCACAGGCTTAACTTTATCCGGGTGCATTACACAGATGGAAAATAATGCAGTTCACTTACATTTCTCACATTTTCTGACACAATGTCAACTATGTGATAATGGTGTTGAATCCTGTTATGCACTTCTCTGGATTCCAAAATACATTGTGATTGAAACAGAAACTGAGATCTATGACATTTCTCACTGTTTATCTTTCCTTTTGGGGTCAATACTACCTACAACAGGGGCACTTGCTGCCACAGGTCAGTGCGCATGGCACCAATTAAGAGTTCAACAAGATGTCTACAGACATTAGTATAGGCTTTGTGAATAAGCGAACCAGACGTGTCTAGGTTTTAAAACTACATGGAGACAAGGCGAAATGAAGGACCTGATTAGCATTAACTTTAAAAGAATATTCCAAATTCAATACAAGTTAAGCTCAGTCCACACCACTTGTGGCATAATGATGTTAGTGTAGGGGGGGAAGCTTAGGTTCTATGTAAAGTTATATCCAGTTTTATGGCTTCATTGCATTGACAACACAATGCCTAAACAACCATACAAATGACTAGAACAACTTTACAGCTCTAATAATACATGTTTTAACATATAACATTAATGTAAGTACTTTTTACAAAATCATAAGCTTCATATTTTTGCTTGTAAATCCTCCAGAAAATAGCCCCATTTACTTACATTGTAAGCGTCTCAAAGTAACCTCGATTTTTGGAGGTAATTTTTCCAAGGTAATTTTGCCACAAATGCTTGAGCCAATTAAGCTTAACTTGTATTGAATCCAGAATATTTCTTTAATGCCGTTTCTGAGTGGAAGCAGAGAAAAAGTGACTTGTGAACAAACTTTAACACTAATAGTTTTAAACGAAGGCCATTTTAGAGGGTATACATAGCAAACAGTACATCTTTGTTTTCCCTCTGAGGTCATGACCTCCTGTGCCTTGCCAGAAGGTTTGCAGACATTTCACAGTCTAGGTGAACCCCTGCTACTTTATGTATGTTTATACAAAGCATTGTGCCATGCTACAGAGTTAGACTGAGACCTTTAGTCATCCATCAATGTCTCTCCGGACTTCCTCTGTCTGTAGGCCACCATTTCATTCATTATGCACTTGTTTCTCAAACACTTACAAAGTCCTAAGTTTATGAGTAACACTTTATAATAAGGTCCCATTATTTATCCCATTATTAATTACTGAATTAACTAACATTAAACAATAGATGTGCTACAGTATTAATCTTTATTAACGCTTGCCAATAAAAATACAACTGTACATTGTTAGTTCATGTTAGTTCAGGTCAACAGATACAACATTTGATTTTAGTAATGTATTAGTAAATGATGAAATTAACATTAAAGCTGCTGTCCGCGATGTTTAGCCCTCTAGCGGTTAATAAACAGAACTGCACGCGTCTTGCGGAGGAACATTGTAGCCGGATCTACTTTTCTAGGTGTATGTCTATGGCGAGTCACGCAGTTACTGTGATACTCTGCGGCGAGTCCTACCAGTCCGGTCTGAAATAGTCCGAATATAAACACTTATTATAAGTGTACCATAATGATTCAGGATAAGACAAAAACACGGTTTGGAAAAAGGATTCATGTTGCATATTCTCATTATATACTTTTTGTAAATTTTTAACACAAAAAAAGTTGCGGACTGCAGCTTTAAGATTAATAAATTCTTTGGAAGTATTTTTCATTGTTAGTTGATGTTAACTAATGATAAAAAAAGGAACCATATTGTAAAGTGTTACCACTTTTTGTTTTATTTCATTTTTCTTTTTGAGATGATTGAAAACAATATCCCAATGTTTCAGATTCAGGATGAGGAAAAACAAATGTTTCACACAAAAACTGTTTCCTCACACAAGTCCCACAAGGCTTCAAGACGGAGGGAAATTGACTCGAGCTGTCCTCAATGAGAACGATTTCTTCTCAGAGTAACTGAAACAAAATTTGGTGCCGGAGTGTTCACAGCCTTGGGCCTGTGAAATCCCCAATCTATTACTGCATCCAGCAGAGGGGCAAAATGAGTTCACCATGTTGTAGAGGTGTCTAGGCCTCTACTCAACATCTCTCGCTCTCTCTCGTTCCCTAGAACCACAGAGGGACCACTTATGCTGTCCTCTCCTTTTCTTAGCCTCCTTCTGTTATATAATTCAATGCTACTGTTTAAACACCTCTACTTCAGACCTCCAAACAGAAGTGTAGCCACCAAATAACTGTTATTATCGTAGAACACCACATTATACCATGCAAACTACAGATACGCTCCAGGTGCCCATGTAGGTGCATGACCTGTAAAACTATGCTAGTGACAAGATCAAAGTAGAAGGTTATTTTAAAAGGTGTAACATTGTCTGTAGGCTATGTCTGGAGAACTAAATAAATAAGCAGAGGTAATCTGTAAAAATTAAGAGAAGGTGTTGAAAGTAATAAGAGGTTTTGGGCAGTAAGTAACTGAAAGTAGCAATGAAAAATGAAAACTCTGTTATCAGTTACTCACCCTCATTTAGTCCCAAATCTGTATGCCTTTCCAACTTCTGTGGAACACAAAAGAAGATAACTGAATAAACATAAGTTTGGGTGAATGCACTACAATGGCAGAACATTGTGTTTCACTTTAACACTTAATAAAGCACACAAGAGTGAAAAAGTACATGTGGCTGGCTGTTCACTGCCAGGTGTGTTTTGTGTGAACTTTTTGTGATATGTAACCCACTTTATAGTAAAATCATGAATGAAATGCACCTTAGTTTGCCAAATACCAGAAAAAGAATGAGGAATTCATCCAACCAGATTTTAAATCAACTATACACGCACACATTGGGTTTCCATATTTTATAGGGACTTTCCATAGACAATTATTTTTAGACTGTACAAACTGTATATTCTATCCCCTAACCTAGCCATCACAGAAAACTTTCTCTGTGTATTATATTATATATATATATATATATATATATATATGTAAGATATTTTAAAGTTTTTGAAATAAGTCTCTTATGCTCACCATAGCTGCATTTACTTGGATCAAAAATTTAGTAAAAACAGTAGTATTGTAAAATATTGTTACAATTAACCATTTCCTATTTTATTATACAGTATCTTAAGTCATTTATTCTTGTGATGGCGAAGCTGAATTTTCAGCAGCCACTACTCCAGTCTTCAATGTCACAGGAATCATTTTATTTTCTGATTTGGCACTATGTTGTGCTGCTTATATTTTTGTGGAAACCATGATAATTTTTTCAGGATTCTACGAGGAGTTGACAGTTCAAAAGAAAAGCATTTATATGAAATGGAATACTTGATGTAAACTATGTAAAAGTCTTTATTATCACTTTTAATCAATTGAATGCATAATTAATATATAAATAGATATAAATGGATCCTTTAAGTAGTAAGCTACTTTATTACTGCAGCTACATATTTCTTCAAAAGAGAGACTTGTTTAATTTTGAGTATTTGTTTCAAAATAGCTTCCTCAACACTGCTAAAATGTTATCTAAAATGATAGGCTGATTTTAAATACTAAAACCTGTTTCAGGTGGATTTTAAATATTTGTGGTCTTCAATCATACCATTCGCCTTGTTAGATCATGTCCCCATTCTGTTCTTATACCTCCTGAGAGCTTTTGAGAAAGGTGGAGCATCATCATATATTCTGTGCTTTGCTCTGTATTTATATTCTTGAAATTTATTTAATTTCTTTAAAACAGACATCCTTTTTATTTCCAAATGACCCACTTTTTGAGTTGTGTTTTTCATGTCCCCTTCAATTTCCTCTGTAGATGTTGGAGCCGTGGCACAGTGGGTGGTGCACGTGCTCATAGGAACATAGGTTTGGGTCCATCCTGTGCCATTTCCCCAACCTGTTCCTCCTTTCTCCCTCTTTCAGCTTCCCTGTCTACTTCTCACTGTCCTGTACAGAAAAGATAAAAGCCCATTTAAAAGAAAAGTTTCTCATTAGCTGCGAAGACAAAGCATGTTACTTGAAAGTTTAACATGAAGATCAAGCTACTACATCAGTCAACATAGTGCAAAATGCGCAACAAAGTGCTAACATCTGTGAAACTGCTTGCGCCAAGCTGAACATACTGCAGACATGCAATAAACCCCTGCTTATACACTTCCTAATGAGAGCCATATTGAGTTCCTGCTTTTTCGAACAGTTTTTTCCCTTTCTCGCAGGCTTTTGCAGATGTGAAGGGAAATTCTTAATTTAGCACCATGCCTCTCCACGTCAGCAACGCTCGATCAGCGAGAACACAAGCCCCTCGAACAAAAACAGTAGCCGTTGACAAGAAAAACACAGCCTTTTCGAGAGGCCCTCCTGTCTCACAGTAGCCATGTTCCTGAAAGGAAAATAAAGCCTGGTGATCCAGGGGGTTGAGAGACAGAGCCTCCTCCACATCTAACCACACAAACCTCTGCTGGGTTATAAAACCACTGAAGAATGGATTCATTGTTGAGTGCGAGGACATTTCACAAGGAAAATTAGATGAAGACTGAGTTGATAGCCAAGCCTAAAGAGCTACTTGAAGACTCAAGGACAGCTAACTTCAACAAACTTTAAATCACCATGAAAGTCTTTTCTTTTTAATTGCTTGCAACTTTTCAAATCATAATGTAATAGGAAATGTGGACTAAATGGCTGTGGTTTTCATCCAAATCAATTAAAATTCTATTCGAATAGAAAAAAGATATATATATAAAAGTTGTTCTCCAGACATTTTTAAATACATTTTCTTGTTTGGAGGAATTCTTCTCAAAATTACTTTCACTGTTCTGTTCCAGCTGTACATTCCAAGCACCTGGTGTTCCAGAACATTTCAGGTTTTCTTCAATAAATCAGTCTACTGTAAAAGCCAAAACTTGTCAGTTTCCAGTTGGTTTAAATCTTTTCATAAAATCATACTCAATGCGTACAATGCTGAGCAGCTCTGAAACAGGCTCTGTATTTTGCCACAAAGTGTGTTATGCATAGTTATGTAATTTGCAAAATGGCAGTGTTAGATGTCACTGCCATTTGTAAACTGCTTTAGCAAGAATCTGGCGAAAGCATAAATGTAACAATGTAATGTGTAGGTTTTTTTTTTCAAAACAGCCTACGTAGTTATCTGCCTTCTAAAAATGTGGTCGCATTTACTGTTTGCCCAATTTTCACATGTGAAATGCAATAATTTCGATAGGAATCAACACTATCAGGAATTTTGCATGATCAACATTTTTGGTGCATATTTGCTGCATTGACTAGCTGAAAGACTCTTGGTTTGAAAGCTATGCTTCATTCAGCACTACACTATTGACAATGGATCTTTCTTCTTGGCCACAACATTTCACAGATATTTTGCTATTGTGACCACACATTTAAGCAGCATATTTACCTTCATGCCATGGATCCTCATAAGCAAGCAGCAACTTACAGGATGCTCCTTTATTGTTAGTGAGTGTGCAGTTGTTTCCCTTTTACTATGCTCCTTTATTGTTAACATGTTGCTAAGCTAACAGCACAATACTCTAATAAGCATAAAACTAAAATAAAACAAAACAAAATTGCTTGTCATTGCATTGAACTGTTTATCTATACTTTTGAGTATTGAATGGCATACAAGTAAATTTATAATCAACATTTTTCATCCACCACCTTGGATTTATTTATTTATTTTGATACAGTATTCTTAGCCTTAAAATGTGGCTAAAATAAGACATCATATACTGTATAGTATAAATAAGTTGGCTATGTAGTGGCTCAGTTTTGTGTCATTGTGAACATACCTATGAGGCCTTAAAATATTTTTGAAAGATTTTGAAATGGACCATTTCTAAGCTACAACAAAAACCTATATACAGACTGCTGTGGAATTCAAATTCACTGACAACCTTTAGCAGGAAGGCAGGCAGGCATCTCAGTTTACAGGGGCTGGACAATGAAACTGAAACACCTGGTTTTTAGACCACAATAATTTATTAGTATAGTGTAGGGCCTCCTTTTGTGGCTAATACAGCATCAATTCGTCTTGGGAATAACAAATACAAGTCCTGCACAGTTCCTCTTCCAGAACAGTGGCCAGGTCACTATGTGTTGTTGGTGCTCCTCCAAAATACCCCAAAGTGGCTCAAAAATATTTAGATCTGCTGACTGTGCAGGCCATGCGAGATGTTCTTGCTGTCTTTCTGTGTGTATTGGTGCATTATCTTGCTGATACATGGCACCCCCTTCAGGGTACAATGTTTGAACCATTAGGTGCATATGGATCTCCAGAATGGTTCGGTAGTCCTTGGCAGTGACGTGCCCATCAAGCACAGTATGGCAGGGAATGCCATCCCACCCTAAACCATCACTGATCCGTTCCTGTGCTTCACTCTGGGCACACAGAAGCCTGGGAGTCTAGCCTCTTTGGGGCTTATCCACATCGTAACTCCTGGATGTGGGAAAGACAGTGAAGGTGGACTCGTCAGAGAACAATACAGGTTTCACACTGTCCACAGCCCATGATTTGCACTGTTGGCACCAGTGCAAACTGATAATTGGCAATGGCACAAGTGACCAAAGGTTTAGCTATAGCAGCCTGACTATGAATATTGACTCTGTAGAGTTCCTGACAAACAGTTTTGGTGGAAACAGGAGTCAAGCTGGGCATTTAATTCTGCCTTAATTTGAACAGCTGTGGTTTTGTTTTTTGGATACAGGCTGGGTTAGTACATAAACATCCCTTTCAGACAGCTTCATCTTGCATCAACAGTTACACCTGTTGGATGTGGTTCGACCTTGGTGGAGGCATGTCAGCATTACTCTGGATACCATAGCTCTCAATACACCACAAAGACCTGCTGTCCTGGTCACAGATGAGCCAACAAGAAGAGCACCAACAATTTGTCCTCTTTTGAACTCTGATATGTCTCCCATTATGTTGTGTGAATTGCAATATTTTATGTGCAGCTGTGCTATTGCTCTGCTACCGTCACACTCTGCTCTTACTGAAGGAATGAGCAATCAGTGGAGATTAGCCACCAGGCAATGCATGTATAGGTGTGAATCCTCCAACACTAGATTGGACAGTGTTTCAGTTTTATAGCCCAACCCCTATAAATATCAATACTCTCAAGCACACAGACAAGTTGAGCTGCCCATCCTGAAAGAATGCATGGATAAACCTTTGATACTCTCATAATTCACTCCTTTCTGCCACATAAGCATGCTAGTTTTCTTGCCATGCTTTTAGTCTTAAACATGACAAACGACTCCCTTCCTGTAAGGAATTTCTTTTGATTTGCTGGAATTTCTGGTGCATATAGTTCATTTAGGCACTACCAGATGGGGGTAAAAAGTAGAAAATTAACTGTTTCTCCTACATGTGAAAGGAACGCCATAAATTATCTAAATGTTACTGTTTGACAGCCTTCTGCACACTCAAGGAACCATTGATTTGAAATTCCCTCTACAGAAGATAAATACGGCCTTTAAAAACTCTTAAGGGTGCGTTCATTTCGTGATCTACATACTCTCGAGACTATTCCTTGAAATTAGAGAAAATGCTGCTCTGCTCTGTTTGGATTTAAATTGCATCATTAGTGGCTTCGGTTAGTTACGTACATGCTGAAATGTGGTCACGGAAGAAAACGTTATATGTTTGATATAACTAAAGTGCACAGTGGAAACATTTTGCAGTCATGAACCGCAACACAGTGGTGAGCGATGTCCACCCAATGCACATTGAGCAATCCCTTCAGACCTTGCTTTCACCCCCAGCCCTTTCACCTTTCATATGCTTGTGCATTCAAACCACTTGTCGCCACCTGTCCAATTAGAATGCAGCAGAGAAAGAAGAGAAATGACCTAGACAACCTTAGGGCCCCTTTTTACTGACATGTACCAATCCAGCATCCTGCTGAGGTGTCATTAGATACTCTCGGCCTCCTGGGAGCAACTGCACTGCTCTCAACTTTGGACCATATTTTTGACCTTGAGAACTGGGGTGTGTACCTTACAGGGGCCAGTTTTGACCTCTGACCTTCTGCTTTTATTGGCCATGCTGAGTTAACGAAGTGTTGAGATGACACTATGAATTTTAAAGCTGGAGATGAAACCAGGAGAAGCTTAATACTCATTTTGGATTGGAAATTCACCAATGTACATACTACAAGTTGTAGCACTTCCAATTAAAGTATCCCTCCTCTTAAAATGTATTTAATCAAATATTAGAAGAGATGTAACCAAGTTTAGTGAGCTACCTACAAATCAATATTTAAGACAGGCATGACTCCAACACAAAGTCTAGTCCAAAAGGTATATAGCAACATCAATTGTTGAATGAGATACTTGATTTTGTCCAAATTCTAGAGCTAATACCGAAATTATAAACAATAGTTAAATCTAATAAAACAAATATTTTGCCCAGTGTTTGTGTGTTCCAATGCATTTAAGGAATTGTGTTGTTAGCTTAGCAACAAGCTAACGTTACACTCTATTTACCTTATTTTAACCGCTTGGCCATTTTTAACTAGAATGGCAAGGCTTCCTGTGTTAGCCACTTCCTGTTATTTTAGTTGTACAAAATGTGTTTGTTATTCTGCTTAATGTCGCAAACAGCTATTTATCATGTTATTTAAATTTATTATTGTAATCATAAATACTGATTTGTAGTACAAATAGTTTTATAGTTTACCACACTGTTTTTCTTTTAGTTTACCTGTAGTCAACTAATGAATCTGAAGTCTCGCAAAGTCACAGGAAAGAGCTTACTTTAGTTTTGAAAAATGAGATTGGGATCAATTGTGCAACGCTTTACTCTATTTGAGTTGTAGCCTATATAGTGTTCCAAATCAGCCAACAGTATGCCTCAGAAGATAGATACATAGTAAGCTACATGCTATTTTCCTACTGATAACTGATTGGCATTGATTTCTACACAAGTTATTTACTATTAGGACTGCCAAACATCAGAAGTTCCAGAACTCTGATACACTTTCCTCTAGTGTGGCATGGGGGAAAACTTCCAGTAATTCCAGAATCCATACTCATTACTCATAGTTGTAAAAACCATAAATAATATAGTGGTACAATAGACACTGACTTTTTATTTTAAAGCAAATTATATGTTTTAATTTCAAGGATTAATGATGCTTATTGGGGAGCAGTTGCCATGTCAAACACATTGGTCAATACAAGCATGGTGATGAAGGAAGTTTATTTTAAAGCCTTACCAAATCTTTTGAAGAACTATGAGGTAGAGCCGCAGACTGGAAGCAGCCATGGAAGTGAAGTCAGCCATGAAAAATGCATGAGATCTGGAGGTCCACCACATGAAAAGATCTCCTAGGGTTTAGAAGAGAACTTTTCCCTGAACACAGCCTCCAACAGTTTTAAGATGCTGACACAAAACCAATAAACATCTCTTATTTCACATGTATGAATTGACTACAAACCATTTTTTGTCCCCAAAAATGCTTTAAAGAATGATGATTTTATAAATGAATAAATTAGTCACATAACATCACGTGTAATGACACATTCTTCATATTTCAGGCTGCTTTAAATGCTGTTTTTGTATTTGACAAAGTTCCAATGCCTATGAAGATGAATTACAGGAAAGGGAATGATTACAGAACACACATTTTCCATTTAACATTACAAATGCTGCCGTCAGACATTTTAAAGCAGCCATCAAAGGCATGGAAACCTCCATGTGGGAAAAGGCTTAGAAAACCCAGTCACTCTCAGCATGATTCCTTCAGTGCTGAGCCTGTTCTCTCAGCAGGTAGATCTATTCCGTCCAGTCACCTTCCCCAAAAGACCACTCAAACTTTCCCCACTGTGAGCCATAAACCTGCTATGCTACCCCTCAGAGTCCTGCCTTTACACTCTACATTAAAGGGATCATTCACCTGAAAAATGAAAATTCTGTCATTAACTCACCCTCATGTCAATCCAAACCTGTATGACTTGCTTTCTTCTGTTGAACACAGAAGATATAATGTTGTGGGCCAATATATAACCTAATTGTAACTAAAAAAGGTTTACAAAGCAGCAATACAGAAGCAAATTGACTGCTTCTTGTATCCAATCAAATGAGGTTTTTGTTTGGTTCAACCATTAGTTTGGAGTACTAATGGTTCCTTTGTTGAGCTATTTTTTACATCAGTGCTATCCAATCCTGCTCCTGGAGGGCCAACATCCTGCAGAGTTTAGCTCCAACCAGCTTCAACACACTAACTTGGAAGTTTCTAATGAGTCTGAAGACCTTGATCAGCTGGTTCAGTTGTGTTTAATTTGGGTTGAAGCTAAACTCTGCAAGTTCTCTTTCTTTTCTTTTCTTTCTTTTTTTTTTTTTTTAACCAAATTACTATTTATTTATTTTGATTTCAATTTTAGATTGTATTTATTTCCAGTTAGTAATTTTAGTGCTTCAACTTAAACATTTCAGTTAGTTGCCAAGGCAACATGTCTAATTTTCATCTATTTTTTATTTCAGATTTATTTTAATCAACAAAGTTTTTCAGTAGTTGTACATATTCGTCATACAGCATATTACTATCTCCAATCAGGCATGCTTTTTTTTTTTTTTAAATCATATTTTTAAAAAGTCACTGCATAAACGACAACCCAAAAAGTAGTTACTGCCTTTTATTTTTCTAAGCATTACGGCAGTTCCTTCGAATAGATTTGCTGGTTGACATTGGCATCAGGTGCAATACTTAAAGGAGCCTGTGGTACAGCAAGTATAATCTGTTTCTGCTAAGATAAATCAGCAGTTTTTGGGCTCTAGGAGGATGTCTGACTCTGTTTTCTCAAGTGGGTCAAAGTGTTCTTTGTACATCCCTAAATGGTAACCTGAGCCCCAGCACAGGAGATGTCTTTAGGGCTGCTGAGATGATGGAAAATCAGTGTGTTACAGGAGAAACAGACTCAGAGGAAGCCTCTATGCCTGGATGATGTAACAGGACTCTCTAATACAGCAGATGATTAAACTGCAGTTCATCTGTCTTGTACACAATAAATATGACAAAAGAACAGACATACTATATCTCGCATGATTATATGCAACCAGAATGAATGATTTAAAATGCATCCTAAAGGAGCTAAAACAATGCTTTTTGACTTGAAACAATATTTTGAGGGTAAAATCAAACAACATTATGATACTGAAAAGAAAACTGATACTTGTGCCTGACATTAGTTTGAGCTGCAATGGTCAACTTTATAATTAGTGAAAAGTAGGCTGAGCATCAATACAGATTAAATTAAATTAAATTTGGATTTCATTTTGATTCCATTTCAACAAGTATTCATTTCAGCATTTATGCCTATTATGCTTACAAAAGAAAGAAATTCATGTTTGAATTTGTGAATTGGACTACACTGGTCGCGCAGTACTCAAGAGAATGACATTTTGTGCAGTTGTGGTACACAGTCTTTCACTGCATCAAATTCAATAATGACTGCAAACTCACATTCACAACTAAGGGAAAACATACTTTTAGCATGGTGCTAAAGATGCAAAAAAAAACAATAAATAAATAGTAGCAAAATGGCCCTAACTATGAACTGAAGTTAATTAGATCAATAGAATGCAATCACATCTGCAAGACAGAAAGTGGTGTACAAATGCATTAACATGCAACCGCTGATCTTATGATTTCAGGCAACAACATCAGGATCGTTCTAATGAAGTGACTGCGATTAATCAGTAATCTATGTTTTTACCCAGCCATACTGACAAGCCTCTAGCACTGGACAGATTTGTTCCTTTTAGGACCCTAATTTTCTATCTGCTGACTACACACAGAGAGGAAGCTGTGATAGAGGGTATCCCTTGTTAATCCTCAGATTAGGGTCTGTTAACGGTGATATAGAGCTCCAGATTTGCCCATGGGAAAAGTCATGGACAAAAAGCCTAACTGAAGATTGTCTAGTGGGAAGATCTCTGCCATTGCCCTTCTCTGCCAGAACAAGCGGGGAGGGGGTGGGGCGGATAATGTAGCATATGCACGCAAAATGCATTGAGCCCCTATAAAAATCAGATGAAATGGATCGTTCACCCAAAAATGACAATTCTGACATCATTTAGATTTGTGACAAAGTGGTCTGAATATATTTAAGAGTTTAAAAGGCTTCCACAAATAACTTTTAAGTAAACAGTTCTTAAAAGAACCATTATTTTCTTAGTGTGAAGAACCTTTTTCCTCCATAAAGAACCATGGAAAGGTTCCATGAATGTTAAAAGGTTCTACATGGAACCATCGATGCCAATAAACAACCTTTATTTGTACAAAAAAGCCCTCTTAGGCAATATTCCAGCTTGTACTTTCATTTGACATGTTGAAATCAAATTCATAAAGCCCATATTTCATCCACTTTATGCTATTAGGCTTCATGACTGGCTGTCTTGAAATTTTTCTTTTTTATACATTTCTGGAGATAAACACAAAGATCTAGTACATTTCCGCCCTACAATGTTTTTTAGATTACTGAACAACAAAAGCAGCTTTTCCATAGATTATATCACCATGAGGAATTTCATCTGAATACTTTTTAACCAGATAAACCAAACCACTTTCAGCTGTGCCTCCTGGGATGTGTGAGATTGGCTGAAAGTGCCATTGCTCAGACATCACCCTCTTCACCTCGTACTGTAGCTTTCAGTCCAACAGGGAAACCCTGAACTCAAGAGCACTTCACTGGACTCTGTGAAAGCCATCAGTCTGAGGAGCCCTTTTATTACACCCCCATAATCGACTCGTACTTCTTGGAATAGAGTGAGAAATGCATTTACGTGATGTAGAGATTATGTTTGGACATGTACCTTCGATTCACTCATTACAATGTACAAAATAATCACATTAGCTAACAAGAAATAATTGTCTGCTATCTTCTTAAAATGACCCTGTATCATAGTACATAACGAATAATGGTGCGTGAGCACCACCATGTGGTCATGTGTGATATAAAACAGAACTTTTGACCATAGAAGAGTGGAGAAAGAAGAGAACAGAAAAGACTTTATTTTAGATATCACTGAGGATTAAACCATAAACACAGGATGAATCACACAGAGGTTCCTTCCTTGGCACATCAACTACCACAATTTGCGGAAGAAACCCACAGTGCCTTCACAGTAACATCTCTAGCTCTGTAAAACAGAATCAGGAAGATCAGTGGCACTGAGACACCATGAGAAAGGCATACAAAGTTACGTAGAAAGTTTGATTATTAAAGCAACCTCTATGAAATGCAACCTCAGGAATAAAAAGTATACAGAAGTAAAAGTATACAAATCTTAGTCAGCTGATAAAGAAAAAAAAAAAATCTGTCCTGGATTCCATAAATTATTATTTCTGTGAGTTTTAATCTCGACGGTATGCAAAAACTTAAAAAATAGCTCATTTCTAGTGTAGAGTATGCTTATCCAAAAATAAAACGCAAGTCAGAGTCACTTAACACATTATTTCTTAGAGATAAAGAGGGTTCTCACCCACACAAGGTCAAGCATTTCCTATTCACCTCTTCAGCGTATGAATGTGAGCCCAGATCGAGTGAATGCAAACAAGTAGATTTTACACTCATGAACAGGAAGGACACTTGTATAATTGCACAAGCTAAAATGTGTGCACTACTACTATTAAATCAAGTGACTGCTACTCAAAATAGCTAAATAATAAGTATGTTTTCCAAAAATCTTAAAGAATGTTATTAATATGATTTACAATACAACACCCTGGCCACATGCAATGTTAGCTAAAGATATGTATAGAGAACATTTGTATAGAAGCAGTTATGCTACAGAGGCACATCACACCTGTAGAACTATTCACACAAGTACTTTGAAATCTCATTGGGGCAAAAAGCAAGCTGGGAAATCTACAGCGGTGAGATTTAGCCATGTAGACAGGTTCTTGAGAGAGTGAGGAAAAACCCGGAAGATCTTTCGAAATCTCATTCCCTCAGAGGATGCTGCCAAAGTGAAGGAGAACTTACCAAAGCCCAAAATGAGCCCGAACACATTTTGAAACCATCCCAACAGGAAATAGTACATTTATTATCTATATAAATCTATAATATATATTTATGTTTCATATTTGTTATATCCACAGCTACACCAGTCGTAAAACTGTGTACACTGTATAGTTTATCTATTTATACTTAAACAATATACCACACTCACATTTATAACTGTCATATACTGAATCTCAATCAACAGATAAAAAGGTAAAGAAATACAAATAAAATGTTGGTCTACAAAGTAAACCAATAATTTACAATATGTTTTTTTTTTCTTCTCTATCAAAACATCTCATGCACAGAGAGGTTTCGATATCTGTGGGAACTGGTTTGAAAATAGGTTGGGTCCAGGTGCTTTGTTAGCATAAAGGCATCTTTAAAAAGCATCTCAGAAAATAACCAGACTGAAAAGCTTACATGGAAGACATACTGTATACTAAAAGCCCTTATGTAGGAGTTATGCATTGTATAAGTTTAATAAATTTCTTCTCTGGTTGCAAATAAACCAAAAGAAAAAAATCTCATGGATAAAATGCATTGAACTGTCTGTCTATTAAGGACTAAGGCTACTTCAAAATGGCATAACAAATCACATTCCTCATTTTCTAGCACATTTACAGAATGCAAACCCCACAGTCTTTCTGGGATAAAGACGACAGGAATCACGGACTACGAGTTCTTAAACACTTGCTTGGTTTATACTGATCGACATGGTCCGAAGCAAGTCATATAGTTTTAATGGCATCCATAATGTTTGCCTAAAGCAACACAATATCAACAGAACACCCAAAAACACAGGAAAACATCAAAATGCTAACAAACATCAGCCTTTCCACGTCACAATAAAGCACATGAGATTATCTGTCCTACTTACACTACCTTTAGGCTAAAGGCTGCGCCTTTGATTCGTGTATAACCACGTCGGCTGATGAGGCATTTGAGGTCCAAAGGAAAACTGGATGATTTTAACACCAGCGTGATTTAGTTGTTTTGTCTTCGACTGTGATTTTACAATGAAACTGCCTTCGCTTCTCAGGCTCAGGGTGTAAACCTGGTCTGCTGCTAACTTGAATGTATCTTCCACAGATCCAACATGCAAACTAATACATCAAAGAACACCGAAAATGGAAACGAAGGCCAAAAATCAAGTCACACCTTCACACACACACACACAAACTCCTCAACTCACAAGCAGGTTATCAAAACCCAAATTCTGCACTTGGGACTTTGGGAATTCAAGCAATGTCCACCACTACAGAGAACCAATGAAAACGAGAAACATTCGAGGCACACAATGCTAAAAGGGAATGTCAGAAGACTGTCGATGCGTTTACTCAGAGCATGAAGCAAGTTAACTATGCGGTCGCAAAATGAACGCATCGACATCATTCATTAGTGTGACTCCATGTCCGTCTACGCATGAAACATTCACTTACAAGTAGCTCAAACACTAAGGAAAGGAAAAAGTACCCAAATAGTGAGCACGACACAAGCTCAGCGCTTGGAAATGAAATGACGTCTGTCTTGTGGAGAAAGTCTTCTCAATCTCTATAAAAGGCAAGGTGCCACATCTATGGCACAGGCAAGTAGTTACGTTACAATCACAGCTGACAGCTATCCCACTACGAGAGAGTGAGAGGTTCCCAAAGGGTAACTATATTACAGTAGAACTGCACAAACTCTGGGAACGATTTTGGTACATAATGCAGAGTGGCGTCACGCCCAGCGCAGCATTGCACTGGGTACCGTAGTCTCTTTGGGCTCAGCCAAGCACGGCAAGGAGCTCAGACTGAGGAAACGTGCCTCCGGAAAAAAGTACTGCATGGGAACCACTACAGGCTGGAGAAAGGAGTATGGCGGAGCAGCAACATCTGACACTTTAAAGGCCTGTGAGGTCAACAATGGCCTTGATGAAGATAGTGTCATCTCGGATGTAGGAGTTCTTGGAGTCTAGTTTGGAAAGAGGACAGAAGAGAGGGCAGCCGCTGGCAATGTTCATGTCACTCACAGGCCTCTGGAAGGAGGAAGAGGAAATGTCTGGCCGGAAGGCATCGATGATGTGCTCCCTGTTGTTCTGATCCAGCAACATGAGTGTGACCTAAGGACCAAGGTGTTGGATAAACTTTTGAATTACCAAAAAGGACATTAGACAGATATGAATACATGCAAAACTGAAGCCAGTCATTCATTATTCAGTGGAAGAAACAAACAAAGAGATGAAAAATGGCCATGTTCACACATTAAATGTGGGTGAATCATGATATACTTTCCACAACAAAGAAAATGAAATAATGCTTTAATCTAGTTTGACACACATGTGCCAAGTTCTTAGAAATCTAATCTTTGTATCCATGTTGGTTTCAAAACATAGCATTTTTTAAAGACAAGAAGTCTTGAAAATGGTATAAAATGTGATGACTACCAATGTCATGTGGTGGTAACCATCAAAAACACAATGTTACATGTTTAGTCTATCCACCATATTTTTCAACGTGTTTTCTGTAAATGTGCAAGACTTCTGATTTATTAGCCGCTATAGGGAAATAAGAAGAATATCAAAGTGTAGTAAACTGTAAAAATAAGGTGGATAGGCACACGTGTTTGGTGTGAGTGCTCTGTAAAGAATGTGTATGCGCAGGCGCGTATTTCTTTACAAAGTGACATCGCCAACTACTTGTCTGGCATGTGTAATACAGCGTTTTTAGTCATTTTCACGAATCCATATGACCGGGGATAGTTTTAATAACATTGTCAACTGTACAAAGAAAAACATTTTTTCTGTTTTTTGTACATCGTAGCATTGTAAATGTACCCTTAGAAGAATAGTATATTTTCTTAAAGGGATAGTTCACCAAAAAAATGAAAATTCTGTTCCAAATTCTTCCAAACCTGCATGATTTCTTTCTTCTGCTAAACACACAAAAAAGAAGATATTTTGAATAATGTCATTAACAGTTAAATAGTTGACATCCATAGTATTTTTCCACCATACTATGGAAATCAATGGACCCATCAACTGTTTGGTTAGCTACATTCTTCAAAATATCTTCTTTTGTGTCCAGCAAAAGAAAGAAATTCATACAGGTTTGGAAAAACTTGAGGGTGATTAAATGATGACTGAATTTTAATTTTTGTACTATCCCTTTAACATCTTACTTTTTAAGGCAATTTTTTTTAACAAATATCATCAATTATTAATTTAGGAATGTCATTAAATTATTGTGGAGTCATACCACAAATTGCCTTTTTTACATGTTATAATAACAAATGAATAGTACAAAAAAAAGAAGCAGCACTACCATCATATTCCATCAGGATTTCAGGAAAGAAAAATGGTCAGACACACAATGTTATAAGCTGTGATCAGACTGACCTTCTGATTGAAAGGCCACTTGAGCAAGGCATCACTGTGTCCCCTCATCACCACGAAGAACAGAGACAAGTGAGTACCACGTCCCGTCCCGTCCCCATTCAGATAGATGCGCAAACACATCTTATAGCCATATTTGCTTGTGTAAAATGCTGTAAAACACAACAGGGCGCCTTGGAGTGAAATGCCATATGACAATGTTCATATATAAGCTCTCTGAGTGAAAATCCATCACACTATTCTTAATAATTAATATTAAACCTTAAAGAGAAATCTACAAAATAAAACTACCAGGTGAAAACATAGCAGGTGCCCGTCCGGCTACAGCATCCTGTCTCTTCTTCGAGAAGTCAGAGATCTTCCAAACAAAGACACCATCGTATGTGGCAGCAGACATCTCCCTCATCTTTGCCTCCATCTCCACGATGGAGAGATCCCTAAGGCCCACCGTCCTTTCCAACTGCCGTACCTGCACAAAATACTTGTATTGAAGGGAACAATATATCTGGCTAAAAAAAGTTAATATCTGCTTCATATTAAACAAACACTTTACCTTGTTGTTGAGTATCTCAATCTTGTCCTGGTCAAGCCGGTGTTGGCGGTTATAGGCCTCCATGGTGGTGGCGGAGCGCTCCATCTCACGGTTAAGCACACAGACGATGTTCTCAAAGGTGCTTACCTTCAGCTCCAGCTCCTGACAGCGGCGGCTAAGCTCCACCACTTTGGTCTTCTCGCTGTGTAGCTGCAGCTCCAACGCTGCCCCAACAGCAGTAGGGAGGGGGGTGAAAGAAGTACCCAGCGTTGGAGCCGGTGGTAGAGGCAGCTGTGCGCAGGCCCCCTGCACGGGAGCCCCTGCTCCACTCAGCTGGCCCATCTTCAGCTCCAGCTCCCGCAGAGACTGATGCAGCTCATGGATCTTATGGCTGGCCAGCTCCAAATTCTGAGGCTGCAGACTCTCCAAGTTCACCTTGATGCCCATGATGAAATGCAGCAGAAGGTTTAAGTGCTCATAGGAACAGGCTTGCTCGTGGTCGTGGATCTTCTCCTTTTCCACCTACAGGAAATAAAAACATTCATGGAACGAAATGAATATATCTGATGGATGGATAAAATGGGGGTTTTACCTACCGTCATATCACAGCCTACAACATGAAATCTGCAAGGTGTTCTGAATTTGGTGCACAGTTTAATGTGGTCCACATACTGTATAGGGAAAAAAACAGTCTTTATGAAAATGTTCTCTCTCATATTATATATATATATTATACACAGAAACTAATTAAAACCTTTGTTTTAGTAGACACACAACGTAAGCACAACAGTATGTAAACAGCCTAAATACCATTTACTTACTTTCTCTCTTGGAATTTTTTTCTTGGCACAACCTTCACAAATCATGGGGTATTTAGGGCATATCTCATCATGGGCCTAAAAAAAACAAAAACAAATTCTTTAGCAGTGCCACAAAAATATCCAAAACTCTGCTTTTGTAAAAAGACTAAAAGAAGGCCATGTGAAAGAATAATGGATTATTTTCATACTTGATTACTTATTCTCAACTGTCAGTGTCACGGTAGCAGGACAGTTGGCACACTTTTTGTTGCCTTTTTTCCCATCACTTCTTTTAGTAATCATAATAAATTAGGTATCATTCAAAAGCTTAAAGGATTAGTTCACTTTAAAATGAAATTCATTAAATGAAGATTTACTCACCCTCAAGCCATCCTAGGTGTATATGACTTTCTTCTTTTTGATGAACACAATCAGAGTTATATTAATAAATATCCTGACGCATCCAAGCTTTATAATGGCAGTGAACAGGACCAACGAGTATGAAGCTCAAGAAAGTGCCTCCATCCATCATAAACGTACTCCACAACGTACTCCATTAATAAAGGCCTTTTGAAGTGAAGCGATGTGTTTTTGTAAGAAAAATATCCATATTTAACAAATTATAAAGTAAATATCTCCCGTATTCAACTTAGGAAGAAAGTTAGCCTCTCACAGTTCAAAGTGCTTACGCTACGTCCTACGTCTTCCGTATTCAACTGACGTGTCGTCAGTTATGCTTTATTCGTAAGTTGAATATGGAAGGCAGTCTGGCGGAAGCGAGATATTTTACTTTATATCTTGGATATTTTTCTTACACGGATGCATCACTTGGAGTACATTTATGATGGATGGATGCACTTTATTGAGCTTCAAACTCATTGGTCCCGTTCAATGCTATTATAAAATTTGGATGCGTCAGGATATTTATTAATATAACAGCAATTGTGTTCATCAGAAAGAAGAAAGTCATATACACCTAAGATGGCTTTGAGGGTGAGTAAATCTTGGAGTCATTTTCATTTTAAAGTGAACTAATCCTTTAAACACTCAAAATTCATCCTGTGAAATTAGACATTGAGTTACAATGGAAACAGTATTTTAAAACTTTTGAGCAGGCTCAATTTTTGTAATAACTTCACATTTGGAAAAGAACATGGTTTGACATTTGGCTTTCATATGGTCCAAATCTTTGTAAAATATTTGTATAAAAATGGTTTAGTTCAGTATTTTTGTTTTACAGTAAAATTAAACTTCTATAACTTGTTTTTACACTTAAATTTTTTGAAGTGCTTTCACTTTCACAATAATTTGCCTACTGTCTTTAAAAAGAGACCAACCTTAGCATTTAAGTTCAGATCTATGGTCACAAGGGGGTGACAATTAACAGGAAAACAGCTCTGTGGTTATACTTTTTAATGTTAATATGAAAAAAAGTCTTACCTTAATGTTTTTGAAATGAAAAGGCTCCTTGCAATATTTACAATTAAGAGTCCTTTCTGGGCATTCTCTCTCATTGTGACGTTCAACTTCATTGGCTCTCAGAAGCTCTTTGCATGATGGGCAGGGAAGGATCCTGTAGTCACACTTTCCTTCATGGTTTGCCTTTGGGAGATTAAGAGCCGTTCAGATGTTGTAAGTAATTTTAAAAGTCAGTGTACGTAAAATGTAAAACAACTCTTCTGAAAAAAAAAAAAAAAAAAAAGCCAGCTTACAATGGTTTGTTGGTCTTAAGCCAGGTGCACAATTAATAATAGTCATTTATGACTGTTGCTTGTCAGACTCTCAGGACATGATCCCCACTATAAGCCATGTCACTGCAGAATCTCTGCTGTCATTCATTTCAGATGTTACGGCAGTCAAGCCGCCACAAAAATGGATGCATGCAAGAAGACTTGTCCGGAGTTTTACATCAATCCATGACATGTTTGGTGACTGTGAGCTGCATTGTATGTGGGACTAAAATGGTGGCTAGCAAACAAAAACAATCTCTAGCGTTAATTTTGATCATAGCTTGTCTTGAAAAGAAAAATGGAAACGATGACGATGTGTATGGAGTAAGTGGTGGTTTGTTGTTGCACTCCTATTTGTTTTTGATTTGATGTTCTGATAAGAGAAGCCACACTGCAGGACTGTGCAACAAATCTTCTGACTCTGCCAGAATTTCGTAGGAGATCAAATTTGATGGTAATGGTCATTATTTGGCTGTTGGTGAACATGTCAAATTAGTGATCTGAAGAAGACTTCAGATTTTGGCTTAGGATCAGAGGAATCTTTTAGCATTCTCGACATTTGTCTCTGATGGCCAAATCATGGCCAAAATTGAGTGTGAAGCCAGCTTTAGTCATCCCCCAGCCTGGTAAAGTGGGACTATTGGTGGGTATAGGGCACTTTTCTGCTGGTCAGGCTGGAAGATCAGCTTTCAAAGCATCTAAGCACTAGCTTAGCAAGACTGGTTTAAGCTGTTTTTTTGTTTTGTTTGTTTTTTCAAAGCAGGGAAGGGACACACAGAATACCTCATATTCTTTGATGGTGCCTGTCCAGCTACATTCCTCATTGATGCAAACAGCTTCAAGAGCTTCAACTTCTCTCTTGGCAGCATTATCAGGAAAAGCCTAAAAGAAATGGCACATATTGAAAGGGGGATCTCCTTTCAACTTGTATGTCTCATTACTAGCAGTGAAAAATGGGTAAAGTTCAGTTCACACCAAACCATTACAATAACTATATTATTGAACTACAGTTATGTTGTCTGGCTCTTTAAATGCTGAAGACCTTTCTGATTAGCCATCAATGTTTTCATTATGCATAAGCTGAAAAAACATGATACTGTTCTTCTGTCATTATCATTATAGGTGTGGTATCCCCACAATTCCAACTACTCTTCCCATAAAGTACCAAGCCACAGCTTCTGTCTAAATTGTTACTACAGTTTGTATTAACCACCATGGTCACAAAAAAGTCAGAAATAAACAAAATGACATAGATTTATAGTGGTTTTACAATTTAGCAGCTGTGGCATTTTGGTGGAATGACAATGACAATGAATTTTTATTTTTATTTATCTATTTATTTTTAGAAGGGTAATAAGCACTAATAATATATTCATATAATTTTCATATAACTTAATTCTACTGTATAATAAAGCAAATACTTACACAGCCCTGTTTTAAAATCGATGTTGGTTCTTCAAATATGTCTTCTTTTATACAGGCACTGCATTTCTGTGGTCCGGAGCTGCGATGAAAAAAAAAAAGAAAGGTTTCATACACACAAGCTCAACGAAATCGCTGATGAATACAAAGACACATCATAATAAGAGTTGATTTTAACAATAGCTGCAACAGTCTGGCTATTGTAGTTTACAGCTCGCCCAGCGAAACAAGAAGGCGAACACAACATGACCGCCTGCATTTATTTATGTTCCCCGATATGAAATAATGTTTACTGTTTGTATAGTCATAAAATATACCATAAAAATGGCACGGGAGGCCTGACAGGTCGTGTTCATCTTTTGTAGTGTCGTGTCAGGTGGGCCATCTGGACTGAATGACGCTTACCTCACTGCTTTAGTAAAACAATATGAACAGAAACGATGTCCGCACTGCGCCTGAAACGGTCTCCTAAGGATTTTCAGACATATATTGCACAGATGCTTGTCCTCCAGCTTGTTGGCGAGTATTTTCTTGGGGAAGCCAGGTTTGTTGCCTTCTAATGAAGATGGTGGTGAGGGTTCCTGTGCAGCCATTATTCCCGAGCGCGCATGTGACCAATGAGACACGTATCTTTCTACACATTTCACTGAAAGGGGTTGAAAACACATGATTTTACATGATATCACATAAAAGGATTAACGTTAACTTACTATGTGTAGTTAAATACATATAAACACACACATTGTTTAATGTTTACATAGGCATGACAACCTTTACAAAATAAGGCCATCGTCTTAATAAGGTTTTATAGTTGCACGGTGCATTTACTGTTTTTGGTATCTCTGATCAATTTCAGAAAAATAAATATTGTTATGTTTTAAAATCACGTATGTCCTACCATATTATGATCCAACGAACATTATAAAATCTCCTGCACTGCTGTGAAACATAATATCAGATACATTCAGCGTTCTTGCCTTGTGCATTTATAAGTATAATCATAATTTATTGTTATTATTTATATTGTTCTTCAGAAATGTGAATAACAGTAAGCGTCGTGCTCTCTCCAGCTGATCATGGATGGTGGCGGCCACTAGGGGGCGAATCGAATGATTACAAAACTTGTGAAGCTAGAAACGTCAATGTACTTTAAAAAAAGATAGAATAAAAGTTTTTGCTGTGTTATCATTACCATATGTATGGGCAGTATTTTACATTATCAGTTTAGTAAATGTTTTTTTTTTCCTTTGTGTTTTTTTTTTCTACAATAACGTACGATGCATAAACGAAAAAAAATTTAATTAGAAAACAATTAGAAATCTAGAGATAATAAAGACTTTAAAATCTGAAATTGACTGCCTAAAGTCTGCCAAAAACTTTTATTAACGATGTATTCTTTCTGATTTAATAAAATCATCCATTGAAAGCAATAATACACTTATTTTTATTAACACCACAGAACATGCATTGTAAGAAACTATAAGAAAATACACGTCTCTGCTGTTTACAGCAGAAAAAAATAGAACATTCAAAATAAAACGTCAAACATAGATGTATCATAATTTTCAGTAGAGCTACTTTTCTCCATTGTTTATTTATCGTTGTTAGATTTTGACGTTTTCGTCTTTTATTTTGAAAATATTAATAATATCTCCGTCACTATCTGTCAGTGTTGCTGTTTTCACGGATGCCGCCTCTTGATACTGTTTCACGAAACGAAAGCTGAACTGATAATTGCGGTAGCTAGCAAATATCTACCTCAGGCCAGTAAGTTAGTAGTTTATTACTTGTTTCTGTATAGATTTACAGAGTCCAATGACTCGAGTCTCATGACAGTACTATAGTGAACGTTTTATAGCTGATCTGCAATGGACACTCTTCGAGATGGCAGCCCAGACATTTAGATAGATAAAACTAGACAGACTTTAAAGCAGCTATTCAAAACACCATTGTGCCTATTCAGATGTGTGGACAAAACACCTTGAACTGTCTTCATATCCTTGAATAATTCTTTGAATACACACTCGCTCTTGGACCGAGAAAAAGGACCAAAAGTACTAGCGAATAGTTTACTTGTTTACCCAAACTGCAGCTTCAGGTGGTGTCTTACAAGCTTCAGCGAAAGATAAGGCAAGTAATGTTAGTATGTCTAATTCTTGCAGTTACTTTTCTGTTGGTAAAGATAGAGAAAAATAACTCCGCCATACAAACTGTTCAATGTTTACACTGAACGAAGACATTCATTTAAATGTAGAAGTGTAGAGAAATACGATCTTAGTTTCCCTACGGTGTATTTTCCCCTTTTATCATGTATATTTTATCAAGGGTGTTTTAAGCCAGAAACTCTGTTTCATGGAGGAAGGTACGCGCTTAACGAGTTTTCTGTTTCTTCACACAGACTATGGCCGAGGAAAATACCCAGTTCTGCAGTAATTGGTAAGAGAAAATAAATAAAATGAAATTGCCTCTTCATTTACTTACCCACATGCCTTTTTCCGTACAGCACAAAGCAGAATGTTGAGCAGAATGACGGTCTCAGTCACCATTCACTTTCATTTCAACTTTTCCCATGTAAATGAATGCGAATGTCATTCTGTCTAACATCATCTTCTGTGTTGCATGGAAGAAAGACAGTCATACAGGGTTGGAAGTAAATGAAGACCCAGGGTAAACTATTCCTTTGAATCTTTTTTGTTTTATTTATTTTTTATTTTTTGTAGTTTCGGTTTATTAGACAGCCGCCTTCTTTCACTTGCTGTTCCCAGTCCCTCCCACCAACCCTTCTGACTGTACTGCAGTTGTCTTCCCTTCCTGATTATTATGACTACTGAGGAATTCAGCTGACTCACTTTCATCCAAAGCAACTTTTGTTATGCTTTTTACATGGACAGTTCCGCAGAAGTTAATTGTCTTAGTCAAGGACACAATGGCGATTGTGGCGTTTATAGATCAATCCTTTGATCCTACAGTGTGCCAACCAACTAATTATGATATGTTCTCTGTTTTTAGCAAGCATGATATTCCAGAAGCCAACTTTACAACACATGAGATTCACTGTCGGCGGAATATTGCTCTCTGCGAGGTGTGCCAGGAGCCTTTTCCTCATGCTGAGCTTGTGCAGCACAAAGAGATGGATCATGCAGAGGTACGATCCAGCCATGATGTGTAATTAATTGACTGTATATGTGATAATATATGTGATAATATCCCTATGGACCATAGAGTACTGTAGACATGAATGAAACAAATTCTGAATTAAAAAAAGACTTTGAAGGGTCAACTTTGAAAGGGGGAGTTGAGTAACTCTCCAAAAAAATCCAGTCGAAAAAAAACATGGGTTGTAAAAAATTAGATAAGTTTAGATAAATTTTAGATTTTTTTTTTTTTTTTTTTCAGTTTACTCTGCCTCATCCCGATCCAAACCTATATGGACTTTATTCATTCTGAACAACACAAAAAAAGGACATCTTGAAGAATGTTTGAACTATTTTTGTCCATACATTGAAAGTCTATGGTATCCAAACAGAAATGTACACTATAGACCACTTTGGAGCAGACGTCACAATGACGTCACTTGCAGCTGCGCGCGCATAGTGGTTGCAGAAAAATAGCGGTAGCAATTGGAGGAAAATAAGAGAATAAGAGAAAAATGTTTTGTTGTGCCTCTGGATGTTGGAATCGGAAATCAAAAAATATAGTCTTAATTTTTAAAGAAAACCATCTTTGAAAACGTCCTTTGAAGCTAAACGGAGACGTTTCACAAGACTGGACTGATGACACCTGCAAGGATTAGTCTACTATTAAAGCAGGAATTTGATGTAAACAGTAAGTCTACATAATATTCACATATGCAGTTCAGAGGACATACATACATAGCAGTTACAGCATTGAAATAATATTTAAACCTATAACATTTCACATAGATAACTTTTAAACAGTCTATACAATTTTAATTTCACAATTCTGACTTTTTTCTTGCATTTGCGTGTTTATTACTCCCAGTTCGGACTTTATTCCTCGCAATTGTGAGTTTATTTCACAATTCTGAGGGGAAAAAAGTCAGAATTGCGGGATAAATTGCAATTCAGAAAAGACAGAATAACGAGTATATCTCACAATTGTTTTTCTTTGTAAGAAATGTGAGATATAAACTCAGATTTGCGAGAAATAAAAGTCAGAATTGTGAGATATAAACTCGAAATTAACTTTTTATTCTTTTAATTCATGACAAACAAAAACAAAACAAAGTTGTACGCGTCAAGAGACTTATACGCTTTTAGCTTCTCCTGAGTATAGGCTATAGGCCTACACTTGAGGTGTCAATCAGGTAAATATATATCTCTGGCCACTGGATGCTTGGCCATTTCGTTTCATCATTTAACCACTGACAAGGTGCTATGGCAAACGGATCCGTAAGCTGTATCCCACTCGGTAATGTTAATTTTTTTTGAAATAACAGTGCTTATCGCTGGGTGAAGCTGCTGTGATATGCCGACAACATTTTAAAAAAATAACAAATCAAAATATTCTATAATGTTTCTAAATCTTAACTACTTTGAACCGCTTCGTCGTAACTCTCTAGTCGTACTGGTTATCACTCCCGGGTTTTCTGCAACCACGATGCGCGCGCATCCCGAATGTTTACAAACAGTAAATAGGCCTATTGACTTTCATTGTTTGTTTTTAAAAAAACACTAAAACATATTTTAAAAGATCTTTGGTTTTTGAAATGAACTATCACTTTAGAGTCACTATGAAATCAAACTTTGATTTTGATCAATATTCTTATTTTGTTTTAGAATATTGCAGTGTTTATTATAAATTGTTTATCTGTGCACATCAATAATAATAATAAAAAAAAATTATGTGCCCACGTAATCGTTAATCAAAAACATTACTTTAACTTCTCCCTCACAACGACATCTCTTCTCTGAAGACGTGCACTGGTGCAAAATTTCAGTTTCATGTAGTATTGAAAGGACTGTCCTCACAGCATAAAATTAAATATAGCCCATATTATGTATATTGCAGAATGAAATTTTCTCCTTCTCTCCAGACTGCTGAATATTTGAAGTTTTATTAAGTCTAAACTCTTTTTACAGGAACAATGCAAATGTGGATTAAAGATAGAGAAAAGGTTCATGGAGACCCACCAGGTACTGTTGTGCAATATAAACAGTTTTGGTTGAGTTCTGTAGATTTGACTTCATCTTACCCCTCTCAGAGGTCAGAATGCAGTCATCGGCTGGTCCCGTGTCAGTTCTGCGATCTGGAGTTGGCCTCCTATCAGGCTAAAGAGCATGAGGAGTACTGCGGCACCCGTACCGAGCCTTGCCCTGTCTGCAAGTGTAACGTTATGTTGAGAGAGCAACACATCCATCCAGCCCTGTGCGGAAGCCTGACTCCACCTCAGGAGAGGCACAGCAGTAGGGCAGTGTCCCAGTCTCCTGGAGCATGGTTTGAGGCACACTCCATCCATAACCTGTTGAGGGCCCAGGAGAGGAGCCACAATAATAACAACACAGGGGCTGCAGACCGCAGGGGGCCACCACGACCTTTGGAGGACAGACTGCATAACAGCCCAAGAGGAACAGTGAGGGGAGGGACCAGGAGAAACACAGAAACAAGGAACAGTGAATTTGCTTATTGTATGTATCACTCTGGCAGTTTTAGTCCTGTCTTTTTTTACAAAAAAATGTTCACAGTACAATAAACTGGTGATGCATAATATATCGGTACCATAACAGTTATCTGCAGATAATAGATAATTTTTAATTGATCAAAACTGTTGATTTTGGATATTTAATTGTGCATGCTCATTTCCTTTTATTTTTACATTCATGCCAATTTATACTGCAAAGGACCTTCTGAAGTGTCTTTACACAAACTGTGAAATGCTGCTCCAAAGTAGCATAAATGCATTTACACAGCAATTTAACTGCATATACTGTTATAGTAGAGGCTGAGGTGGATCAGAGCAGGAATAATTTAGTCTTTAATGCTGCGTATTTACACAGAATTCTGAGGCCAGAGCAGAAATAACTCAGCGGTGTAAAGATGCAATTAGATTACTTTTGTGGTTATCTAATGCTCATTTAAGTCTTTGAAAACACTAGTAATTTAGTAACATTGAGTTATTAAATCTCAAAATGAATGCATGTTTTTTTATACTGGACATTATGTTGTTATGCTTAAACTTGTAGCATTTAAAATGAAAGGTTTGCGATTTTTAGAAAGTAAGTAATTTAGACTAAATCCTGTAGCCCAAACAGTTAAGCATGGCGCTAGCAGTGGTAAGATCATGGGTTCAATTTTCAGGAAATGCTTGAACTTAATTAAATTTAATTGTAATATGTAATGGTGTAGAATTTGTATATTGGCCATAACAAAAATAACTGGCTTACTGTATCAGTCAGTATTGCAGAATTGTAATATCAGTTTGCCCCTAAGAAACGTAATGGGTTTTAAACATGTTGTAGAATACGATGGGAGTTTTCATCGGGTATTAACAGGATGCTGGGGGAAAAAAACTAACCTTCCAGTCTGCTCATTTCCTCAGTGCTGGATCAGGAAACAGAGCAGGGGAACAACAACAGCCTGCTGTGGTCTCTGGGACAACTGCCAGACTATGAGTCCTCCAGTCTGGACTACATGCTGGCCCTCAGCCTGCAGAGTGAAGGTGACTTGGAGGACCCCCGTCAGGAGGGCGTGTGGACTGATGTGTGGGACCGCCACTTGGGAAGAACACCAGCCCATAGCAATCTCACTTCCCAACTCTCCTCCAGCACAAACAACAACTGCACTGCTGCACCCCCTAAAACCAACACGGCCCCAGGCCACAGCCCCTCCTCAAACATCATGCTGCCTTGCGAGTTCTGTGAAGAGCTCTTTCCGGAGGAAGACCTTATCTTACACCAGGTAAGTGATGAGGCCTCAATCACTCCATCACGTTACACTCCCTCGTGGCTTGATATTTAAGCCAGGCCTCTTGTCTTGATAGAGCTGGCAAGTGTGAAGTTGCATCAGTCACAGTGGTACTTGGGGCCTCTGGAGTCACCTATTTCGAGTGCCCTTTACATGTATATGCTAACAGAGTACAACATAAGCCATGTTTTCCATGGCAGGCCATTGTAATGTCAGCACTGATGTTGAATCTCCCACTTAATTCCTTCTCTTCTGGTCTCTATTGTTTCACAATGTGGTGTTTAGTTTCCATGGGAACCTCCTCGAATTTCAGTCCTCTAGTTTCTCCCACAGGCCGAACCCTGATCAGATTCTTCTCCTCTTTTTGAGGCTGTAGAGGAGGGAAATGTTATTTGAGTTGCTTGTTTTAGATTTTTGCTTTTAGTGGCCAGCATAATGTAAATATTCTGTTTTTGTCTTCTAGACTGGCTGCAGCCCAGCCTCTGCTATTGCTTCCTTCAGTAAACAAGCTCCCTCTTTTCAATATGAAGACATCATCACTCAAGGGGCTGGTCATATCATTCCTCCCCGCACACCCAGTCCGCCCACCCTGCCCCTCTCAGTTTCTCCGCTCTCCTACAGTTCCTCCTCCAGCCCAGTTGAGGGCGACGTGCTCATTCCTTGTGAGTTTTGTGGCGTTGCTTTGGAAGAGGATGTGCTCTTTCACCATCAGGTATGACAACCTGTGTGTGTGTGTGTGTGTGTGTGTGTGTGTGTGTGTGTGTGTGTGTGTGTGTGTGTGTGTGTGTGTGTGTGTGTGTTTTTTTGTTGTTGTTGTTTTTTCCAGAACATAACAGCCCTTACAAATAAAATAGAGGCAAAGAAGCTGAACATACATACAAGGGGAGAATCTTTAAAGAAGACTTTTTAAAAATGGCATAGTTGTAGAATATGTTTGTTACAAGAATACAGCTGTGATCCACACTCAAATCTTTTAGGAACTTTATTTCATATTTTATTACATTATTCACAGGGGAATAAAACAGATGTTTCAGCTCACAGGCCAGGTGAGTTGAATGCTCTAATCCCTCCACCCACTGTTTTAAACAATTCATTAATTATTAATCTCATCAAAATTGAAGAATGTTACAAATCACTCACTTGAATGTGTTAAATTGTGTTATCCTCACACAATACCATCCCATTAAATGCATCCACTAACAATTTACATGCAACACAAGACACAATATTCATGAAGTTCAAAATACAAAGCACAATCCCACACCAAGCAAGATAACAGAGGATCACACAATCAAGAAAAATCATTAATTAGCCAATTAGATCAAAACTCCTTACACATCCATTCAGTAAATACACAGTAGTGAAAAACCTAATGACTGAAGATAACAATTTCATCAGAAATAACTCTCGGCTGGGGAGGGAGAACTTTGGGTTTGGGCTAAATTCCGAGTTCGGAGCCCTCAATCATTAATCAACTTTTTTTTCACACTTATATTCATTATATTCAGTTTATTTTGTGACACTGTTTTGTAAAAATCATGTAATGCAATTTTCTCTACATCATATAGAAAAACGAAAAAACGAATTCCTTATTCATACCATTAGGAGCCAGTGATTTCAATTTATAGATCCAAAATGTTTCTCGTTTCAATAATTCTTTATTCATATCACCACCTCTGCATGGTAGTGTCATTGTAATAACAATGTATTTCTGATGACTTCAGGCATTAGGTTTTTCACTACTGTGTAGTTACTGAATTGATATGTAAGGTTTTTTTGGTCTAATTGGCTAATTAATGATTATCTGTTATCTTGCTTGGTGTGGGATTGTGCTTTGTATTTTGAACTTCTTGAGTCTTGTGTCTTGTGTTGCATGTAAATTGTTAGTGGATGCATTTACCACGATCGTATTGTGTGAGGATAATTGTTGTTTAACACAATCAAGTGAGTGATTTGTAACATTCTTCAATTTTGATGAGATTGATAATGAATTAATTGTTTAAATAGTGGATGGAGGGATTAGAGCATTCAACACAATTAGGAAGGCCTGTGAGCTGAAACGTCTGTGTTTTATTCCTCTATGAATAATGTGGTAAAATATGAAATGAAGTACCTAAAAGATTTTTGAGTGTGGATCACAGCTGTATTCTTGGAATAATTAAATAGATTTATGCACCAAAACAAAATAAAAGATATGAGATGAGAGAGTGCGGTGTAAATGAATCTGGAGAACATTTTTATTACACATAGGCTATGTTCACACTGCAGGTAAATGTGGCCCAAATCTGATTTTATTTTGCCTTTTCAATTACGATTTGTGCCACTTCCATATAGCCTTGTTCAGACTGTCAGTCCAAATCCGATTATTTGTGCATCCGATTGGAATCTGATCTAAAATTATTAACGTCCACAATGTGTATCGCAACTGTTCAGATCCGATTTGTGTGTCCATGGCGCTGTTTCGTTTTCCGGAATATCTGCATTGGTTTTGATGGCAATGATGTTGCGTTGGTAGGTATAAGCCAAAAAAAACAACAACAACAACCGCAACATGGAGGGGTTTGCAATACAGATGTTGTCTTATTTATATCATGACAGTGTGTAGCCGTCAGCACTGGACTACTTCGTTATGATGAGGCAATGACAGAAACATGGGAGGCTGGTATGAGCGGCTTTTGCTGTCGTCTCCACTGGATTCAAAGTTAGCGTATTAGTTATATATCTCAGTCTCAGTCAGTACATCTCAGTTATAGCTTATTTCTCATTTCTGCTCGTCCGGCACTTCGCAACAACACAGCCTTGTTTCTACAGCGACTCTCAGCATGTTTCCTATAACAACATCTGACATTTACGTTTTACATTGCAAGAGAAAGTCACATAAACCACGTGATATCCGATCAGACTGAAACAGATTTCCAGAAAAGTAATTGAATAGGATTATAAACCACATTTGTAAAAATCGCATTTCATGTGATTTTTTTTTGTTTTGTTTTGGTTTGGTTTTTTTGGCCTTTCAGACTAAATCTGATCGGATTTCAATAGAATATGCACAAAAATCGGATTTGGACTGATAGTCTGAAAGCTTATATGGTCCTAAATCCGATACAGGTCAGGGGCCGTATTCACAAAACATCTTAAGGCTAAAAGTAGCTCCTAAATCGCCGATTTAGGAGAAACTCTTAAAAATAATGGGTGTGTCAGTCCTAATTATAGGAGTCCTACATTTTTGCTCTAAGAGTATTTCACAAAGCATTTTAGCATTAAAACTAGCTCCTAAATCTGTGAAACGTTAGGAGTAGTCAAGAGGACTCCTAAATCACTAAGACCAAAGCACAAACAGTCCTAATCCACCCAAAGACACTGTACACCATTGAGGGAATAGAGATAGAGCCTTGGGTGCTGAACCTTTTCTTCATAAATGCAATACATTTTGATTTATAGATTTGAATCTACAATGAGACGCCAAAAATAAATCTTTAACAAATAAATAAATATTGTTCACACTTACAAATGATTGAATAGAGTAAAAAATGTATATATAATAAGTGTATTTGGTGTGCTGTCCAAGGGGATTGAGGGCTCCAAGCTCGGAATTTAGCCCAAACCCAAAGTTCTCCCTCCCCAGCCGAGAGTTTGGGAGAGTGTGGCGGAGGGATGCAGAAAACTGTCGAAGTAACTATAGGCGAGTCGGCTATCGTCTGTGTATATATTCCTCCTCTCAAGCTGATTAGGAAGACCGTTTGTTTACTTCAGTATGACAGCGCGCTGTGTTTTTTTTCCCCCCGCAGAATTGGGTTACTTCTTCACTGTCACTGTGGGTTGAAGTGACCACGATATGTAACTCCCAGAGCAGGATTTTTACAGGGATTCCCTGCCGAACACGATTAGGCTAGTTTTGGACTGCTATTTTGTATATAATATTTACTTTACATTTTTACATATTTACATTTACATTGTTTTGAGAGCAGTTTCATAAATGTTATGATAGATGTCTACAAACAAAGGAATACAATG
This sequence comes from Megalobrama amblycephala, assembly GCF_018812025.1. Classification (NCBI taxonomy): domain Eukaryota; kingdom Metazoa; phylum Chordata; class Actinopteri; order Cypriniformes; family Xenocyprididae; genus Megalobrama; species Megalobrama amblycephala. Next base: position 9,406,655 of record NC_063047.1, read on the forward strand.
TTATATTTAATTCAATTTTTACTGTCCTATTTTAATGGTGACTCTTCTCATATTGCATAGCAGTTTTAATTGCACAGCTCACGTAAAACAAAAACCCTTTAGATGTGTAAGCATTTTATAGAAATGTGTAAATTTACCTTTCAAATTTAAATTTTAATACATTTGTATACACACAATTTCACTTGTTTATATATAGTTAGTTTTGCATCATTTGTGATTCACTTCTGCTAGTATGTTTAAGAATTTTTGTGAAAGTAGAGCAGAAATAGAGCCCACCATTTAATTGAGGCTTTTGTTGATACTGCTCAATTTTGTTATACTGTACAGGACAAGTGTGACTTCCGCCCCCAGACAGCTTATTCCGTGGATGGAGTGTCTCCACAAAAACCAGACCAGATCACCAAAGAGGCCCAGGAGAGGAGATCTCCCGAGAAGCAGAGGAGGGTGAGACATCAAGGTGAGCCACCAAAATAGATTAACACAATCTCAATTTTGTAATCCACTTATTATTTTTTCTTAATTATAAAATATGTATGTGGTTAAAATCAGTATGTATTCATCCATCCCTTTATATCTAATTGCAGCTGACCCAGGTGAGGAGCTCCTGCAGCAGACGGCTCAGGGGTGGCAGAGAGGCACCTCAGGTTTGGACCAATGGCCGCCCTCAGCCTACAGTTACACTAAGAACACAAATGTTGAGCAGCAGGTGAAGAGCAGGAACCAAAGGCGCAAAGCTGTAGAAGCAAACACGTATCTCAACGACAGCCTCAAGCCCCATTCTACAACCACTTCGGGGTATGCTTAGATATTTTACAGAAAGAATTGCCATGTATGTACACATGTGATGATAAGAAAAAATTTTGGAAAAATTTCATTTAAACTAAAATTTTGTATTTTTTCCATGACAGACCTCCACTCAGAGTAAGACTGGAAGGTCGAACGAGTGAGAAAAACACAGAGACACCAAAGGTACGTATGTAAATTGTTACAGGAATGTGAGTGAATTTTTGAGAAGACATATTAGATGATGTTATCAGATACGTGATTCTACAAATACTATTTGACCTGCTATAAATTACATTTTTATCTTCAGGTGCCTAAAAAGCATAATGTTGAAAAAGAGGAGGAATAGAAAAAGAGGAGGAGAAAAATAAACCAATCTTAGTCTCTGTGACTCAAAGCAGTGACCTGTTATTACTGTTTGTAGGCTATTTTGTTTGCGTCTGTAAAATATTTACATGTCCAGGTGAATTTATCAAATCTTTGGCTTGTAAATGTATTTCTTTGATTGCACAATTTTTTTTTTTAATTCTTCATAGTATTTTTTCTATGGTGTTTGAGTGGGATTTTAAATGTTTGTTTTTGTTATATTTTCTGTTTCAAAGACATTAGAGAACTGTTTTGTATTTTATTTAAAACTACACAAGTTATAATATAGAAACTCGCATAACACTTTACTGTAATGTTGTATATAAAGTTGTATACATTAGGTATACCTTAGGTAATGCAAATGTGAACAGTGGACAATACAGCATTTATTAATCTTGATTAATATTAATTTCTACATATATTTTAACATTAACATTTGTGTATGTTTATACTGTTAGTTCATAATGCATTGTGAACTAGTCATTCACTAATGACCAATATAATATTTAGGAATTGACATAAAAATTATAATTAAATGCTGTAAAATAATTATAAAGAATGCATTAACTAATTTATTGGTTAATGTTCTTCAGCATACCATATTGTGAAGTGTCACAAAAATGACAAATTCTAATTTTAGAATGTATATTTAAAACATCTCCTATAGTGCAACAAAAACAACAAAAAATCATTCAAACTTCAAATTTGTGGATATTTTAGAGCTATTATTGTAAGACTGTCTGTATGGTGGCATAATTGGTTTTGATGTTATTATGATTGTTTATCTTCCTTTGGTCATGTAACACATCTTTTCAATAAAAAGATCTTACTGCTGCTGAAGGTGGGTTGGTTGTCCCATTGGTTATTTATTTTTTTTCTTCTGATTCTTGGGCATTTCAACTACATAAGATACATTACACATATGATTACTGTGTTAGAAGCAGTGTTGAGTAAGTTACTCTAAAAAAGTAATTAATTACTAGCTACTAATTACATCTTCAACAGTGTAATTTGTTTAATTAGTACATTAAACTAATTGCTCTCTAAAAAGTATTGCATTTAGGGCTGGGCGATGTATCGAATGCTTTTGTCACGCGCATTTCTTCAGTAAAGCCGGTTCCCTGATTACCGCTAAATCGCCATCACCTGCTTTCAAATGGAGCGGCATTTAATAGACAGAGCCGTAGATCACTGACAAGCCACGCAATATCGCGTTCAATATCGATATGTATCGCCGTCGATATTGAACGTGATATTGCGTGGCTTATCAGTGATCTACGGCTCTGTCTATTAAATGCCGCTCCATTTGAAAGCAGGTGATGGCGATTTAGCGGTAATCAGGGAACCGGCTTTACTGAAGAAATGCGCGTGACAAAAGCATTCGATACATCGCCCAGCCCTAATTGCATTACTGATTACTAATTGCTTTCTAAATCCCATATCAACCACGACCAGTTTTATGTTAAACCCATATTGGGTAGAATTGTTCTATAGTCTATTCAGTATTTAATGCAATTACAACAGAAATAACTAATTAAATTACAGAAAAATTAAGAGTAACATCTTACTTTACTTTTTCAAGGGAAAAGTAATTAAATTACAGTATTTAATTACTTAGTAATGCATTACCCAACACTGGTAAGAAAAATGGAAAGTGATTGTCTTGTCTGATGTCATTACATTAAAGTTTGCATCATTGTTTACTTCAAATTAAAAATATTTGCAGTTGCTTCATTGGTACTGCTGCCATCTGGTTCTTTACGCTTTTAATGAGTTAAGAAAGCTTTTGTTGACTACTGTGATGGAATTTTTAATTAATTATAACTAACATTTCTTTTTCTCGCAGGAATAACATGTAAATAAAAAAAAACCTAAATGTCCTCAACACTTTGCCCAAAGTCAGTGTGTGTCTGTATCATGTCAGAGTATAACAAAAGGGGAAATGAAACTAGACAGGTGTCTAAATGTATAAAGTCATGACTATGAGTAACAAAGTTAAGTAATCAAGAAATCTAGATTTGCTTTTACCTAGTAAAAGAAGGGTTTGCTGAATTATACATATGAAGAACCAGTCACATTATAGAAAAACTATGTAATGAATTATGCCATCTTTGCCATGCTCCTATTTTATAAAAAAAATTGTTGTATTCTTTTTGCTCTTAAATTGGCCTGAGATCCTACAGGCCATGATTAAAGCATTTTGAAGGCATTGTCTGGAGTCTTGTCTGATTACTGCTGCGCAGCTGCTCCAAGGGAGCGAGACTTCATCTGACTCAATAGAGGATAAATTCTAACTCAAAAAGTTGTCGCCAAAAGATGCGCTAGAGTTCGTAAGACGATTAATAATTAAAGTGGCAATTAACAACGAGCAAGTCAGGACCTCGGTTTAAAGGATGATTCTTCTTACAGTCACTCTGGTTTGTTCTTTCATGAGCTTTCAAAAGACAGCCGGCTTTGTTCCTTCGCTCTCTTACGAGATTTGGAAGACAAAGGCGGTCGCTTTTGTTCTGTCACGAGATTTCACTGATGGCCGGTTTCGTTAGGTTACGCAATCTCAGTGGTGGTGGGATTTTGTTCTGTCATGAACTTTCAAAAGAGGGGTGCTTTTGTTCCTTCGCTCTCTTACGAGATTTCGAAGACAAAGGCGGCCGGTTCTGTTCGGTTACGAGATCTCAGTGGCAGTCAGCATTGCTCTGTCATGAACTTTCAAAAGATGGCTGGTTTTATTCCTTCGCTCTCTTACAAGATTTCAAAGACAAAGGCGGTCGCCTTTGTTCTGTCATGAGATTTCACTGATGGCCGGTTTTGTTAGGTCAAGCAATCTCAGTGGCGGTGGGACTTTGTTCTATCATGAGCTTTCAAAAGATGGCTGCTTTAGTTCCTTCGCTCTCTTACGAGATTTCGAAGACAAAGGCCGTCCTGTTTTGTTCTGTCACGAGATTTCATTGACAGCCGGTTTTGTTAGGTTATGCAATCTCAGTGGTGGTGGGATTTTGTTCTGTCATGAACTTTCAAAAGACAGCCGCATTTGTTCCTTCTCTCTCTTACGAGATTTTGAAGACAAAGGCCATCAGTTTTGTTCAGTTGCGAAATCTCAGTGGCGGCCAGTTCTGCTCTGTTACAAGATCTCAGTTGTGGATGGCTTTGTTCCGTCATGAACTTTCAAAAGACGAACGGTTTTGTTCCTTCTCTCTCTTACGAGATTTCGAAGACAAAGGCAGTTGGTTTTGTTTTGTCACGAGATTTCACTGACGGCTGGTATTGTTAGGTTACACCATCTCGACCATCAAAAATGCCACTAAGATCTCGTAACCGAACAGAACCGGCCGCCACTGAGATCTCGTAATTGAACAAAACCGACGGACTTTGTCTTCAAAATCTTGTAAGAGAGTGAAGGAACAAAATTGGCTTTCTTTTGAAAGCTCGTGACAAAACAATATCTCACCACCACTGAGATTGCTTGACCTAACAAAACTCACTGTCAGTGAAATCTTGTGACAGAACAAAACCAACTGCCTTTGTTTTCAAAATCTAGTAAGAGAGCGAAGGAACAAGTGCAGCTGTCTTTTGAAAGCTCATGACAGAACAAATTTCCACCACCACAGAGATTGACTACCCTAACAAAACCATCCATCAGTCAAATCTTGCGATAGAATAAAACTGACCTCCTTAGTCTTGAAAATCTCGTAAAAGAGCGAAAGAACAAATGCGGTCGTCTTTTGAAAGCTCATGACAGAACAAAATCCCACCACCACTGAGATTGCACAACCTAAAAAAATAAAATAACCATCAGTCAAATCTCATAAACGTACAAAACCGACGGCCTTTATCTTCGAAAACTAAAAACAACAGCCATCAGTAAAATCTTGTGACAAAACAACACCGACCACCTTTGTCTTTGAAATCTCATAAAAGATTGAAGGAACAAAGCCGACCATTTTTTAAAAGTTCATGACAGAGACTGAGATTGCTTGACCCGAACAAAACTGGCCATCAGTGAAGTCTGGTGACAGAACAAAACTGACCGCCTTTGTCTTTGAAATCTCGTAAGAGAGCGAAGGAACAAAAGCAGCTGTCTTTTGAAAGCTCATGACAGAGCAAAATCCCACCACCACTGAGATTGCTTGACCTAAAAAAACTGGCCATCAGTGAAATCTCATGACAGAATAAAACCGACCGCCTTTGTCTTCGAAATCTCGTCAGAGAGCGAAAGAACAAATGCGGCGATCTTTTGAAAGCTCATGACAGAACAAAATCCCACCACCACTGAGATTGCGTAACCTAACAAAACCATCCGTCAATGAAATCTCGTGACAGAACAAAACCAACTGCCTTTTTCTTCAAAATCTCGTAAAAGAACAAAGGAACAATATAGGCCGTCTTTTGAAAGCTCATGAAAGACCAAATCCGACCGCCACTGAGATCTTGGAACCGTACAAAACCGACGGCCTTTGTCTTCAAAATCTCGTAAGAGAGCAATGGAACAAATTCGGTCGTCTTTTGAAAGCTCATGACAGAACAAAATCCCACCACCACCGAGATTGAATACCCTAACAAAATGGAATAAAAGCAGCTGTCTTTGAAAGCTCATGACAAAACAAAATTTCACCACCACTGAGAATGCTTGACCTAACAAAACTGGCCGTCAGTGAAGTTTGGTGACGGAACAAAACCGACCGCCTTTGTCTTCGAAATCTCGTAAGAGAGCACAATGGAACAAAGGCGGCCATCTTTTGAAAGCTCATGACAGAGCAAAATCCCATCACCACTGAGATTGCTTGACCTAACAAAACTAGCCCTCAGTGAAATCTTGTGACAGAATAAATCTGAGCGCCTTTGACCTCAAAATCTCTTAAGAGAGCGAAGGAACAAAACCGGCCATTGTTTGAATGTTCGTGACAGAAAATGGCCGAACGCCATTAAGATCTCGTAACCGAACAAAACCAGCTGCCACTGAGATCTCGTAACAGAACAAAACCGACGGCCTTTGTCTTCAAAATCTCGTAAGAGATTGAAGGAACAAATGCGGCTGTCTTTTGAAAGCTCATGACAGAACAAAATCCCACCACCACTGAGATTGTGTAACCTAACAAAACCGTCCATCAATGAAATCTCGTGACAGAACAAAACCAACGGCCTTTGTCTTTGAAATCTCATAAAAGAGTGAAGGAACAAAAGCGGCTGTCTTTTTAAAGCTCATGACAGAACAAAATCTCACCACCTCTGAGATTGCGACAGAACAAAACTAACTGCCTTTTTCTTCAAAATCTTGTAAGAGACCGAAGGAACAAATGTGGCTGTCTTTTGAAAGCTCATGATAGAACAAATTCCTACTACCACAGAGATTGACTACTCTAACAAAAATGTTGATCAGTCAAATCTCGCGACAGAATAAAACTGACCGCCTTTGTTTTCAAAATCTCGTAAGAGAGTGAAGGAACAAAACTGGGTGTCTTTTGAAAGTTTATGACAGAACAAAACCGAAAGTAACTGAGATCTCGTAACCACGACAGAAGAAAATCCCACCACTACCGAGATTGACTACCCTAACAAAACCGTCCATCAGTCAAATCTCGCGACAGAACAAAACTGGCTGCCTTTGTCTGCAAAATCTCGTAAGAGAGCGACGGAACAAAACCGGCCGTCTTTTGAAAGTTTATGAAAGACCAAAGCAGACCGAAACTGAGATCTCATAACCGAACAGAACCGGCTGCTGCTGAGATCTCATAACTGAACAAAATCAACGGCCTTTGTTTTCAAAATCTCGAAAAAGAGTGAAGGAACAAAGCTGGCTGTCTTTTGAAAGCTTATAACTGATCAAACCCCACCACCACTGTGATTGAGTAACCTTAAGAAAAACTTTTGAATCAACTTTTGAAAAGTCATGACAGAACAAAGCCGACCGCCACTGAGATTTTGTAACCAAACAAAACCGGCCACCAATGGCATCTTGTAAGCGAATAAAACCAATGGCCTTTGTCTTCGAAATCTCGTAAGAGAGCAAAGGAACAAAAGCGACTGTCTTTTTAAAGCTCATGACAAAACAAAATCTCACCACCACTGAGATGGTGTAACTGTACAAAACCGTCCGTCAGTGAAATCTCATAACAAAACAAAACAAAACCGACCACCTTTGTCTTCGAAATCTCGTAAGAGAGCGAAGAAACAAAACCAGCCGTCTTTTGAAAGCTCATGACAGAACAAAAATCCTACCACCGCTGAGATTGTGTAAAGTAACAAAACGGGCCGTCAGTGAAATCTTGTAACCATACAAAACCAACGGCCTTTATCTTAAAAATCTCGGAAGAGAGCAAAGGAACAAAAGTGGCCGTCTTTTAAAAGCTCATGACAAAACAAAATCTCACCACCACTGAGATGGTGTAACCGTACAAAACTGTCTGTCGGTGAAATCTCATGATAGAACAAAACCGACTGCCTTTGTCTTTGAAATCTCGTAACAGAGCGAAGGAGCAAAACCGCCTGTCTATTGAAAGCTTATGATTAAACAAACCCCACAACCACTGGGATTGCATAACCTAACAAAACGGGCCATTGGTGAAATCGCATTACATTATAAAACCGACCTCCTTTGTCTTTGAAATCTCTTAAGAGTGCGAAGAAAAAAAAACTGTCGTCTTTTGAAAGCTTTTGACAGAACAAAGCTGACTGCCACTGAGATCTCGTAATTGTACAAAACCGACGGCCTTTGTCTCCAAAATCTCATAAAAGAGCGAACGAACAAAGGCGGCCGTCTTTTGACATTTCATGACAGAACAAAGCTGACTGCCACTGAGATCTCGTAACCAAGCAGAACCGGCCGCCACTGAGATCTCGTAACTGAACAAAACCGATCGCCTTTGTCTTCAAAATCTCGTAAGAGAGCTAAGGAACAAAACTGGCTGCCTTTTGAAAGCTCATGACAGAACAAAACTGACCGCCTTTGTCTTCAAAATCTCGTAAGAGAGGGAAAGAACAAAACCGGTTGAAAGTTCATGACAGAACAAAACTGACCGAAACTGAGATCTTGTAACCAAACAGATCCAGCCCCCACTGAGATCTCAAAACTGAACAAAACCAACGGCCTTTGTCTTCAAAATCTCATAAGAGAGCGAACGAACAAAGGCGGCCGTCTTTTGACATTTCATGACAGAACAAAGCTGACTGCCACTGAGATCTCGTAACCAAGCAGAACCGGCCGCCACTGAGATCTCGTAACTGAACAAAACTGACCGCATTGGTCTTCAAAATCTCGTAAGAGAGCGAAGGAACAAAACTGGCTGTCTTTTGAAAGCTCATGACAGAACAAAACCGACCGCCTTTGTCTTCAAAATCTCGTAAGAGAGGGAAAGAACAAAACCGGTTGAAAGTTCATGACAGAACAAAACTGACCGAAACTGAGATCTCGTAACCAAACAGATCCAGCCGCCACTGAGATCTCGTAACTCAACAAAACCAACGGCCTTTGTCTTCAAAATCTCATAAGAGAGCGAAGGAACAAAAGCGGCCGTCTTTTAAAAGTTCATGACAGAACAAAGCCGATCGAAACTGAGATCTCGTAACCAAACAGAACCGGCCGCAACTGAGATCTTGTAATTGAACAAAACTGACCGCATTTGTCTTCGAAATCTAGTGAGAGCAAAGGAACAAAACCGGCCGTCTATTGAAAGCTCATGAAAGAACAAAGCTGACTGCCACTGAGATCTCGTAACCGTACAAAACCGATGGCCTTTGTCCTCGAAATCTCGTAAGAGAGCAAAGGAACAAAACCGGATGTCTTTTGAAAGGTCATGACAGAACAAAACTGGCCACCACTGAGATCTCGTAACTGAACAAACTGAAATCTTGTGACATAATAAAACTGACAGCCTTTGTCTTCGAAATCTCGTAAGAGAGCGAATTAACAAATGCGGCAGTTTTTTAAAGCTTATGACTGAACAAACCCCACCACCACTGAGATTGCGTAACCTAACAAAACCAACCATAATTGAAATCTCATGACAAAACAAAACCGACCGCCTTTGTCTTTGAAATTTGTTAAGAGAGCGAAGGAATAAAACTGGCCATCTTTTGAAAGTTCATGATAGAACAATGTCGACCGCCACTGAGATTGTGTAACCGGACAAATCCGGCTGCCACTGAAATCTCGTAACCTAACAAAACTGAAGGCCTTTGTCTTCGAAATCTCGTAAGAGAGCGAAAGAACAAAATCGGACGTCTTTTGAAAGGTCATGACAGAACAAATCTGACCGCCACTGAGATCTCCTGACCGAACAAAACCGACAGCATTTTGTCTTCAAAAATATTTTAAGGGAAAAGTAATTAAATTACAGTATTTAATTAGTAATACATAAAATACAACAATTAGTAGTAATGCATTACACCCAACACTGGTTAGAAGAATTGAAAGTGATTGTCTTGTCTGAAACTGTCATTACATTAAAGTTTGCATCCCTGTTTACTACAAATTAAAAATATTTGCAGTTGCTTCATTGGTACTGCTGCCATCCGGTACTTTATGTGGTTTAATACTCTATCATGAGTTAAGAGAGCTTTTGGTGACTACTGTTTACTCTTTGTAGTTAATAATTGGAGCATGTTCTTTAAACACAAAAAAAAAGTAAACAGAGTAAAGGTTAGTTTTCTGATAATACGTATTGATAAAATATAGGCTTGATAATTCAGTCCAGTTTGGGGAATGATAAGGCTGCTGCCCGGACAGGTGGGAAAATTATGTTGACAAAATTTTATAGGATATGACTTAAATGCACGTTGATCTAATAATAAGGATAATGTCTGCATCTCTGTTACCATAATGTTGTAAAAATGTTTCTGTTATGTTTCTTCAGGACCTAAATTTATCTAACAGGAATCATGGAAAATAACATTGTATATTTCTGGATTTATGCTTTTGCAATTGTTTATCCAGTCGTCCATGGAAATCAAGAGACTTTACTGCAACCTACTGCCAGTGAAAAACTTCCATCATTGATGAAGATGAACAATGATTTTGCGTTTCAGCTGTACAAGAGGCTTGTAGAAATGCCAGAGTATCAGTCCAAGAATATCTTCTTCTCTCCATTCAGTGTGTCTATGGCCCTTTCTGAGCTGTCTTTAGGAGCCGGTGGTGAGACCAAACAGCAGCTTCTCAGAGGTATCGGCCATAACAGCTCGATCTTCAGCACTGAAGAAATGCACCAGATGTTCCACCGTCTCCTGGAAGAAACTGATCAGAGGACAGGGGTGGACATTGATGTCGGCAGTGCACTTTATGTAAGCGACAAATTTAAGCCCCTTCCTGAGTTCTTGGAGAAGATGAAGAAGTTTTACCACTCTGAAGGCTTCACTGTGGATTTCAGCATCAGAGAAACATTAGATAAAATTAACACATATGTGAAGGACAAAACACATGGGAAAATAAATCAAGCAGTTGGTGATTTGGAATCTGATACTGTGATGCTCCTTCTCACGTACATATATTTTAAAGGTAAACATACACACACAAATACAATAGTCATACTGTTGTAGTTCTGGTAATGTCATTGTCTCGGATCCATTAAATAATTCTAGTCTTTCCTCCCAAGGAAAATGGGACATGCCATTTAACCCAAGAAGGACCCACAAGGATACATTTCATGTGGACGCTGAGACCACCGTTCCAGTACAAATGATGCACCAATATGAATCCCTCAAAGTTTATTATGATGCTGAACTCACTTCTAAAGTCCTCTGTCTTGACTACAACAACTCTTTCTCCATGTTTCTGGCTGTCCCAGATATTGACGAAAGAGATAAGACCATCAAAGATCTGGAGATGGCCATCTCTAGACAGCACATTGAAAAATGGAGGAGAGCTGTCCAGAAAAGGTTGGTTGTCATAATTTCTTTACTGTAAATCATAATTAGGGGGCTATCCTAACTGATTTATAAAAGCCTTATAGATGTTCAAATGTTTTTAAGTTCAATCTCTCTGTATGGACCAGATGATCATTGATTTATTGATTTATTCATTTATTGTCCTTTAGAAAAGTTGACATCTATGTCCCCAAGCTGTCTCTGAAAACATCATATTCCTTGAATGATATTTTGAAAGGAATGGGAATGGCTGATATGTTTACAGATAAAGCCAACTTTACAGGAATTTCAGAAGGGATTTTCATTTCAAAGGTAAAGTCTCAAATCACTTTGTAAATTATGATTTAAAATTAACAGAAGATATTTTATATACTATAAAAACAGCAATTTTTAAGAGAACTCATTTTGAATTACTTTCAGGCTTTGCATAAAGCTACTCTCGATATAGATGAGAAGGGAACCACTGCAGCAGCAATGACGACAGTTTCATTCAGACCATTGTCTTACAGCCCAATGCAGACTTTGAGTTTTGACCATCCATTCATGATCTTTATCACTGACCAAAAAAATGACAACATCCTCTTCTTTGGAAAAGTTGTCAACCCCACGGAAAAACAGTGATGTGGCAACCAAGATGTCATATCAACATTCACCAGCAGGTGGACATGATTTAATAATTTCTGCCGTTATTTTGTTGAGTCTAGAGCGTGTTGATACAAAGGTACTCAATCCTCCTCCCAGGTTCACCTTCCTGCAGAGTTTCGTTCCAATGCTTATCAAACACCTGCTTATCAAGCTGTTTGGATTTAGTTATTTGGAAATAAATTGCAGGAAGGAGAATCTACAGTACCATAGGCAGGCATTTCTAGATCTGTTTGCTCTGGACAGTGTATACTTATCTGTCAAGTGGCAACTGTTATATGTAATGCTTGATCAGAAAAATATTAAGTAAAAAAAAAAAAAAAAAAAAAAAAAAAACTGATGCTACAACCTTTTGTCATCCCTTATGAAAAGAAAATATATTTCCTTATATATAAATGGTCAATATATGACATGATTTAACAGTATATTTCAAAATATAGGCCTACAGAAAAATATGTTGTGTAAATATATTACAATATATTGAATAATACATAAGGAATTGCTGCTTTTCATATATTGAAAAATATGTGATAATATATTTACCAATATATCATAATGTATGTAATTTTATATTCAGTAATATACTTCATAATATATAGATTAATATGTGATCAGATATGGTACGGCATGAATAATATATTGCATATACTCATGCAGTATACACATTAATTAATTAAATTTACATTTTTCATATTTTATATATATATATATATATATATATATATATATATATATATATATATATATATATATATATACAGTACAGTCCAAAAGTTTGGAACTACTAAGATTTTTAATGTTTTTAAAAGAAGTTTCGTCTGCTCACCAAGGCTACATTTATTTAATTAAAAATACAGTAAAAAACAGTAATATTGTGAAATATTATTACAATTTAAAATAACTGTGTACTATTTAAATATATTTGACAAAGTAATTTATTCCTGTGACGCAACAGCATCGTTACTCCAGTCTTCAGTGTCACATGATCCTTCAGAAATCATTCTAATATGCTGATTTGCTGCTCAATAAACATTTATGATTATTTTCAATGTTGAAAACAGTTGTGTACTTTTTTTTCAGGATTCCTTGATGAATAGAAAGTTCAAAAGAACAGCATTTATCTGAAATACAAAGCTTCTGTAGCATTATACACTACTGTTCAAAAGTTTGGGGTCAGTAAGAATTTTTATTTTTATTTTTTTGAAAAGAAATTAAAGAAATGAATACTTTTATTCAGCAAGGATGCATTAAATCAATCAAAAGTGGCAGTAAAGACATTTATAATGTTACAAAAGATTAGATTTCAGATAAACACTGTTCTTTTGAACTTTCTATTCATCAAATAATCCTGAAAAAAAATATTGTACACAAATATTTTGTACAATTGTACACATTAAATGTTTCTTGAGCAGCAGATCAGCATAATGATTTCTGAAGGATCATGTGACACTGAAGACTGGAGTAATGATGCTGAAAATTCAGCTTTGCCATCACAGGAATAAATTACTTTGTGAAATATATTCAAATAGAAAACAGTTATTTTAAATTGTAATAATATTTCACAATATTACTGTTTTTTACTGTATTTTTAATTAAATAAATGTAGCCTTGGTGAGCAGATGAAACTTCTTTTAAAAACATTAAAAATCTTAGTGGTTCCAAACTTTTGGACTGTACTGTATATATATTATATTTTATATATTTTCATAAGTTAGTTAACAAAAGCACACTTGCATATACTAAAGTTTCTACCAAAGAGACTGTCACTGTGCTATAGCGTGCACAGCTGTTATTTATTTTATTTTTTTTAAATAAAATTACTATAGTCTTAAAATTGTTCAGCAAATCATAAACCTAACCAAATGATCTACTCTTTAGCACAATTGTAACCCCAAAAACTCACACATACCAGAAAAAAACTTTTAAATTCCAAAAAAATACAACTTTAAACACTAACAGATCTACCCCTATATCAATATTGACCAAAACACATAAAATAGAACTTAATTTTAACATTTACTATTCTTTAACAGTCAGAAGCAAAGCATGCTGGGAAGATCTGTTGTAACCACTGATTGTAACTCATTCCATGAATGTGTGTATATAAACAAAACAAACAAAACAAGCGCTTATGAATTGTTCACAATAAGATCCATAACATGTAGATAGGATGGAATTTCATTCTATGGCAACTTTAAGTTAACATCTATACCGAAGATAATGGTAAGATGTTCAGTTTAAGACTTTTAGTAACATTGTCATATTCAATTGTTTTGAGAAAAATTAAAATGCACTGTACATATTGAATATAACACTACATATTGGTAATTTTAGTGTTTTTCAAAATATACAAACACTTTTAAACAGTATACTGCAATCTGAATAAACCATTATTATTTCTATAACATAGAGATTCTTAGAAGTCAGGGACATTAGATCCGATCACAGTTTTATTAAACAAAAACAAACATATAGCAATGAACACAGAGATTGGGACATCTATATGAAACTGATCCGTTTCAACAGAACTTCTTGTCGGTGTTACAGACATCACAGATGTTTTAAGAGTTTTTGGAGTAGCCGTTGTAATGCTAGAGCTGTAGAATGTCTCTGTGTTTTAGTTACTTTATCTTAAACCTTATTTAAATACCAAATTCAGGAGATAGGGCCTGTAGGTGTGAAACATCCAAGGATGTGATGCTCCAAGGATGTGACACCTTCAGCAGTCAGGGGTCGCTGATAGAAAGAGGTCTTCATACCATTGTTTTACAGCGTTTTTAAAAACAAGACTTAGGTGTTTTACAAGATAACATATTTCAGAGTTCCTTGTGCTATATTCAGTATCCACATACCGCCCCAAAAAATCTATTTCAGCGCTATTTAAAAACTCGGATGACGAAGACGAAGATTTAAACCATTATTTTATTAAGTCAAGCAAATTCATGGGGAACGTACATGGACAAACAAGCTAAGAACACCTGTTCACTAACATTACACCAGATTCAAGGAAACACTTTGTTTTTCAAAGTTGTTTTGCCATGTGTAAGGAAAGCAGACACACACACGCACACACACACACACACACATACAAACAATACAACCACACAGCAATACGCTGAAAATGTTGATATTAAAAATTGGTAAACAATTTCAAAAGCAGTGTGTTTCAGGAAAAGTGCAATCAAATCGAAGAAGCATAATAAACACAAATGTCTCCAAACTGTTACATCCTAATATTTGAGCTGGTTTCAGAGTCAATTGACTGCTGGGAAAAACCTTGTGACTTGTGTGAAGTTTGATGAGGCCGAGAACACCAGCATTGTTAAACATGCGGTACAATAACAATGTTTAATAGAAACAAGAATCCAACTGACTGAGACTGAGTTTGTTTCACATATAACTGTAAATTATCTCAGTAAAAACAGTTCACTTGCATTTGCTAGTTATAACTATTAACATTTACGATATGTTAGAACATTTTAGTATTTTGTTGCTGAGGACAAAAACTGCTTATCACGTTTTCATAAAAAGAATAACAAATGGTATAGACATAGAACACAATGTATGTTTTCTGGATCAGATTTAAAGGACAGCCACCAAAAAACACTGGTGTCAAATTATTGGTGTTGACAGAATAAAAAAGGGCTTGAATTATCCCACCTTTCACTTAAAACTACTACTTATCAACTATAATTAATTTACTTAAAGACAAACACAAAAGAACTGTTTATCTATGACTGTGCCATGAAATGCACAGCTTCAAGTGTAATAGTTAGAAAAGTTTGAAGTGTAATAGCTGTATAACAGAAAAACAGCAAGACTCACTTTTCATGTTGGGGCGTTGTGTCTTGTGATCCCACATCATAGACAGACCAGAAAGATGACCTAAAAGAAATATCATTTGTTTAGTCTTAAGCAGTGTCATGTCGAAGAACTAGAAGAAGCCGTTTAATTCTCTTTATGATGTATTCGATAGTGTTTTCATTAACTCCTGTGAACATGTTTGACCACATTCTGAGAGTAGTCTTTACAAACTGTACAAACATACAAAAACAAAGAAACAAAATGTAAACAACATCATCGACTAGTGGAAAAATGTCATTTACAAAACAACATAAACTTTCACAATAGACCAGGAGAGAGGATTTCTGTATTCTTTATAGCTAATTGTTTTTTTCCTATATGCCTTACACAAGTTCATAGTAAATTAGTCTCTTGAATGTACTTTTATGCAAATATAATACCTGTACAAAGATTGTTTGATTTTATATATAGCCTTTACAAGGACATGTAACTTTATGGTTCTTAATGTGTTTGCAGCATAGTCCCTCTAACAAATTTGACAGAAGAGCAAAAATGTACAAAGATTTTTAGCGCATACAGTAGCTTTATTTGAGACAGAGAAGATGGTGATAATAGTTGAAAACATACTATAATCTTTCACCTCAAGCGGGATGTTGAAAGAAATTATTCTGCAGACGTTAAACAACTTAGGAAAATTGTTTGAAATGCTGGTTTGTCAAATAAGAAAGTTCAGTCATATATTTAAAAAGTTTCATCACACATACTTTCCCATGTGAGGAAAAGCACTTTTTTTGTCTTCACCTAAAACAAAAACACATCCCAACCAACAAAATGTGAATAGTGTCATCTGCTATCTGAACAAGATGACTACATTTAGTGGAGTAATAAAAACGTCATTTACAAAACCAGATTTACAAACTTGTAACAACCTTAGAAATCGCTCACGAATGGCTTTTTCTGTTTTCTGTATTTATTATAAATGGTGCTTGACTTGTATGTTGTACCCTTTTCTTAGTTATTTGACACTTGAATTTACATGGTGATTTGTGCATATATTTTTTTTACCAGAGTGTGAAATGCTGTTGAACAACCTCAAACTTTAATGAATGTCCAGCCTTCAGGGTGTTGCTTAGTGTAAGTGATAGTGTACTTAAGTGTAAAACAGCAAGACTTACTTTTCGTGTTGATGCTTCATGAGATCCCATATCATAGAAAGCTGGAAAGTTGCACTAAAAGAAACATCAATTTAATCAAACACTCTCAAGCACAAAGATTATCACTTAAATTCTTCATTTTTATTCCTATTCTGAATGTTGACAGCAAAAAACAAAACACAGTCTAACAAACATAATGTGAACAGTGTCATCTGCTATCTGAACAAGATGACTAAAACTAGGAGAGTAATAAAAATTTGCAAAACTACATTTACAAATTTTCACAACTGCTCACGAATGTGTTTCTGTATTTTTATTATAACTATACTTCTCAATGTGTGCTGTACCCTCTTTTCTTAGTGATTTCCTCTTTTTTGGTGTTTTGAATACACATAATTCTATATAAAGATTATGTTTGAAAATTATCTATAGCTTTTGCAAAAGTGTGGAACTTTGCATCACAGCGGTGTGACATAGCCCTGATAAAATATGTCCATGTGTCAAAATACACACATAGATTTTAGCACAACTATTTACACACACAGAAAAATATCTAACTATATATTGTCACTTTCATTGAACATTCCATTACCTGTTTATTTGAGGGTCAAAGAAAATGGAAATAGCTTAAACATACTAAGCTACTTTCTTTATTTTGTGCTGGATGTTGAAGTTAAAAAAAAGTGTTAGTAAAAAACAAACAAACAAACAAACAAACAAACAAACAAACAAACTAAACTTTAAAAGCAACATGAAACCATAATATCCCTATTGAAAATGTTGTATAATTGAGTTATATAATTACATGTTGAAGCATACTTTCAGTTTGAAAATGACTTCCATAGTATTTTCTTTTAGTATAAAGCTTTGTCTGGATCACCCAACACAAAGTTTTGTGTTCCGACCTCAAAAAGATCACACCTAGATTAGTTTTCTTGAGCCTTGCATGTTTTTACTATATGCTTAAAACTTAATGATCAACATGATTCCCTTGTGGTTGTTAAACACCTCAGGTAAATAATTTTAAATGTAGTTTTGTCAAAAGAAAAAAGGTTCATCCATACATTTAAAAAAGTTTTCTAAATGGGAATTATGTATTTGTCACAAACAAATTCAAAGAGTTTTTACTCGTGTGAGGAAACCACTTGGCTACATTAGTAATAAAAAATGCTGGTCATCAGACTGTTTTAAAAGAAATGAAAGATTAAAATAAAGTAAAAGTTTTGTTTAAACATGCCTTGCTTTTAATGGCAAACAGATGTATAAATGTTTAAATGATTAAAATCACTTATGTCTTATTTAACTCAGAAATTTGAAGTAAATGTGTATTTGTTCTTTTGCAACACACACGCACATATGCATGCACACACATACACACACACACACACACACACATATAGAAAAACACTTGTTTATTTGGGGTCAAAGACGATGGTAATAGTTGAAACATTCTACACTCATCTCTTTAATTTTGTGCTATGTTGAAGTTAAAAAAGTGATAGTAAAAACAAACAAACTAAACTTTAAAGCAACATGAAAACATAATATTCCTATTGAAAATGTTGTATTATTGAGAATATTGTATAATTACATGTTTAAGCATACTCACAGTTTTCTTTTAGTATGAATCTTGATCACTCAACACAAACACAAAGGTGGATCACAAAGATTACACCTAGATTAGTTTTTGCTCATGTGAGGAAACCACTCAGCTACATTAGTTATAAAAATGCTGGTCATCAGACTGTTTTAAAAGAAATTAAAGAATAAAATAAAAGTAAAAAGTTTAAAGAAAATAGACAACATGTCTTGCTTTTGTGGCAAACAAATGTATAAATATTTAAACGTTTAAAATTGTGTGTCTTATTTTACTGTATTTGTATGTATTTGTTCTTTTGCAACACACATACACACAGATGCGCACACACACACTAACTATTAAAACTAAAACATTTCAAATGTATCAAAAGTAAAGACATGTTCAGATCTGAAGAAGACTTCAGATGCCTCAACCCCTGTGGAGATAAGACCCCAACCCCCTGCAAGGACCCCAAACTCTGGATCAACATGCACCAGTGCTAAATTTTTCTATATATCCTAATTATTTGTTAACATATTCTCATAACTTCAGTGAGCACATTGTTTCTGCCATAATTTAATACATTGTTTAAATTAATAAATTGTTAGCTAACTGGGTGATTTGTATATACATTTCTGAAATTGCACAACTTGCACACTCTGATACCAGATTATTGAAACGTTGACATGAACTCCCTGTAAAGCTGCTTTGAAACAATGCATATTGTGAAAAGCACTATACAAATAAATGTGAATTGAATTGAATAATGTTATGTAGACTAAATCAGCATAAGATGTTTTTGTGTGAGAGCCCAGCGAATCACCAGAAAGGTTTAGATGAAGACATCTAAGCAATGTCGTAAAACCATTAACACAAACACAGAGGATCCCCCACCGGGTTGACTCAGAATCACCTTCACTGCGAGTTAAATAAATGTTTTTCATTCTTTTGTCTTTTTAACATAGATCATATCGGTGAGTTTGGAAACACAGATACAGATGCTCCAGAAAGAACAACACCTATTCTGGGGTGTGTGGTTAATGAAGACTCTTTGGCTTGATGAATATTTCTGATTCTTTGTCTTAGGAACTAACATTAATCTATAGTTTTGGTATTACTGATCATCCTATGGTGCCAACACGCACACGCACACACACACACACACACACGCACACACACACACACACACAGTTGTTCTAAAAAAGAACATGCCCAGACATGTAATTTTAAATAAATATAGCCAGTGTGGTGTAGGGATAATACATCCTTAATGTCTTGAATCAGATATTCTGACTCAATTAACATATGCCCCATTGACCAAACAGCACTGATTTTAACAGTGAGGTGTGAAATTTGCTAGGGTGACTTCCATCCCACAATCAAAGGAAAAACATGGCAACCATCAGTTCCCAACAGATTAGAAGAAGCCAGATACCCAGGATTCACCAAAATGTCATAAAAATGCCAAATCTGGGCTCCATAAATTTACCCACATATCTAACTATAAATCCAACTCACCCTATATCTCATTGACACTCTTGACCTGCCAATCAGGGGACAACAGCCATAAATTCAGCCATAAAAAACAACCATTGACAACCACTGACCTGCCAATCAAGGCTCACAGCCCTCATAAAACATATTTGACATCCACTGTCCAGTCAGCTTGACTGACAACACACAGAAATTTGGGGTCATAAATTAGGGTAATAAATCATCATTCTGACACATGGTGTATGATACTCTACTCATAACAAACAGCTAGAACAGCCAGAACAACACAAACACTGAAACATTCAAGAGTAAAACTGCCTAACTGAAGTAAGCACTGACCTCGATCATGGTGACATCAAACCAAACTTATTTTCAACAAATCATCAACCTCTAAACCTCTGGTAATTCTCAATAACAACTTTTGTAGATGTGTGTCAGAAATAAAGTCAATCTGGTTAGTAATAAGTGAAGCTGGTAATGCTGTTTGTGGAGATGTTTAATCAGATCTTGAAAGATTTAAAGGTGCCCTAGAACTTTTTTTAAAAAGATGTAATATAAGTCTAAGGTGTCCCCTGAATGTGTCTGTGAAGTTTCAGCTCAAAATACCCCATAGATTTTTTTAATTCATTTTTTTAACTGCCTATTTTGGGGCATAATTAGAAATGAGCCGATTCAGGGTGTGTGGCCCTTTAAATCTGGTTCTCCACGCCCCAAGAGCTCGCGCTTGCCTTAAACTAAATAAAAAAAGTTCAAACAGCTAATATAACCCTCAAAATGGATCTTTACAAAGTGTTTGTCATGCAGCATGTCTAATCGTGTAAGTACATTGTTTATTTTGATGTTTACATTTGATTCTGAATGAGTTTGAGGCTATGCTCCCTGGCTAACGGCTAATGCTACACTGTTGGAGAGATTTATAAAGAATGAAGTTGTGTTTATGCATTATACAGACTGCAAGTGTTTAAAAAATGAAAACAGCGACGGCTCTTGTCTCCGTGAATACAGTAAGAAACAATGGTAACTTTAACCACATTTAACAGTACATTAGCAACATGCTAACGAAACATTTAGAAAGACAGTTTACAAATATCACTAAAAATATCATGATATCATGAATCATGTCAGTTATTATTGCTCCATCTGCCATTTTTTGCTATTGTCCTTGCTTGCTTACCTAGTCTGATGATTCAGCTGTGCACATCCAGATGTTCTGCCCTTGTCTAATACCTTTCATCCAGACGTTAATACTGGCTGCCCTTGTGTAATGCCTCAATCATGGGCATATGCAAATATTGGGGGCGTACACCCCGACTGTTACATAACAGTCGGTGTTATGTTGAGATTCGCCTGTTCTTCGGAGGTCTTTTAAACAAATGAGATTTATATAAGAAGGAGGAAACAATGGAGTTTGAGACTCACTGTATGTCATTTCCATGTACTGAACTCTTGTTATTTAACTATGCCAAGGTAAATTAAATTTTTGATATAGGGCACCTTTAATGTCTTTTATTTTCAGTTGATTTCATCGAAGGCTGTGGCTGAAGTTGTAGTTCTTGTTGTTCCTCCGTCCTTCTGTGATTCTGCTTGTTATCACCTAATTATCTCATTAACTCCAGCATGTTTCTGTGTTACATTTAACAGCCTGTAGTGTGCACACAGTGTTCATTTCATCTGGGCTAACCCATGTGGGGCCTCCATAGAAACTGTGGACAAAACTGGCTGGGCCCCAGTTAGACAGCCCAGGTGACACTCATCTGGGCCCCACATAGCTGTGCTGGCTGGGATCTTTTCAGTTCAAGGGTTTTGCTGACACTGAATGGCAGTGTTTTCCCTTTACCCAATAAATGCAGTGATCTGTGTGTATTTCAACATTAGGTGGATCAATATCTCAACTTCATTACTCATTTGTTGACATGCACCCATTTTATTCAGATTGCATAATAATACAGGTCATTCAGGGGTTCTTAATATCTAACATCACCTAAAGAAAAAAAAACATTTACAAATAGCTAAGTATACATATTTGATGGTAAACTACAGTGTTTTCAAATTGAAATAAATATTAAAATGTACTGTCCTTAATAATTAAATATATATGTAATAAAAATCAGTTTAAAAATGATGGTAACTACTGTACATCAGTTACATATCAGCTGTCATCTCATCAATGTGGTTAAACTGATCCTTGCAAACTTTTATTTATTGCACTGATTTGAGCCAATTCTTAGTAGTTAATAATTAGTTTTCTTTGCTGAGTAAAATAAAAAGTAAACAAAGTGAAAGTTTATCATCAACCTTAAGGACATAGGCTTTATAATTCAGTCCAGTTTGGGGAAAGAGACACAGCAGCAATCTGGTTTTCAGAAGATGATTTCTTCTGGCAACTGTTAAATGCAATTCTTAACTGGAAAGAAGTGTTGAAAAAAGTAAAGTAAAAAATCGAAAAAACTGGCAATACAGCCTTTACTGTATTACTTTCATGCACCATACTGTGTCTGTCTTAGAGTGTACTTTTGATATCCAACTCAGAATAAGCACATTTACTTAAAAGGTTCATGAAACTTCAATCCATATATATGGTTTTGTTTATAGTTTTGTTTGTTCATAATTTATGTTTGTTCGTAACATAAAGCTCATAAAGCTAATTTAATCCAATCACTGCGCTGTAGTATGCATACGATTATAATTGCAGTATTATACATGGGGAAGCATCACTTCTCTCGGAAGTGGATTGTTTTGCTGTAATCTACCAGCACAAATGGAAAATATGTTCGCATGAGATCGCATTACAGCGGAGAATTCAAATGTCACAAAAGTGCTGTTCATTCACCTCTGCCTGCTCTAGCTGCGTTCAAATACGCAAGCTGTAGGCTGTTTACCTCAGCACAGCACGTGTGTTGTTTGTATTTTGCTCGCGATGCGGTCAGAACTGGAGTTTGAATACGAACACATGAAAAATACGATTGTTTTTATGATATACAGGCGGAGCGTGCACATGATCAGGTTCAGCGCGGAGCTCCGCGATGAGTTTAATAACACTAGCCACGTGACACATAGCTCATACAGAATAAAGTATCCGTGTTTAAAGTTTTTATTTCACACATTCTCCTGCACCAAACATTAACCAGCACGGTGTAGTTATGCACACATATTTTCATCAAGTTGTGGAAGCTTGTTCCGTCGCATTTGCATCAGGTGTACTCATTTTGTAAAACTTGCCGCGTTCGCGTTTGATCTAAGCGTACAACTGTTGAGCACTGGCTGGTGGCTGCATGTCTCTGTGGTGTAGGCCTATGTCATCACGCAAATAGCCAATCGCGTTCTGCTCTTTCTAACGGCTGCGCCTCAAGTCAGTGATGATGTAATAATGTATATATCGAAATACCGGAAATGTGTTTAAAAATCATATCACCGTTATCAAAAAAAATTATATCGCGATATATATTGATATTGAATTATTGTCCAGCCCTATCGTAACCTAACAAAACCGAAGACCTTTGTCTTCGAAATCTTGTAAGAGAGTGAAAGAACAAAATCGGGCATCTTTTGAAAGCTTATGACTGAACAAAGCTGACCGCCACTGAGATTGCATAACCTAACAAAACCAGCCATCAATGAAATCTTAGGCTATTATTTTTGCATCTGTAAAACAGTTACATGTCCAGATGAATTTATCAATTCTATGGTTTGTAAATATATTTCTTTGCACTATTTTCTTTTTTTATTGTTATAATTATTGTTCGCTGTATTTTTTCTATGGTGATTTAAATGTTTGTATTTGTTATATTTTCTTTGCTTCAAAGACATTAGAGAAATGTTTTTTTATTTTAAAACTACATACAAGTTATAGTATAAATATAGAAACTCGGATTACACTTTACTGTATTGTTGTATACATTAGGTAATGCAAATGTGAACAGTGGACAATACTGCATTTATTAATTCTGTTTAATATTAATTTCTACATTTATTTTAACATTAACATTTGTGTATGTTTATACTGTTAGTTCATAATACATTGTAATAATAATTCACTAATGACCAATGTAATATTTAGGAATTAACATAACAATGATTAATAAATGCTGTAAAATAATTATACAGAATGCATTAACTAATTCATTAGACAATGTTCTTTAGCATAGAGAACAGTATTGTAAAGTGTTACAAAAATTACAAATTGTAATTTGATCCTGATTGTGAAGTAATTTTAGAATGTACATTTAAAAACATCTAGTGCAATGACAACAATGAATCATAAACTTCAAATTTGTGGATGTATTTGTGGCATAATTATTTTTGATGTTATTATGATTGTTCTTTTTTTTCTTCTTCTTCTATAAAGTGATACGTGGGCATTTCAACAACCAGAAGATCAATATGGACTTATTTATCAGTAGTTCCCTTTCAGTCGGTCACGTTCGACGTACGTCAGTAGTGACCGACGAATTGGGATATCGCTAGAGAGCCCTATCAGCTTCGAGTGAACTAAAACAAGCCAATGGAATTGGCGTGCGATATTTGCATAATGCGCACCGCCCCCGACAGGTGTATATAAATAGGGAGCGGATGCAATCGCATCCAACCGGTTGGTCTCTTCAGCTTTCAAGACTGAAATAGTCAGAGTGTTCTTCAGCCTTTGAAGTGGTGCAGCACTTTCTGTTGGCGTTACAGCACAGCAGCGTGGTCGCGAGTTTCTCCAGGAGCCTGAGCATTGAGCTCTAAACTGCTGTTTTCACAGCAACCGTCTGCCCGTTAAGCGCGCTATAGAAAGAGCGGTTGCGATTTGGGCCGGTTCCTGCGTTGTGTTCGGAGAGTGGTGTACCTTAACACATTGTGACACTCCCTGCGTGCTTCAGCACGAGAGAGCTGTAATTTCCCCTTCTGAAAGAGCTTCACAGACGAACCCTGCATCTTTACAAAGATGTCATTTCGTCTGTGCATTACTGGGTGCGGTCGTTCCCTGGTCCCTGCTGATGGGCACAATCGCTGCATCACGTGTTTGGGCGTTCAGCACGCTGAAGCAGCTTTTGTGGATAGCTCTACCTATCTACTACTATCGCAGTGCTGAGGTCTAGACTCTCTTTCCTGAAGTCTCAGCCTGTAAATTCTCCTCAGGACTGACGGAGAAAGCTTACAGAGCCTGTGGACAAGCTGCCTCCGCCCTGCATGCCTTGGCCCTTTTGCAGGTGTACCAAGCAAAAGCGCTATCGGAAATGCCCCAGGGAGGGCTTGACCAACAGCTGCTGGGGGAGCTGTGCGCTGCCACCGACCTCGCCCTCCGAGCGACGAAGGTGACAACACGTTCTGTTGGTCATGCGATGTCTACGCTCGTAGTCCAGCAGCGCCACCTCTGGCTGACCCTGGCGGACATGAGGGAAACCGATAAACATCGGTTCCTGGACTCCCCCGTGTCCCCGGTCGGCCTTTTCGGCGACGCAGTGGAGAGCTTCGCCCAACAGTTCTCCGCCTCACAGAAGCAGGCTGAGGCCATTAAACACGTCATGCCCCGGCGGTCCGCTGCTGCCTAAGAGAAAAAAAAAAAAAAAAAAGCCAGCGGTACCCACTTTTTCACAAAAAGAGCAGTTTCCCCAATCTCCAGGTCACAAGAGGGTGCGCCTGTCAGTGTGCGACGCCCCACAAAAGCCTTGCCACTCGCAGCCCCCTCTTACTTCGCCAGCAGGTGGCAGTGTGATGGTGCAGGCCGCGCCCCGTGCGCCGTCTCCCATACGCACTGCTGCCTCCCAGAGTCCGACCACACTCCGGGCCGCTCCCATGCCGTCCGAGTCGGGTCCCCGTACTCTGCCTCGCTGCCCCACCCCCGGTGCGTCTGTGGTGCCTTTGGTCCCGTTGGCTCGGTGTCTGGAAGCGTGGACTGCGCTTCCCAGCCCGTCCCGCTGGCTCATTCGCACCATCAGACTCGGCTATGCGATTCAGTTCGCCCGGCGTCCCCCGGTTTTCAGGGGTGTCCACTTCACTCAGGTGTCGTTGGACAATGCACCTGTTCTCTGGGCGGAGATTGCTGTCCTCCTGGCGAAGGATGCAATCGAGCCGGTCCCTCCAGCCGAGATGAGGTCGGGGTTTTACAGCCCCTACTTCATTGTACCGAAAAAGGGCGGTGGGTTACGGCCAATCCTGGATCTGCGCGTCTTGAACCGGTACCTTCACAAGTTGCCGTTCAAGATGCTCACGCAGAAGCGCATTTTCGAATGCATCCGTATAAAGTCCTACCCTTCGGGCTGGCCCTGTCGCCCCGCGTCTTCACGAAGGTTGCGGAGGCGGCCATTGTTCCCCTCAAGGAACAAGGCGTTCGTATTCTCAACTACCTCAACGACTGGTTGATCCTGGCCAGTTCGCGAGCGCAGTTGTGCGAACACAGGGATATGGTTTTAGCTCACCTCAGCCGGTTGGGGCTTCGGGTCAACTGGGACAAGAGCAAACTCTCCCCCGGGCAGAGGATCTCTTATCTCGGTCTCGAGCTAGACTCGATCGCCCGGACTGCGCGCCTCACCGAGGAACGCGTCCAGTCGGTGTTGACCTGCCTGAGAACGCTCAAGTGCAGGACAGCGGCCCCACTGAAGCTATTTCAGAGGCTCCTGGGGCATATGGCATCTGCAGCCGCGGTAATGCCGCTCGGATTGCTCCATATGAGGCCGCTTCAACACTGGCTTCGCGGCCGGGTCCCGAGATGGGCGTGGCAGCGTGGTACGCTCCGTGTCCCCGTGACACCGAGCTGCCGTCGCACCCTCATCCGGTGGTCGGACCCCTCGTTCCTGCGGGCGGGAGTGCCCCTGGAACAGGTGTCCAGGCACGCTGTGGTCTCCACAGATGCCTCTGCCACCGGATGGGGGGCCACGTACAACGGGCATGCAGCATCGGGTCTGTGGACGGGGCCCCAACTGCATTGGCATATCAATTGCCTGGAGTTGCTAGCAGTACGTCTTGCACTGGACCGCTTCAAGGAGCTGCTGTCAGACAAGCACGTACTGGTCCGCTCGGACAGCACTGCGGCCGTTGCGTACATCAACCGCCAAGGTGGTCTACGCTCCCGTCGCATGTCGCAACTCGCCCGCCATCTCTTGCTGTGGAGTCAGAAGCATCTGAGGTCCCTTCGGGCCACTCATGTCCCAGGTGTGCTCAACCGTGCAGCCGACGAGCTCTCACGGCAGCCTCCACTTGCGGGCGAGTGGCGGCTCCACCCCCAGGCGGTTCAGCTGATTTTGAAGCATTTCGGCGAGGCCCAGGTAGACCTGTTTGCCTCCCCAGAAACTGCCCACTGCCAGTGGTTCTATTCCCTGACCGGCGGCACGCTCGGCATGGATGCCCTGGCACACAGCTGGCCCCAGGGTCTGCGCAAATATGCGTTTCCCCCAGTGAGCCTTCTCGCACAACTCCTGTGTAAGGTCAGGGAGGACGGGGAGCAGGTCTTGTTAGTGGCGCCGTACTGGCCCACTCGGACCTGGTTCTCGGACCTCATGCTCCTCGCGACAGCCCCTCCCTGGCCGATTCCTCTGAGGAAGGACCTCCTGACTCAGAGACGGGGCACCCTATGGCACCCGCGTCCCGACCTGTGGAACCTCCATGTGTGGTCCCTGGACGGGATGTGGAGGTTCTGAGTGATCTCCCGCAAGCGGTCGTAGACACCATCACTTCCGCTAAAGCTCCTTCCACGAGGAGCCTCTACGCGCTGAAGTGGAACCTATTCGTCGAATGGTGCGCCTCTCGCCGAGAGGACCCCCGATTATGCTCAGTCAGATCCGTGCTTTCCTTCCTGCAAGAAGGGTTGGAGCGAAGGCTGTCTCCCTCCACCCTGAAGGTGTATGTTGCCGCTATCGCTGCACATCACCACGCAGTTGAGGGTAAGTCCCTGGGGAAACACGATCTGATCGTCAGGTTCCTGAGGGGGGCGAGGAAACTAAATCCTCCTCGCCCTTCCTCCATACCCTCTTGGGATCTGACCCTGGTTCTTACATCTCTCCGGGGTCAGCCCTTCAAACCTTTGCAATCAGTCGAGTTAAAAGCACTGTCTCTCAAGACCGTCCTCCTGGTTGCATTGGCTTCTCTGAAGAAGGTAGGGGATCTGCACGCATTTTCGGTCGACGATTCGTGCCTAGAGTTCAGGCCCGGTGACTCTCACGTCATCCTGAGACCCCGGCCCGGATATGTGCCCAAGGTTCCTACCACTCCCTGCAGAGATCAGGTAGTGAACCTGCAAGCGCTGCCTTCGGAGGAGGCAGACCCAGCCCTAGCTTTGCTCTGTCCCGTCCGCACTCTGCGTGTGTACGTGGACAGAACGCGAAGCTTCAGGACCTCAGATCAGCTCTTTGTCTGTTACGGAGGCCAGCAGAAGGGAAAGGCTGTCTCCAAGCAGAGGATGGCCCACTGGATAGTGGATGCCATCGCCTTGGCGTATGATTCCCAGGGCGTGCCTTGCCCGCTTGGGTTGAGAGCCCACTCCACCAGAGGAGTGGCCTCAGATCAGCTCTTTGTCTGTTACGGAGGCCAGCAGAAGGGAAAGGCTGTCTCCAAGCAGAGGATGGCCCACTGGATAGTGGATGCCATCGCCTTGGCGTATGATTCCCAGGGCGTGCCTTGCCCGCTTGGGTTGAGAGCCCACTCCACCAGAGGAGTGACCTCAGATCAGCTCTTTGTCTGTTACGGAGGCCAGCAGAAGGGAAAGGCTGTCTCCAAGCAGAGGATGGCCCACTGGATAGTGGATGCCATCGCCTTGGCGTATGATTCCCAGGGCGTGCCTTGCCCGCTTGGGTTGAGAGATGGCTAGTGGGCCATCCTCTGCTTGGAGACAGCCTTTCCCTTCTGCTGGCCTCCGTAACAGACAAAGAGCTGATCTGAGCAGACCCAGCCCTAGCTTTGCTCTGTCCCGTCCGCACTCTGCGTGTGTACGTGGACAGAACGCGAAGCTTCAGGACCTCAGATCAGCTCTTTGTCTGTTACGGAGGCCAGCAGAAGGGAAAGGCTGTCTCCAAGCAGAGGATGGCCCACTGGATAGTGGATGCCATCGCCTTGGCGTATGATTCCCAGGGCGTGCCTTGCCTGCTTGGGTTGAGAGCCCACTCCACCAGAGGAGTGGCCTCTTCCTGGGCGTTGGCTCATGGCGCCTCGCTGACAGATATCTGTAGAGCTGCAGGCTGGGCGACACCTAACACGTTCGCTAGATTCTGTAGCCTACGTGTAGAGCCGGTATCTTCCCGTGTACTCGCTTCCACTAGCCGGTAGACGCGTTGAACCCGCTCTAAGTGTCGGCTTGCAATGCCATTCCCGCCCCCTGGGCCGAATGCGTGCATACTTTTGACTCCAGTCGTGTTCCCCGCTTGGCGAACCCTGTCGAGTTCCTCCGCCTCCCCCTTCGGCTCGGACATTGCGGAGTGTCTGATGCCAGGCCTACATCCGTCGCTGACGCTGTCTGTTGGCTGGGGTCCATATGTCGTGACTCCTCTATGTGAGCGGTCCCATATGTGTAATCTTCCACGGTTTAAAACTCCCTATGGGCGAGTCCGTGTCTTTCCCTTAGCAGAGCCAGCTCTGCTGTCACCTGTCAGATGAGTCTCCCCCTACCCAGGTGGAGCCATCCCAGGGACTTCCGTATGCGTACTGCCCCTCGGGCCAGTCCATTTGTGTACTCTCCACGTAAATTCTTCCCCCGTGGGTAGGTAGTGGCCTCCGCAGCGTCCCCTACGGGTTCGCTTCCCCAGTGTAGTCTAGTTTACTTAGTGGGTAATTGTGGAACAGCAGTAGACTCTCTCGGCGTAAGCTCGCCCCCTTCACCGTCCCAGCTAGTGCCATGGGCGGCCGAGCTTGCGCTGGGCACTGGAAGGGGTTTCGTAACTGTGGCGCTTTAGTTGGGATCCCAATTCGTCGGTCACTACTGACGTACGTCGAACGTGACCGACTGAAAGGGAAAGGGACGTACGTCCCGTCGCCACAATTTCTGTACCCTCGCTGTTGTGCGGACACCAGTTTTCTCCTCAGCGAAAAACAGAGTGCGATTGCATCTGCTCCCTATTTATATACACCTGTCGGGGGCGGTGCGCATTATGCAAATATCGCACGCCGATTCCATTGGCTTGTTTTAGTTCACTCGAAGCTGATAGGGCTCTCTAGCGATATCCCAATTCGTTGGTCACTACTGACGTACGTCTCCGTTCCCTCCTTCAGGGAACAAGGGTTACATACGTAACCGAGACGTTTTTGCACTCTGTACTGTGCTGCTTGCGCAAGAAAACAGTACAGGGGTTGTGAGCACTCATTAAAGACATACATAAGATACATTACATATATGAGAACTGTTAGAAGCCGTGTAAGTACTCTTAAAAAAAGTAATTAATTACTAGCTACTAATTACATCTTCAACAGTGTAATTAATTTGATATAATAATTGCTGTCTCTAAAAAGTATTGCATTATTTATTACTAATTATTTTATAAATTCCATGTCAATCACGTCCACTAGAACAATAGAAGGATTGACATGAAACTGCTCTTTTAATTCTTTCAAATAAACAATATAAAATTGCATAAATTATTCTTAAACTGGCCAAACTATTTAAATGGAGTTTAAAACACATTTAATGTTAAATTAAATGTTAAGCTAAATATATATATATATATATATATATAATATATATATATATATATATATATATATATATATATATATATATATACAGTACAGTCCAAAAGTTTGGAACCACTAAGATTTTTAATGTTTTTAAAAGAAGTTTCATCTGCTCACCAAGGCTACATTTATTTAATTAAAAATACAGTAAAAAACAGTAATATTGTGAAATATTATTACAATTTAAAATAACTGTGTACTATTTAAATATATTTGACAAAGTAATTTATTCCTGTGATGCAAAGCTGAATTTTCAGCATCGTTACTCCCGTCTTCAGTGTCACATGATCCTTCAGAAATCATTCCAATATGCTGATTTGCTGCTCAATAAACATTTATGATTATTTTCAATGTTGAAAACAGTTGTGTACTTTTTTTCAGGATTCCTTGATGAATAGAAAGTTCAAAAGAACAGCATTTATCTGAAATACAAAGCTTCTGTAGCATTATACACTACCGTTCAAAAGTTTGGGGTCAGTAAGAATTTTTATTTTTATTTTTTTGAAAAGAAATTAAAGAAATGAATACTTTTATTCAGCAAGGATGCATTAAATCAATCAAAAGTGGCAGTAAAGACATTTATAATGTTACAAAAGATTCGATTTCAGATAAACACTGTTCTTTTGAACTTTCTATTCATCAAATAATCCTGAAAAAAAATATTGTACACAAATATTTTGTACAATTGTACACATTAAATGTTTCTTGAGCAGCAGATCAGCATAATGATTTCTGAAGGATCATGTGACACTGAAGACTGGAGTAATGATGCTGAAAATTCAGCTTTGCCATCACAGGAATAAATTACTTTGTGAAATATATTCAAATAGAAAACAGTTATTTTAAATTGTAATAATATTTCACAATATTACTGTTTTTACTGTATTTTTAATTAAATAAATGTAGCCTTGGTGAGCAGATGAAACTTCTTTTAAAAACATTAAAAATCTTAGTGGTTCCAAACTTTTGGACTGTACTGTATATACATATATATATATATATATATATATATATATATATATATATATATATATATATATATATATATATATATATATATATATATATATATATATATATATACTTTAATTGTTAAGTTAAATTTGGTTAAACCCACTGTTTTTTATTGAATTGTTCTATAGTCTATACAGTATTTAATGCAATTACAACAGAAGTAAATGTAATTAAATTACAGAAAAATTAAGAAGCAACCCCTTGTTGTACTTTTTTAAGGGAAAAGTAATTAAATTACAGTATTTAATTAGTAATACATAAAATACAACAATTAGTAGTAATGCATTACACCCAACACTGGTTAGAAGAATGGAAAGTGATTGTCTTGTCTGAAACTGTCATTACATTAAAGTTTGCATCCCTGTTTACTACAAATTAAAAATATTTGCAGTTGCTTCATTGGTACTGCTGTCATCCGGTACTTTATGTGGTTTAATACTCTGTCATGAGTTAAGAGAGCTTCTGGTGACTACTGTTTACTCTTTGTAGTTAATAATTGGAGAATTTTCTATAAACACAAAAAAAGTAAACAGAGTAAAGGTTAGTTTTCTGATAATACGTATTGACAAAATATAGGCTTGATAATTCAGTCCAGTTTGGGGAATGATAAGGCTGCTGCCCGGACAGGTGGGAAAATTATGTTGACAAAATTTTATAGGATATGACTTAAATGCACGTTGATCTAATAATAAGGATAATGTCTGCATCTCTGTTACCATAATGTTGTAAAAATGTTTCTGTTATGTTTCTTCAGGATCTAAATTTATCTAACAGGAATCATGGAAAATAACATTGTATATTTTTGGATTTGTGCTTTTGCAATTGTTTATCCAGTCGTCCATGGAAATCAAGAGACTTTACCGCAACCTACTGCCAGTGAAAAACTTCCATCATTGATGAAGATGAACAATGATTTTGCGTTTCAGCTGTACAAGAGGCTTGTAGAAATGCCAGAGTATCAGTCCAAGAATATCTTCTTCTCTCCATTCAGTGTGTCTATGGCCCTTTCTGAGCTGTCTTTAGGAGCCGGTGGTGAGACCAAACAGCAGCTTCTCAGAGGTATCGGCCATAACAGCTCGATCTTCAGCACTGAAGAAATGCACCAGATGTTCCACCGTCTCCTGGAAGAAATTGATCAGAGGACAGGGGTGGACATTGATGTCGGCAGTGCACTTTATGTAAGCGACAAATTTAAGCCCCTTCCTGAGTTCTTGGAGAAGATGAAGAAGTTTTACCACTCTGAAGGCTTCACTGTGGATTTCAGCATCAGAGAAACATTAGATAAAATTAACACATATGTGAAGGACAAAACACATGGGAAAATAAATCAAGCAGTTGGTGATTTGGAATCTGATACTGTGATGCTCCTTCTCACGTACATATATTTTAAAGGTAAACATACACACACAAATACAATAGTCATACTGTTGTAGTTCTGGTAATGTCATTGTCTCGGATCCATTAAATAATTCTAGTCTTTCTTCCCAAGGAAAATGGGACATGCCATTTAACCCAAACAGGACCCGCAAGGATACATTTCATGTGGACGCTGAGACCACCGTTCCAGTACAAATGATGCACCAATATGAATCCCTCAAAGTTTATTATGATGCTGAACTCACTTCTAAAGTCCTCTGTCTTGACTACAACGACTCTTTCTCCATGTTTCTGGCTATCCCAGACAAAAGAGCATCAAATACCATCAAAGATCTGGAGATGGCCATCTCTAGACAGCACATTGAAAAATGGAGGAGAGCTGTCCAGAAAAGGTTGGTTGTCATAATTTCTTTACTGTAAATCATAATTAGGGGGCTATCCTAACTGATTTAGAAAAGCCTTATGTTCAAATGTTTTTAAGTTCAATCTCTCTGTATGGACCAGACGATCATTGATTTATTGATTTATTAATTTATTGTCCTTTAGAAAAGCTGACATCTATGTCCCCAAGCTGTCTCTGAAAACATCATATTCCTTGAATGATATTTTGAAAGGAATGGGAATGGCTGATATGTTTACAGATAAAGCCAACTTTACAGGAATTTCAGAAGGGATTTTCATTTCAAAGGTAAAGTCTCAAATCTCTTTGTAAATTATGATTTAAAATTAACAGAAGATATTTTATATACTATAAAAACAGCAATTTTTAAGAGAACTCATTTTGAATTACTTTCAGGCTTTGCATAAAGCTACTCTCGATATAGATGAGAAGGGAACCACTGCAGCAGCAGTGACGACAGTTTCATTCAGACCAATGTCTTACAGCCCACTGAAGACTTTGAGTTTTGACCATCCATTCATGATCTTTATCACTGACCAAAAAAATGACAACATCCTCTTCTTTGGAAAAGTTGTCAACCCCATGGAAAAACAGTGATGTGGCAACCAAGATGTCATATCAACATTCACCAGCAGGTGGACATGATTTAATAATTTCTGCCATTATTTTGTTGAGTCTAGAGCGTGTTGATATACAAAGGTACTCAATCCTCCTCCCAGGTTCACCTTCCTGCAGAGTTTCGTTCCAATGCTTATCAAACACCTGCTTATCAAGCTGTTTGGATTTAGTTGTTTGGAAATAAATTGCAGGAAGGAGAATCTACAGTACCATAGGCAGGCATTTCTAGATCGGTTTGCTCTGGACAGTGTATACTTATCTGTCCAGTGGCAACTGTTATATGTAATGCTTGATCAGAAAAATATTAAGTGAAAAAAAAAAAAAAAAAAAAAAAAAAAAAACTGATGCTACAACCTTTGTCATCCCTTATATATTATAAATATATTTCCCTATATATAAATGATCAATATATGTGATCAGATATGGTACGGCATGAATAATATATTGCAGATATGCAGTATAAACACATATATGGTAAAATATATTGTGTAACATCCCTTTTTAATTTTATAATTTACATTTTTCATATTTTCAAGTTAGTTAACAAAAGCACACTTGCATATACTAAAGTTTCTACCAAAGAGTCACTGTGCTATAGCGGGCACAGCTGTTTTTTTTTTTTTTTTTTTAATAAAATTACTATAGTCTTAAAATTGTTCAGCAGATCATAAACCTAACCAAATGATCTACTCTTTAGCACAATTGTAACCCCAAAAACTCACACATACCAGAAAAAAAACTTTTAAATTCCAAAATAATACAACTTTAAACACTAACAGATCTACCCCTATGTCAATATTGACCAAAACACATAAAATAGAACTTAATTTTAACATTTACTATCCTTTAACAGTCAGAAGCAAAGCATGCTGGGAAGATCTGTTGTAACCACTGATTGTAACTCATTCCATGAATGTGTGTATATATGTGTGTACAATACATTCACATTTATAGGGGAACATGTATGTGCAATATATGTACACAATAAAGTATAAAACTTTATGACTGGAATGCTATTTTTGTCTTCATTTATGAGTATTTTATATGTATCAATATATACACGGTAAATGCATATATTGCAGTGTAGTTTCCCATATATGGAAATGTATTATGTAATATATTGCATTATATTTTGCAGTATATTCCCATATATTTTTGTTCTGTAAGGGACATTAGTTTCACACACCACACAGTTGCTATAAAGATTATAATCTGTTTAAATACATGCTTTGGAACAAATCCCCAAGCCCCAATCCTGTACAAAGCCTTTATGGTCTCGTCTTCTGTTTCAGAACACAGACTCACAACATTGTAGAAATGAGTATATATGTTTATTAGCAGATGCAGTTGATGGAAACAAGCAGCTGAAGCACACACACTTTGGCTGGCGAGTGGAGAGAGATCAGAGTCTAATAAGGAAGACGATGGAGACAAAGAGCATCAGGGAGACGCTGGAGACATGGAGGGCCAGGAGAGACACTGGAGGTAATAGCATACGCTGTAAGTGGTAAGTGAGTCCTTCTTCAAACCAAGTGCCAGAGTGATGTGTGTGCTTACGTGCTTGCGTGATAAGGTGAAGATGATCAGGTGTAAGTGATTGCTGAGCATGAGCGGGTGAGCAGAAAGAGGGATGATGGGAAATGGAGTTCAGG
Source organism: Megalobrama amblycephala (assembly GCF_018812025.1). Taxonomy (NCBI): domain Eukaryota; kingdom Metazoa; phylum Chordata; class Actinopteri; order Cypriniformes; family Xenocyprididae; genus Megalobrama; species Megalobrama amblycephala. The sequence goes on from NC_063047.1 coordinate 9,442,025, forward strand.
GAAGGTGAGAGAGACGGTGACCGTGACAAAAAAAAAAACTTTTTGTCCACAGTTTCCATGGAGGCCTCACATGGGTTAGCCCAGATGAAATGAACACTGCTCAGTGTGCACACTACAGGCTGTTAAATGTAACACAGAAACATGCTGGAGTTAATTAGATAATTAGGTGATAACAAGCAGAATCACCGAAGGACAGAGGAACAACAAGAAATACAACTTCAGCCACAGCCTTCGATGAAATCAACTGAAGATAAAAGACATTAAATCTCTCAAGATCTGATCAAACAACTCCACAAACAGCATTACCAGCTTCACTTATTACTAACCAGACTCACTTTATTTCTGACACACATCTACAGAAGTTCTTATTGAGAATTACCAGAGGTTTAGATGTTGATGATTTGTTGAAAATAAGTTTGGTTTGATGTCACCACGATCGAGGTCAGTGCTTACTTCAGTTAGGCAGTTTTACTCTTCAATGTTTTAGTGTTGGTTTTTCTCTGGCTGCTCTAGCTGTTTGTTATGGCAAGTAAGGCAGGACAAAATATGTTTAGCTGTTTGATGATAAGAATGTAACTGTCATCATGTTGTAGCTTTATTCACTGATCTAATAAATGAGCTATGAAAAAAAATGTTGTTAACTTTGTGTTGGATCTTTTCTAGAAAAACAACAAGAATCAGCGTATGAATCTCAACAATGGTGACATGCTTCATGCCGCAATACATTCTGGGGGCCATGGATGAGTTTTGTATGAGGCACCCAGCATTGCGGCATGAAGCATGTCACCATTGTTGAGTTTCATACGCTGATTCTTGATGTCTGTCTGTAAGTAGATCTTGCAAGAGGTTTGAAGTGTTTAGTGAACAATGTGTTTTTCAAATTTTCTGATTAAAATGGTTTTATTATTGAAATTCTAAAAGAGACCCAGCACAAAGTTAATCACATTTTGCCCATATAAAGCTCAGTCATTAGATCAGTGAATTAAGCCACTAAATGATGATTACATTCTTATAATCTAACAGCTGACCACATTGTCTCTTGTTTTCTTGCCATAACAAACAGCTAGAATAGCCAGAACAACACAAACACTGAAACAGGCCAGAGTAAAACTGCCTAACTGAAGTAAGCACTGACCTCGATCATGGTGACATCAAACCAAACTTATTTTCAACAAATCATCAACCTCTAAACCTCTGGTAATTCTCAATAACAACTTTTGTAGATGTATGTCAGAAATAAAGTCAATCTGGTTAGTAATAAGTGAAGCTGGTAATGCTGTTTGTGGAGATGTTTAATCAGATCTTGAGAGATTTAATGTATTTTATTTTCAGTTGATTTCATCGAAGGCTGTGGCTGAAGTTGTAGTTCTTGTTGTTCCTCTGTCCTTCTGTGATTCTGCTTGTTATCACCTAATTATCTCATTAACTCCAGCATGTTTCTGTGTTACATTTAACAGCTTGTAGTGTGCACACAGTGTTCATTTCATCTGGGCTAACCCATGTGGGGCCTCCATAGAAACTGTGGACAAAACTGGCTGGGCCCCAGTTAGACAGCCCAGGTGACACTCATCTGGGCCCCACAGAGCTGTGCTGGCTGGGATCTTTTCAGTTCAAGGGTTTTGCTGACACTGAATGGCAATGTTTTCCCTTTACCCATATGCAGTGATCTGTGTGTATTTTAACATTCAACATTAGGTGGATCAATATCTCAACTTCATTACTCATTTGTTGACGTGCACCCATTTTACTCAGGTTGCATAATAATACAGGTCATTTGATGGTAATCTACAATGTTTTCAAATTGAAATAAATATTAAAATGTACTGTACTTAATAATGAAATATATATGTAATAAAAATCAGTTTGAAAATGATGGTAACTACTGTACATCAGTTACATATCAGCTGTCATCTCATCAATGTGGTTAAACTGATCCTTGCAAATTTTTATTTATTGCACTGATTTGAGTCCATTCGTAGTAGTTAATAATTAGTTTCTTTGCTGAGTAAAATAAAAAGTAAACAAAGTGAAAGTTTATCATCAACCTTAAGGACATAGGCTTTATAATTCAGTCCAGTTTGGGGAAAGAGACACAGCAGCAATCTGGTTTTCAGAAGATGATTTCTTCTGGAAACTGTTAAATGCAATTCTTAACTGGAAAGAAGTGTTGAAAAAAGTAAAGTAAAAAAAAAAAAATCGAAAAACTGAAAAACCTTTACTGTATTACTTTCATGCACCATACTGTGGCTGTCTTAGAGTGTACTTTTGATATCCAACTCAGAATTAAGCACATATAGTGTACTTAAAAGGTTCATGAAACTTCAATCCATATATATGGTTTTGTTGATAGTTTTGTTTGTTCATAATTTATGTTTGTTCAGAATTTTTGTTCATAAAAAGATCAGATAAGGGGAAAGGCATTGTGAGCAACAATAGTGTGTAACAAGCATGTCTTCTTATTTTTGTTCTCATGTAACTGTCATATAATTTTTAATATAAGCAATAAAATTACATTTTGCCAAGAGTGAAGGTCAGTGGCTTGCTCTCTCTTGTCCCAGTCTACACAGTGATCTGTGTGCATTTCAACAGCGTGAGAGTGAATATGGACTCATCGTTATTGCTTTTTGTGCATGTGCACCAGTATTGACTATATTGACAATCAAGATCATGTACATGTGCTGTGGAATGCGTCTGTTGATTGCATACTGATATTGTGTCCATAGAAGTTAATAATTAGTTTTCACTGCAAAGAATGAAAAGTAAACAGAGTGAATGTTGTTTTCTGAACAAATATAAGGAAGTTCAGTCCAGTTTGGAAAAAGAGACAGCAGCTGTCAGGACAGATGGGAAATTTCTGAGTCTATAGTATAATACATACAGAAAGTTGAACAGCCAGGAAAACAGACAGTACAAAACATCATGGAAGAATAAAGAATAAGTTTTTATGTCAATGATGTGTTAAATTATTAAAAGTGCATTTGCTGCATCTGTGTTTAATGTTGTAGAACCTACCATAATGTTTGTTATGTTTCCTCAGGTTAACGGGGAATCTTTCTGTGAGTTCTTTGAGAAGATGAAGCAGATTCATCTGCCAGAAGGCTTTGTTGTGGATTTCCACCTTAGTGACACTTTAGACAAGATTAACACGTCAGGAAAAAGACACATGGGAAAATAGATAAAGTTGTTGAAGATCTGGATTCCAATACCATCATGATCCTTCTTATTTACATATATTTTAAAGGTAAACCAACACAACATAGTTACAAACTCTACTAGTCTAGCAATGTCGTACTTAAGGCTTCAAATAACCTTTTTCTTTCTTTCTTTCTTTCTTTCTTTCTTTCTTTCTTTCTTTCTTTCTTTCTTTCTTTCTTTCTTTCTTTCTTTCTTTCTTTCTTTCGGAAGGAAGGAAGGAAGGAAGGAAGGAAGGAAAATGGACCATGCCGTTTGACCCAAAATTTACTCATGAGGCTGAATTCCATGTAGATGCTAAGACCACCGTTCCAGTTCAAATGATGAATCAAAAAGATTACATCAAAATTTTTATGACACACTACTCTCAACTAAAGTCCTTTCTCTGGACTACAACAACTCCTACTCCATATTTCTGGTTCTCCCAGATAATTCAGTCACTGAGCTGGAGAAGATTATTAATCGACGAGACATAGGAAGGTGGAGGAATGTGGTCTGGAACAGGTTAACATCTTTTCTGTTACAACAGACACATAAACAACACTTTTAAATACTCAAAAATTCAGACCGGTTGAAATCTACGACCCTAAGCTGTCTCTAAAAACATCATATTCCCTGAATGATATTTTGAAGGGAATGCAAATGACTGACATGTTTACAGATAAGGCCAACTTCAGATTTCAGAAGAAAAAATATTCATGTCATAGGTAAAGAAATACACTATGCTAATTAAAATAAAAAGTGAAATTGTAAATTTAATGTGAAATTCACATCGCCTATTTTTATATACAGTAGTCAACATTTGAAGTAGATCAAAAAAGTTAATCAAAGTTGTCCTAAGAACTAAGCTGTCTTAAGAAGAAGGTTTTAGGACAACTTTGTTGAAAGGTTTTGATCCACTTCAAATGTTGAGTACTGTACATGTACTTTTATTTGAAATGGACTTTACTTTTGAGATGCAATTTACTTCCAGGTTAAACATCAAGCCGCTTTTGATGTAGACGAGGATGGAATAGAAAGGCCAGACTTTGGGATAGATTTCTCCAAAAGTAAACTACCAGTTTACAGATTTGATCGTCCATTCATGATCTTTATTACAACATCCTTTTCATGGGAAACATTGTTAACCCAGTGGAAAAGCAATGACATGACATTCAAAATGTCATAACTGACATTAGATGACCATAATTTATCAATTTATTTTGCTGACCTTTTGGAGTTTGTAAAAATGATGGTAGAGTAATAATAGAAAGTTTCTGTTAGCATGTTACTGTCTACATAAAGTCAGAATATGTAAATAAATAATTTAATAAAGACTGACATGTCTGTGTATACAGGTTGAATTGCCTTATACTGAAATGCCTTTTGGAAAAGGCACATAAAAATTTAAACTCAGGTGTCACATGTTTGTCTGTAAATGTTTTTACATGTACGCAAAACAGCTGGTAGGTTTGATATCAATGAAGACGGGACACTTTTATTTGAGCTGATATAAATATTTATTTCCTCTTTGTATATTCCATCTTTACATGCATGTCAGGCATCTCAGTAGCTGAAAAAGTTTCAGTGGGTTCAACTAAAGACCATTGTTTGTTTTGAAAATTGAAGGTCATATCAGAGTTAGCGTCCCCACAATGACTGTCTAACAGAACAGACAGTTGTTAGAGCAGGCACATTTTTTAGGGCTTCGCTTTGCCTTAATGCAACATCGATAGACTGACGACACTGCCACAGTTTTGACTAGAAGATTCAAAGGTACAAGATCTAGAGGAACCTGAAGGAATTACAGAAAATTCTGCACAGAAACTACTGGCTACTGTTGGCAGGTTTCCTGAGAAACAGCAGCGAGCGACGCGCTCTAGAATCAAACTATATCACGCCACTGTTAGTGATTTAGTGCAGAGGTTACCGCACATAGATCAAAAAACCCTGGCCTGTACACCATAGCAACTATGTACAGTGTATTACATTGTAAATCAGGTATTTTTTGTCTGGGTTAGATGAAAAAAGAAAAGAAAAAAAAAGTGTCCCATTAATGAGCAAGAAATGCACACTGACTTTGTTCTTTATTACACAGCTTCAAATCATGCATAGTAGGACCATTCTGATTACACAGAGGCTACATAATATCATTTAGGGTTAATTTTGTGTGCACAATTATAAAAAAAATAGTAAAATCACCATTGGTATTTTAAAAATACAGTCACAGACAAAATTTGGTAGAAGAAAACATAAAATATGCTAACTGTATAATTTACGTTGCTCCTCAAGGGGCGTCATCTTCCACGTCCATTCTAAATATGACTAGTGTTTGCAGGCAAGATATGTTCAAATAAGTAATTCTATAAACAAATTTCTTTTCCATTGCACAGTATTCACAATATACTACAGAAGACGTCATAACAGAACTCAGCAATGACCTGATATTAAATGAGTCTTGAGCTGGTATCAAGAACAGATCATATTCAAGCTTTTTGAGAGCACAGAGGATGCCCAGTCCCTTTTGTGTGTTTATAGCAGACATTACTATCAAACAGGTCCAGAAGACTTAAGGAAAGAGACACGAACTGTGCATGATTATATAGGATGGGTGCAACTCTTAGTCAGAAATCCCATGCAATGTTTTACACATCTGCCATTAACTGAAAGGTACTACAGTGCAGCATCCTGGTCCGAAGGGGCTGGTCTTTAGAAAGTATGCTTGTGTATGTGTGAATCAAGTTGACAAAGCAAATTATTTCTGACGGTGTTGCAATGCATTCTGTTTCAGCTCACGGATAGAGGCTGCCATCTTGCATTTGACAGCACAAAAAAACTGCCCTCAAATGTCCGTACGAACCACGATGCGAGAGCAATTGACCTTCGTGACCTTGCTTAAATGGATCGGATGAGGAAAGCACAGCATTGTGAATTCATGCATGTTTGTGCGTGAAGTGATTTGTCCTCTGAGTTCTCGCGTTAGTTGTAACTCCTCTGCAGGTGAAGATGAAAGGTGGAGTCATCGAACAGTGGATTTTTCACTTCCATTTCCCCAGTCTGGAAAGAAAAAGAAATGTTCAAACACCACGTCACTACACGAGACCTCATACCGTAGCACTGCGGGTGACGTGTAATATTGATTTAATATAATATTGAAAATTTATTACACTTGCAGGAGGCGTGATTTATGACAGCGTTAGGGAAGATCTCTCTCAAACACGAACACAAAGACATAAGCCGCTTTTCACCGTCAGGCCAAACCATTCTCTTTGCTTAATTGTTCCATTCCGTGCCAATCCGGCCCAGCTGGTACGGATGTGGTTTTATTTTCCACTGTGGGGCTAACGGCTGCTCTTGTAATACAAATGCATCAGTCGTTGCCATGGTAATGCAAGAGTTTACAGACAATATGAGATGATCAGATTTCTTTTCATTTTATTATTAATTTGTGTTTACTCAAATAGAGTGCTTAGACAGCTACAGAGAAATTGGTAGCCAGAAGACAAGTGGCCAATCCTGAGTTGCAATGTCACTACCAGCACTGTTCAGCACAGTTAACCAACCATTCTGAGAATTCCAGGCCAAGAATGGTTTGTAATCGTGCCGTGCCGTACAAGACTCAAATGGAAATACAAATGGAACCGTCCCTTACTGTTCTTCGGCCCGACAGTGGAAAAGGGGCTATAGATGCAATCTGTCACACATTTAGAATAATGAAGTATTGCTCTTACTGGGGCAAGTCCAGGGCACTCATACACAGTGAAGTCTCCGTCTTCATTTTCCTCATCCGAAGTGGCTCCCGACTCAGGAATCTTGGAATCATTCCGTTGTCTGCATGAAGATAACATGACATAGAACAAAAACACAAAAACAAAAACAAACAAAATATTATTACTATTTAAAATAACCATTTCTATTTTAAAAATATTTTAAAATGTAATTTATTCCTGTTAAATGGCAAATCTGAAATTTAAGCAGCCATTACTCCAGTCTTCAGTGTCACATGATCCTTCAGAAATCATTCTAATATGCTGATTTGGTGCTCAAGAAATATTTCATTATCATAAAGCTGCCCTTCTTAATATTTTTGTGGAAATCGTGATACTTTTTTTTTCAGGATTCTTTGGTTAAACAGAATTAGATTTTTTCTAACATTATGTCTTTACTGTCACTTTTCACCAATAATGTGTCTTTGCTGAATAAAAGTATTAATCTCATTCAAAATAAATAAATAAATAAATAAATAAAATAAAATACTGCCCCCAAACTGAATGGAAGAGTGTCTCTAATATTCCATAAAGACACGCAGGCAGGTTAAGTATTGCTGGGAAATGTTGTATCCTTGAAAGGCAGTTAATGAGAGTCAGGAATTTATTAAAGCTATTTGCTGACTACTTACTTGAGTGACATCATTTGCTGCTTCTGAAGCTGAAAGTGGTACATCTGGGCACTCTGAGCAAGTGTTTTATCTCCAGTCTAATAATAGAATAATAGAAGAGTGTGTAAACATACAAACAATAAGACAGATGCCAGGATTTCACTTTGTGTTTGTATGTGTATATATGCTAACCATTCCACCATCATAGGAATTTGGACCTATCAACCCAAAAGCAGGATAATCAACCTTCTGGGCAAGACGATTGCCTCTCTGCATCCTGAAAAGAAAGAGGACACAGCGTCAGTATCATTCATGTTTACTTGTTCATCCAAAAAGGTTTTGAAAGATCTTTAAAGGTCCCGTTCTTCGTGATCCCATGTTTCAAACTTTAGTTAGTGTGTAATGTTGTTGTTAGAGTATAAATAAAATCTGTAAAATTTTAAAGCTCAAAGTTCAATGCCAAGTGAGATATTTTATTTAACAGAAGTCGCCTACATCGAACGGCCAGTTTGGGCTACATCCCTCTACTTCCTTCTTTAATGACGTCACTAAAACAGTTTTTTGACTAACCTCCGCCCACAGGAATACACAAGAGTTGCGTTTGTAGAGTGTGTTTGTCGCCATGTCGTCGAAACGCTGTTATTTTCATCCCGCAGTCCAATCACCGGGTCTGATTCCGGCTCAAATTGATAGGGTAAAATTAAAGACATGTTTACAATAACACTGAGCGCGTGTATCTCCACGTTATGGTAAGAGGCGTGACCTTTCCGGGCAAGATGCGCTAAACTGCTGTCGAATCACAACACAGGAACCGCTGGCACAATCAGAACTCGTTACGTATTTCTGAAGGAGGGACTTCATAGAACAAGGAAGTCATCAGCGTGTTTTTATGACAGTGGAAACAGCGGTATACAGATAATTAAATTATGTGAAAAATACTGTGTTTTTTTACACGCGAAACATGAACACATGTTATATTGCACACTATAAACACAATCAAAGCTTAAAAAAACCACGAAAAACGGGACCTTTAAAGATCCCATAATATCTAAGTCAGGGTTTTATGGCAATTAGTCCTTGTGTTTTTTTGAAGATCTACACAACATCTGCACAATCATTCAAAAGCTTGAGGTCATTTTGTGTTGTTAAATGAAGAGGCTTATCACCAAGGCTGTAATTACTTGATTAAAAATACTGTAAAACAGTAATATTGTAAAATTTAATTACAATTTAAAATAACTGTATTCTATTTTATTATATTTTAAAATGCAATTTATTCTTGTGATGGCAAAGCTGAATTTTCCTTTTTTCCAGTCCTCAGTGTCACATGATCCTTCAGAAATCATTTTAATATGCTGATTTAGGGTTAGGGTTAGGGTTAGAAAATCATTTTAATACGCTGATTTAGTGCTCATTAAACACGTCTTCTTATTATCAGTTGAAAACAGTTGACCTGCTAATTTTGTGGAAACTATAAAACTTTTTTTTCAGGAATCTTTGGTGAATGGAAAGAACAGCATTTATTAGGAATAGAAATCTTTATTAACATTGTAAATGCCTCTACTGTAATTTTTGATCAATTTATTGCATCGTTGCTGAATAAAAGAAACAATTTCTTAAAAAAACAACCAAACTTTTGAACGGTAGTATATATGCTAATGTACTCAAAAAAGTTGTACAATCTTTATCTTCCAGGTTAAGTTCATTACTGAGAAAGTACAAAATACACGTCAGACTGGGATATAAATCATGTGAATTCTCACCTGACCCAACACACTCCAGTCAAGACCATGGCCACTGAGCCCACCATGAGAAACACACCCAAAAATACTAAGGGAGAAAAAACAAAGTGGAAAAAGTTATAGAAGAACTGCAGTCCACGGACTATTATATATTTATAAACACCAACAAACAATATATAACGCACTGATGAAGGAGTGGTCCTCAGAGGGATATGGGATGATAAAGGGAGCGCTGTGCACTGCAGAGATAAATGGAGTGTGTGAGGCTGGGCTGGTGGTAGAAGAGGCAGTGGTCAGAGCACTTGTCAGAGGCTGTTCCGATGTAGCAGTGGTAGGAGATGCTTCTGCTCTGTGCTGACTGCTCGGCCAGGAATGATCTTCAGGGACTTTGGGAGCAGCCAGAGAGGGGGCTGAAGAACACAAGGAAAATAACTGTCAAGTCTGAATGGAAAATACTGAATTTACATGGTTCAAGAAAGTATGGAAGCCTGTTTTTTCTATTTTTCCCATACAAAAGTGATCACAGCTGTCAAGCTCCAAAATAGAGAAGAATAAAGACCATACATGTAGATATGTATATAAATGTTGTCCTTTAAAGCCATACACTAGCTTTTTGTGAGGAACAGAGCAAAAATTAAGCCTTTTAATAGTGGGATTCACATGTCTTACCTGAGTGCTTCATCTGTGATTCTCTGTGTTTGCTGATGATGGAGGAGAGAATGTCTATCTCTTCATCTAGCTCTGGGAGAAGGTTGACCTTAGCTGCTTGGGCAAGAAAAGTGAAAGAGAAATAACAGAGTTACAAAGGGAGAGAGAGATAATCATTTAAAATTTGAAGTACTTACACTAGCTTTAAAAAGCTTGGGTCTGTAATTTTCTAATGTTTTAAAAAAAATGTTTTGCTCACTGAGGCGGTATTTATATGATCAGACACACACATACAAAAACTGTGAAAAATGTAATAATATTTTGAAATATTATTACAATTTAAAATAACTCTTTTCTGTTTTAAAATATTTTAAAATGTAATTTATTTCTGTGATGGCAAAACTCAATTTTCAGCATCATTACTCCAGTATTCAGTGATCCTTCAGAAAACATTCTGATATGTTGATGTACTGCTATCAATGTTTTTTTGGATGAACAAAACATAACAAATACAAATGTAACATTACAAATGTCTTTACTGTCACTTTCACTTTAATGCAACCTTGCTGAATAAAAGTATTAATTTCTTTAAAAAATGACAGACCTCAAACTTTTGAATGAATATGGAACAGTGTCCATATAGCCTACTACAGAGTTATGTTAGAGTTAAAGCTGTTGCTCTGAGCTAGAAAACCGTAACAGATCAGTTACAGAACTATCAGAACTATCTAAAGTGGCAAACTCTGATAAGGTAAGTTTAATAATAATGCACCAAGGAATATGACATCTTGGCATAGTTTGTATTGCCTCGGGTAAAATGTGTATGCCGTACTCCTAGCACACATATTTATGAGCATTTAAAATGATTCATCGTGACACGCGCCAAAAAAGTGTTTATGAGTTTGTGTAATACTGTGAGCTGAGTGTGTATATGTCTGAGTGTGTGTGCGTGTATACTGCAGTGTGTGTAGGCGGATTTGGTCAGTCGGTCTGTTCTGTGGTGCTGCTATGCGTATGTGGGCAGTGGGGTGTACAAGCAGGCAGTGAGGGGGAGGGGCCTCCACAGATTCATGAATGAAATATGTCGCCACGGCAACCACTTGAAAAGTGCCGAGAGCAAAAACTTCAGAGAGAGAGAGAGAGAGCGGGTGACGTGTGTATGTGTTTGTGTATGTGAGAGAAAAAGATGCTTAAACCATTGAGCCACGAAAATTCTATTTTTACCAGAGTGAGATAAATTTACTTAATAGTGTCAGATTATTTATTTTCCACTCCAAATAATGTTGGAAAACAGCTTTTGTTTGATGTGGACCACATTAAGAGATACATCTTTGTCTAGTGACCTTGAAAATTCATTAATAGGCCTATACAGACGAGATAATCTGCTTTTCAATTAGAATGTTCCAAAAAGTGTATACTTGCATAATTAAATGCATTATTAAGCACACAATTAAACATAAATTAAAAATGAAATCAGACATTTTCTTTTTACAGAAAAGCCTCTAAACTGAACTTGATGTTCTATGTACATAGTGAATCATAGTATAAAATGCAACATAGGTAAAAAACTATGTGCAATAAAAGCTCATAGTAAATTAAAAGAGATTGGATCTCATGTACTAACAACCACGTGTACTCCTGTACGGTTGTATTTTTATGTAAACCTGTGTGTGGACGTATTCACACAGGAATCATGATTCATCAATAATTGCATATTTATGAGAATCCTAACGGGTTTTATTCACTAATAATTGCGTAAAAGTTTTTTCTAACTTAAGTGAAAAGGTTTTCATGTCAAATTTCTACCATCCCTCATTGTCATGTTGATGAATCCAGACTATTCTGTGAAGGAGCACTAACCCACAGTTAGTAATTTGCATATTGCATGCCCTAGTCATCACCATATAAGAGCTTTCCGCACAACCTCTCTTGCACAGCCATTCGTCACTCACTTCCTGAGATTAAACGTGGCAAAATCTTTGAGTAAAGTCAAGTGTGTCAATCTCAAAGCCAGCTGAAACACATTAACACATTTTAAATGGGCCTTTACTGCACCTATCCCACATCAAGATACAACCCTTACAGAACAAAAATATATGGGAATAATATACTGCAAAATATAATGTGATATATATTACGTAATACATTTCCATATAAGGAAAACTATTGCTTATATTTTTCAATATACTGCAATATATGCATTGACCGTGTATGGCTATATTGATACATATAAAATATTTAGACATGAAGAAAAAATAGCATTACATGTGATATTCATAAAGTTTTATCCTTTATTGTGTACATATATTGCACATACATGTTCCCATATAAATGTGAATGTATTGTACACATTCAAAGAATGAGTTACAGCATACTTCTAGTTAACAGCATGCTTTGTTTCTGTATGTTAAGAAGAGTAAATGTTCAAATTAGATGTTATTTCATGTGTTTTTTCTCAATATCAATATAGGGGGAGATCTGTTAGTGTTTAATGTTGTATTATTTTGGAATTTAAATGGTTTTCTTGTATGTCTGAGTTTTTGGGGTTACCATTGTGCTGAAAAGTAGAGCCTGTGATTAGGCTGATGATTGGCTGAGCACCATCAAGACTATATATTACTTTATTTAAAAAGTATTGGCTCTGCACTCTTCAGCACAGTGATAGTCTCTTTGCTAAATACTTTAGTACCAGCAGAATACCCCAAAATTTTGAACGGTAGTGTATATTGTTACAAAAGATTTTTATTTTAAATAAATGCTGTTCTTTAAATTTTTATTCATCAAAGAATCCTGAAAAAAGTATCACAGGTTATAAAAAATATTAAGCAGCACAACTGCTTCCAACATTGATAAATGAGTATCAAATTAGCATGTTAGAATGATTTCTGAAGGATCATGTGACACTGAAGATTATGCTGAAAATTCAGCTTTGCATCACAGAAATAAATTATATTTTTATGTATATCAAAATAGAAAACCATTATTTTAAATTTTAGTTATGTTTCACAATATTACTGTTTTTTCTGTATTTTTGATCAAATGTGCACGTTATGGACTGGGGGACTGCACAGTGCATGCAGGGGGTGTGGCCTCAATGGCCCTGCAGTAAGTAGAGTGCTGTGTGAATGTGATGAATCTGACAACAATGTGGAATGTGCAGGGTAAAAATTTTACTAAAATTGCTTTAAATATGGTTGTTTTAACCAAAATTATGCTGCAAGATGTTTTTTTCAACTACATTTAAGTACCCTGTTATAGGCTAACCTGCAATTCCCTGTTTATTCCAATTAATTCCCATATATTCCCGTTAATTCCCATGGAAAGTTTCCAGCTTTGAAAATTCCCGGAATTTTGCAACCCTACTGTTAACTAGCTTGAAAATATGAAACATTTATAATGTGAATAATTAATAAATATATTACATTATATATTTCTCTCTATATATGTGTTTATACTGCATGAGTAAATATATCTGCAATATATTACACAAGCAATACCATATCTTATCACATCTATATATTATGAAGTGTATTACTGAATATAAAATGATATACATTAGAATGTATTAGTAAATATATTGACATATTTTTAAATATTTGAAAAGCAGCAATTCCTTATGTATTATTCAATATATATTTTAACATATACCGTTAAATCATTTAATATATTGATCATTCATATATAGGGAAATATATTTTCTTAGCGTAAGGGAATAGACATAATTTTTGTTATTCTAAAATAAGAATAATTACTTGATCAATTTCTAATAAATAATAACATTATATAAAACATTACATCTACGTATATAAATAAAAAAATTCAGTTTTTACCAATTGTTTCTAAGACCTCAAGGAATTTTGCAAACCTGTACATGTGGTTTGAGTCAGTTTTAAGTTTTATTAAAAATATTTATAATTAAGATGCAACCTTATTGATTAATAATCAAGTAATGCGAAACCATGCACACACAGGTTTTTAAATAATCAAAATGTCTGTGCATAAACAGTTAGTAAATGAGACGCCAAAGACTTTGGCAAAAGCCAGAGAGCAACAACACAATAGTAGGAAGTTTCAGATGCCCGAGATTAAACCATATCTCCTATCACCACTTTAACACACAAAAGTGCAACTTTATTTCACTTTATACTTTATATCAACTTTATATCAGTCTAACAAAAACAGTATTTAAATACAATACAAAAATGAGTAGCTGTGTCTGTCATGAGGAAAAAAGTCTGTGTGAAAAATATGCGATGCCTCTAAGGTCTTCTAAATAAACTGTAAAAAAGAGAGTTAAAAGAGGGGGAAGAAAATGGTGCTGTTCATGCTCCTGCCTGTTGAATGGTATCGATTAGGTGTTGACAACCATACTGCCCTACTACGGCAGCACTGGAAAATTACTAATCGATAATCCTCAAGGCTGAAGTCAAAATGAACAATTTTTTTTTTGGTTACAAACTGGAAGCTGAAAACGAAAATAAAACACTTGAGGATATTTACATCTAATGGCTGCTTGTTGGTATGGTTAAAGCTAAGTGGGTTTACACCAGCATTTGTCAATCCCTACCACTGCAGTGTAGAAAGAGACCGCCTGAATTATTTCATTAGCCCCCCTCCCTCCAACTGCATCTGCAGCAATGTGTGGGTGGAAGAGGGGGAGAGGGAAGCCAGACTGGAAGGTTGCAAGGAGTGAGAGGTCTTCCACTGCAGTTTAATACATATGCCAAAAGCTAATGATGGGAAAGCCTAAAATGTTTCCTTACAAAAGCTACATATCAGATCAACACTGCAGCAGTCTTGAAAACAGCTTGCAGTCATTTTTCAAAGATATTTGCCAACACAAACTGTGAACCCTGTGCAGTAATACTGTGTACAATGACGAAAGACCAAGGCATAAGTCTCACCTTCTAAAAAAACGTCATTGCGTAATTGCATTAGAAGCTCCACTTATACATGCTTTATTAACACTATCATGTCAGATTTTTTTGCTGATTTGAAATATTATCTAAATGTGAGTTTGGCAAGCAGTTTTTCATATTTCTGTATTTCACCAATCATAAAAGTTGATCGTGCATTCTGCCTGGAGCTGTTGAAAACATGGCTGCAAAGTGAATTGACTTTCCTTGAACGAGACTTTGGTACGACTGATGTTGACAGTACTCACCGGAGTGATTTCTTCTCCTGACCACACACTTCCCTCGTTTGTTCTCCACGAATGGGTCTAGGCATGGGCCACAGTGTGAAGAGCCAGGCTGGCAGAAATGCCGTCGCTCCCGGGCACAGTCCAGACTTCGAGGACAATGTCCCAAAACTAAGACAGAAAAGACAAAGTACCATGATTGACCCACTCCGCTTTCCGTTGAGGTTTTGATGACCTTGTTGGGGTTCATTAATTTTGTGACGGTTCCCTATCATAAATGATCAATATTTTTCCAATGATCACAGTAACCTAACTGCTGACATATAAAGTCTAATGAGACATTTAATTATATGACTTTGTAAGGGGCAGCGGGAATCTATGAATGCAAACAAATTGCTTTACCTAATCTTAAAATTATATAATAAAGATGCCATTGGATTAACAAAATTCTTTTGACTCTCTCAGTCATTATGTCTAATTTTGAGATGCCCCAAAGCAATCCAGCTGCAGCTTAAAGGGATAGTTCACCCATAAATGAAAATTTTGTCTTCACTTACTCACCCTCATGTTGTTCCAAACCTGTATGAGTCTCTCTCTTCTGTTGAATACAAAAGAAGATATTTTAAAGAATGTTAACCAGACATTTGACGGGAGCCATTCACTTCCATAGTATTTTTTTTTCCTGCTATGGAAGTCAATGGCAACCGTTGACTGTTTGATTACCAATATTCTTTAAACTATCTTTTGTGTTCAACAGAAACTCATACAGATTTGGAACAACATGAAGTCGAGTAAATGATGACAACATTTTCATGTTTGGGTGAACTAACCCTTTAAGTGTTCCTCAAATATGCTTCCACTGATACAAGAAGAACAAGTCAGGCTATTTGTCACACAGAATAATTGCATAAACAACTAACAGTAATCAGCCTGCTCATATAAGCATAGCGTTCTTTGAGCTAGTGTACTGTGTCTTGTTACTGTTATGAAGGAGAGCTTAGGAATGACAGTGTAGCAATAAACAGCAGCAGTGCTATGTGGGCACTGCAGCTGAGGGCAGAACTGGGGCAGCAGGTTAAAGTGCAGAGGAGATCCAACACCCACAAGTACCAAATTATGTCTGAGAACAACAAAGTAGTCCTGTGTCTCCCACTGATTGTCAGCAGGGATCCATGCTGAACAAATGTTCATTATAACACCACAAGTGTTAGTATCATTCTAACGAACAATGTTTGGTGGAGCTTGTAAAGGTACACACAATTCAGCTGTTCAACCTTTTGTTGGTATTCAGCAGGGAGATATGAATAATAAATAATAATTACTATTATATTTATCTTTCATCAAATATTAACTGCACATCTCTTTTATTTAATGTTTTTCATCTACATTTACCACAGTTCAGACAATGAATTCTAGAGCAGCGTTCAAAGCCATAAGGAACAATTCATACAGAAAAAAAAAAGAATGCTGTTTTATGCAAGAGACACTGCAAAAGGCACAAGCACAATGGTCAAAGATGTCCATCTAGTGCAGGGATGGGCAACTTCAGTCCTGGAGGGCCACTGCCCAGCAGAGTTTAGCTCCAACCCTAATCAAACACACCTGAACCAGCTAATCAAGGTCTTCAGAATTAGTAGAAAGCTATAGGCAAGTGAGTTTTTATCAGGGATGGAGATAAACTCTGCAGGACACTGGCCCTCCAGGACCGGAGTTGCCCATCCCT
Organism: Megalobrama amblycephala; assembly: GCF_018812025.1. Taxonomy (NCBI): domain Eukaryota; kingdom Metazoa; phylum Chordata; class Actinopteri; order Cypriniformes; family Xenocyprididae; genus Megalobrama; species Megalobrama amblycephala. The sequence continues at coordinate 9,458,827 of NC_063047.1, forward strand.
GATCTAGTGCATGTTTACAAAGAAAAACAATGAAAAATCAGCACAGTGGAATGCTACAACAAACATGTTCAATGTGACCAGCCCCCTAAAACAGGTCTTGCATGAAAGGAAAACTGGTCAAAAATATAAACAGATGCCGTAAAACTTTAACAGATGCAGCAATAAAAACGGACATTTTAAAACAACAGCATGTGTGCAGCATATTTTTCATATTTAATCATGTTGAATGTAAACATTGACGGATGGTGATATCTATGGATGTGTGATGAGATGCATGTAGATGCACGTAATGCTCATCGAACTCACTGAAGTCTGAGGGAAGCATAATGCCTTCAACTTTACAGTAAATGTAGTTGAAAGTTCCATTGACATTTGGATTTCCTAATTGTGCACTGACACAACACAATTCAAATATTAAAAAAACAAAAACAAATGAAACATTTCATTTTCCAGCAAAAATGCATGCTAATGGCAGTTTAAAAATGCTTTCGATTTTAAACATATTGCATGAATGCACTTTTGCTCTATTATTTACACAGCCAGTGAGAGACTAACACAATAAATAATCAAAAACAGATGAATTATTTAAAAATCATCTTGAGATTAGGCCATTATGTTCTGTTCTATGCACATCAATGTGAAGATACATATTTGAAACATATGTTTTAGGAGCCAATTTGAAAAACCTTTTTATTTCAGTGCACCACGAATTAAGACAAATTTGTAAATGCATAAATAGCATTTACAAGGCAAACAAATGGAAGACATATTTTTTGAATTTTGGCAATTGTCAGATGAATATGAACACTCTTTGAAATCATTAATAAATGATATGGGATGTTTTTTCTCTTCCCTTTTAAAAGCCAGTTATTTTGCTATCCTATTCCTAACTATGTATGATTATTTAGTGATTTGCATGTTATTATTTGCATTTAAGAACTAACTATATTACTTGTCAGAAGAATTGTTTTTAACTATCAAATAAATTATTGTACATAATATATTTTGTTGTATTGTATTGTATAAGTGTCTTTGATCATATTCCTGTTCTTACCATTTTATGAAAGCAATAAGCCGTTCATGCGTTACGGTGATTTTAACATGCCAAAGGGGGTTTTAGGCACTTCATTGCATGTTGTGCCTACAGGAACACTTCTTATGCATAGTAAAATCATCGTAATGAACAGCCTCAATTGGCTTATTGCTTTACTGAGTTCTACTTCTGAAAGCCTTAGCCACTGAAACCTTGGCTCCTGTTTCCATAACAACTGCTATAGCAACAGAGTAAGTGTGACATCATCAGGTGTGAGTCACTGCCAATGCAGTAGCTGAAAAGGGGGCGGGGATGAACTCTTCTGAACCAGAGCGAGTCAGGGGAGAGAATGAAGGAAACAAATCACAACAATTGAGAATATGACATAAAAATTGCATTATTTAAAAAATAATGAAGTGCAAGAGAGTACATGCTGTGCAATATCAAAGAACTGTGCATCATGCCTACATGTATTAATTGACAGTCTCATTAGTAGTCATCTTTATAATAAAAGCATCACTGACCACATAGTTTTCAGACTCATCTACAAATCTCTCACATTATTAAACGCCATTGATTTAAAATGCTCAAAACAACAGTCATCGCCTTGCAATTTGCTATTTACTGGAACAGCCCATTAAGTGCGTAAATGTGAAGAAGTGACTCATTAAACCTATAATGCATCAGCAGCGATGGTTTTTACCAGAATCCCTCATTGTCACTGTGCCGGAGGTGATGCAGAGATGGACATGAGGGTTTAACACTCTGAGGTCTGAAGGTATCGCCGGCGATACCACCGTGGTATTTTTCTTATCAGTGTGAAAGAGACTCAAAATACTCCGTCAATGTTGCACATACAATTAAGAGTTATACACCATTTTAATCTGTGGAATATCTTCTTTCATTTGTGTACACTCAGAGTAAAAACAAAATGTTGTGCTTTTTGTAAAATAAAGAAAACTAACATGATGCGTGATCTCTCGTCTCCCTCTGAACGAACTCCAATCTGATAGTTCTTAGAAAATGAACTGTAACTTAGTGAATACTAATGACAAAAAAATTACACTTATGTCTAAAAAAACGTTCAGATGTCAGGTTTTAAAACATATAAGTCAAATCGAATAAACAAACCTTCTGTGTTTATGTAATCTGTATGAAAAGAGAGCCATGTCAGAAGTCTGTGATTCAGCTCATTATCCGCTAATGCGGAGCTAGCGCTATTCAGACACAAATTCAGTCAATACATGCATACATCATCTCAATCGTGTATTTATTGTCTTGAAAAGTGTTTTGAATAGCCATATTTAGCGATCTCTTGCCTCTGTTAGTTCCTTGATTGTCACACGATTTGCCTCTTCTTTTACTGAGGCATTTGTGGACAAAAGAGGCAGAGCGCCCTCCGGCTCAAGTATGAATTAAAAAGACAGCATCCAGCACTCATAATGATGACAATACATATAGAATAATACATATTACTCCTCTGTATAGAAAATTGATATAAACATATGAGAATCCATCAATATTTCTCCAAATGTGTATGCTTTTAAGCATATTAAGAAATTATGGTCAATATAAGATTTTAAGAGTCAAAATGTGAGCTTGAGTCATAGATCTTTTTAATGATGTATAGTTTATCAACTGCACATCAACATTTAGGCTCTATAATATAACAAATATAGTAGCCTATATGAAATGCCCTAGAGGTAGGAATGTTCAGACGCTTTGCATCACAGAAATACATTATATTTTAAAGTATATTAAAATAGAAATCCATTATTTGGTTAGAGACTTGAGACTTCTTTTAAAAACATTATAATGGCAATGTGTTCAATTTTCAGGTCTAGCAAAGAAGCATCTTCTCTTACAAAGCTATGAAATCAAAGATTTTTTGGCAAAGAGGGCAAGAAAGAATTACAGTGAGAGTGACGGGTACTTTATTTTCAGTACTGGGCTTGCAGATCATGTGGGTAGGGCACTTTTTACTGTTTGTGTGGATGACCATGTCTGTCACCAACGAAGACCATTTTTGACCCAGGAAAAACCCTGAATATGTAATATTTTCTGTCCGCTAGAGGTCGCTGGAGGCCTATTCCAAACAAAGGCGTAATTTGATGACGCCAAGTTTGAGCACGGAAGCTTGGGACATGTGGTCTTCACTTCAACGGCTGGTGGAAAAGAATTGGGATAGGACTCAGGAAGAAATCATGTTCATCGATGTGATTATTAACGTTACTGTAGTATGAAGCAGAGCAGGACCGAGTGTTTTGGGAGCTGAACGAGGCCGCTGGAGCGGTTTCGCAACACACGCCGTGAGCAGCAAAACTTTTATTATGCCACAGTCGCCTGTGCCGCTTCCGCTATTCCGGTCATGAGTATGAGGTAACGCAGCTCTGTTTATCATATTAGATACATTTGAGTGTGTTGAAAATGATGTTATAACGTTACTCTGTGTGTTCGCTCGGCAGCTGCTGTGAGACACTTGTTGCATACTGTAGTAAGCTAGATCGATTTTAGAATATCATATTAAATGCTAGATGGCAATTAATATTAAAAGAAGAAATGAGAAAATGCTGTATTACTGTTACTAAAAATAAAGCTGCGTCTGATTATGCTATGTTAGCTACTTCACAAAATAGTTTTTTTCTCTGAGGCATGGTAAAGCATGGTACTCGCAAAAAATCAAGAAAATTAGATTTAAACAATAAGATTAAACATGTTGAGTTATATAACAATATTTAGTTTTCTGCCTATAAATATATCAAAACAGTTGTTCCCTTGTCTATTAAAACGTAAATATTAAAGCGTCTTTGGTGTTTCCATGGTTTCTACAAAATAAAACCGGAAACCGAGGGTAACGCGGGAATGACGCAATTGACAAGCGACTCCTCACACGTCCCGGAGCCTTGGTTAAAATTGCAATTTTCTCACGATTTACAAATAGTTGCAAACATTTGGGATATTGTAAGTACTCAAGTGAACAAAATATATAACACTGGCCTAGTGGTGTTTGGATATTTTACTGCAAAATTCTTACATATTGCACCTTTAACAGAGGAACATTAGTTTTTTTTTTTATTTGAAAGTCTCTCAATCACACAGACACATTTATGTACACTGCTGCACAAACACATTTTACTGCTCTTTATCGCTCTTGAACACAACAATCCATTTTTCTAAAAATCTCTGCCTATCAATTTAGCATGATAAGAAATCATCACTTCCTCTCATGAGATGAAGATGACTATCATACATGCATCTGCATGTGACCACCTCAATCGAACCATGTGACTGAAGGATACAAGGTCCAAACTCACACTGTTTAGACACTGGTGCGGTGCCAGTTGTACCTCAAGATAGTTCAACTTTTTCCATTCTGTTGAGCTCCATCCAGCTGTTTTTGAATACAAAAACACATCCTTTAAACCAGACTAATTATAAGATTAGCTGATTAGTCATTGAGACTACCAGCTGACTAGCTGATAATTAAGATATGTAGATTTGCACACACTAAGTCCAGATAAAGCCGGGTGCACCACTGTGCAATATATAATAGTCCTTTACGATTGTTGCTTGTCAGACTGTATGAACCTGATCCTCATGTCACACTGTAGGATCTCAGCTGTCATTTATGTCAGATTGTACGACAGTCAAGTTAAAAATGTTAAAAAGGCACACGCACATGAAAACTTTTACACCATCAACCCATACACGTTCTGTGAATGTGGGCTGCATTACACGCTGGACTGAAATGGTGGCTGACAAAGAAATCTCTAGATCACGGCTTGTCTTGAAAAATGAAGTCAATTTGATGTTTGCCGTAGAAGTCACCTTGCAGGACTGTGCAGCAAATCATCTGACAGAATTTCGTCTGAGGTAGAATTTGATCCCAACGTTCATTAATCGGCTGTCGGTGAACATGTCAAACTAGTGATCAAAGACTACAGATTTTAGCCTAGGATTATAGCAGTCTTTTAGGATTCACAAAATTTGTCTCAGACGACCAACTCGTGGCCAAAATTACACAGTGTGCACCTGCCTTAAGAAGTTCTATTGCAGTTTTGTAAGACTTTGTAATTAGAAGTGAAGGGAAATAGATCCACAGTAATCTGTGTTACAAAGCAAATCTAATACCTACATCCAAGCACACACACACACACACACACACAGATCACTGCTATGGAGCACCACTATCAACTCTCACTCCATCCTGCCAACAAAGGCCAAAGAGGCTCCACTGAGGGTGGAAAGTGTCGGCGTCTGGCCACGGTTCAGACATGCCTCAAGGTGACCCAGTCATGCTGGTCTTGCTGTGCAGAGTAAAGATGAAACTCATCCAGGACAGACTGAAACAGACCTCAAAATATCTGACAGAAGGACAATATAAGGCAGAGCTTTTTGTGGAGCATTGATTTTAACACCACACGTATATTTTTATAATATCGCATCACAATATCCCAATCCTTAAATGCTTCATATAGGTTTAACACATCTACATTTCTTTTATATTGCAACTATTTTTCCAATGAACTTCAGAACTGGCATTCTTGTGAATTATCATTCGCCTAGCAACACCATTCTGTGAACGCAACAGAAAAAGGAATGATGTTGTTATTCATGCCAGACTCCCTGTAATTCTCAACTTCTCAATGCTTTTGAAAAACATGGCAAACTATGTTGAAGTAGTGTGGACTGCATGCTGTCACTCAAAAGAACTTTGTGTTATATGACATGACAGGCTGACTGAGGAGGGTTCAGAGTGGAGAATAGAGCTGCAGGGTTTTCTTGTTCTTTAGAGGTATTGAATTCTCTCATTGTGAAATGCCCAAAAAAACAAATTTTTGAAATGTTAAAAATAAACGACAGCGAGTCAATAACCAGACTCATTTAAAGCTGACTCATAAGAACACTGGGCAAAATAAATTATTACATCCTGTCACTTCTCATCATACATTTATATTCCCTGTTTCCACTTGATGTTTTATGTTAATGTTAATCCTTTCTCCTGTAAATTGTTAAAGAATTTAAATCACATATACTGTAGATTACAATGAGTAATTGACAGCACCCTTTTTCTTTCTTGTTTGTTTTTTTTGTCATCTTTTTGTTTCTTTTATTGTATTGTTGTATGAAAAAATAAAAACCTCGAAAAACGTTGATTGAATAACACAAATTAAAGATGAAGTGCGTAATTTCTGTTCCACAATAGCAGCCCCAAACAGAATTGCAAAAATAATTACTGATTCAAATACATTTAAAACACTTTTCATGCCAACTGCTATAAATAGATAAAACTGTTGCAATTAACATTATTACCGACCAAATCTAAACACAATAAAATAGTACATTTAGTGAGACTGGAGTCTAGAAATAGTATTCTTTCATCAGCTGCTGTCATGATGAACTGTGAATAACATAAAAAATGAAAATAGAATCTTCCTTTTTTAGCCACCTCACATTCGTACATCACCGTCTGCTTCCTGACCTCAGATTGGTGCTCACGTATGAATACATTTGTCTTATTCAGGGCAGAAGTTAGGTGGCCAGTCTTGTCTCTAAATTAGTAATGAGAAGAAATCCATTGTGTCACTTAGAGGGGAAATGTAATTATCCAATTATTCAATGATGTTCAGTAAAACATGGCATTTGTATCATTGTATGTACAGTATTACTGACTCAATAAGAGAACACCAATATTAAAGAAAAGAGTGAATTTTTGAGCGATGCAAAACAACTATCTCTCTCTGTCCTAAGCTTAACATAGAATATGTCACTTTAGGATAATAATGTATCAATAATAATGCGGAGAGACTGCTGGGCCACCGTAGCTCACACCAGGAGACAGTGTATTCTCAGGTGAGCATGACCTTATACGACACATGTGCAGCACTTCAGCAACTCTACGGACACGGTATTGATCATTCAAAAAGGAACCAGACAGATTTCACACATGCACTGCACTGTCTCAGATCATTTCTAAGGTGTCGGGTAGTGTCATGTCACTGAGAACATCTAACTTAAGGACAGATAGAAAGATGTTTTAATCCTGACAATTTAACAATGCAATAGAACTAATGTAACATACACACAGGTAATGAATTTTATTATATTATTTTATTACACTATGTTTGGATTCATCAATCGAAATGATTTCATTCAGATTGGAAAAAAAAGTGTCCATGTAAACGTGGCTACTGACTGAAACATACACAGGAATACAAGAGGCTAATGAGAAACAGGTGTGTGTGATGAGTAACCATGGAGACTAACAAGGGTAACTATATGGAAACTAACAAGACAGCCAAGGAAACAGGAACTAATATCCAGACAGATGTCTGTTTTGACCATTTCCTTCAATTAACTATTGTAGCCTATAGAGGATATGCACATGACGTCACTGTTGGTAGGAGTGACTATGGTTACGCCCACTGAGTGGCATGAATGCCACGAAAAACACACAAAACACATTCACAACGGGAAAGAGTTATGCAACTAACTAACTGCAGAAATGAGTACTCCCTAGATTTAATTCAACAAATGTATAATATTCTAGCACTTAGTATGCCCTCCATAATTTTGAATATACTGCTCTGACCCTTCTTGGCACGGAGTGTAAAAGTTCATGACAAATTGTCACATCTGTCCTGTTTAACTCCTGGATGATGAGCTCCTTAAATGCCCTGATTTTTAATGGGGAGTGTTGCTCAACTCGTCTCTACAAAATTCCCCACAGGCGCTCAAGAGTGTTAAGACTGAGTGCAATACATGTCCACAGAAGGTGTTTCACTTTGGAGAATGCATATCCTCATTGTCATGTTGAAAAAATGCCCAACAATGCAGGGAATGAGGAAAGGGTAACATCTTCTGTTTCAAGTTTGTGCTTTCGCACGTAAGTTTCAAATATTCTGGCTGACCCCCCAGCGTGAGTTTTTTAAGGCGACCGTTATTTAGAACGTATCACTTTATGGTTTCCATGGTGACGCGTCATTGCTTGTTACGTGACACACCGCAGCGCTGTATGACTGATGATCTGCTTTCATTTAATTTTTCCTTTTTTATTCAAAATATTCACAAATTTGTTAACTATAGCATGAAATATCTAATATTCCGATTGCCAAATATGTGCAAGTGAATGTGTTTTGCTGTTTAAACACCTTTATAAAGATCGCGTTAGTTGAGCCATATGAGCGATGGGCGCCGCCATGTTAGTTTGCGCCGCGCAGAGAATCGGATCTGTTGGATTTACAACCCGTGAATTTATCCACTTCTCCCGAAATACATGAAAGTAAGTGTGCCGGTGAACTGGGGAAGAATAGAGTAAGCTTTTAAGTTACTTTCACAATGTGTATCTGATATGAATTAAACGTGTTGTCAAGTTATAATGGAAAGGGTTGTTATTTCCGCTTCTATAGACATCATTGTGTATTTTACAAACTCTAAATATATTGTTTTGTTAGTACTCATGTGTATTTAAATGTCTGAAACCTGAAATGAACATTATTTGGTTGAAAACACTGCATATATGTGATATATTAAAAGCGCTGCGCGCGTCCGTCTCTGGTTTAGCGCCAGTTAAAGCGCGCACGTACATTTGAATTTGGCAGTTGATCACGTAATGCACTGAACGTTCTAATCACACCGGTGTGATCGTACGCTCCTGGGGCCAGCCAAGACTGATCACACCAGTGTTAACACGTACGTGTTAAAGGGTTAAATTACAAAGTGGTGTGGGAATTCATGACAGCATTGATAAAGCACAACTCCCTCACACCTTCAGCACTCATACATGCCTATATAAGAGCTTTACTACCACTGAACTTTACTGTGGGAACCAGGCACTTCTCACTGTACTCCTCCTCTAGCAACACCAGAACATTTTGGATGCTGTTAGATCCAAAATTATTGATTTGGTCTCATGAGACCAGAGTATTGAGTCCCAGAATCTATATATTGTAAATATGGGCTTTGGAAATGGCTAACTGACTTTATTGTGCTTTGGCTACAGTAGGTAGTTCCAGTGAGAACAACAACCATGCATGTCATTTCTGCAGGCTGCATCTTACTCTGTGAGATAAACAGTCACTCTTTTCATAGCTTTTGCTATCTCTGAGACACTTGCTTGGTATTTCTCCTGCTCTTTGTCTAGCAAAAAATCCCTGATTATTTCAGGGGCCTTGTCACAAGTCCATTGTTTTTGAATTTCTGTGTTACTTTTGCTATATTTTCACACTTAAAACAAAGATTTGGTAATCCTCTTGTACCGCTGTCCTCTTTTGTGCTAAGAAATAAGTCTCTCTCCCAAGTGAATCCACTGTTGTCAGCATTAAGTCTGAGAATGATTCAGTGGGCTATATAACACTTTTAATTGTCAAGAAATTACTTCTCTTTAAATGTTTTGGTTCAACATACTTACCAGTTGACCAAACATTGCCTTAAACTTACACCAGAAAATTTTTATTTTGTTTAATTTAGTAACTTTTAGGAGGGTGTACTAATTTTTGCTACACAACATTTTATCACCTTGATAAGAAAATTTTGTTTTCCTGAATAATTTTGACATGCTTCTTTGGTAATTGATTAAGCAGACTTGCTGGAACATTACATCTCTAAAGAACCCCAACATGTCTTCTAAATAATTGAGTAATTGCTGACTTTCAGAAGTTTCAGAGGGGGTGTACTCATTTATGCTGTGCATTGTTTGTTTGGTTTGGTGGAACAGATCTGCTACTCTGCTGCTGTTATTGCTGCTGCTGCAGAGCAAGTAAGGGACTTGCTACTGCCAATACATACATGTATAGCATACATGAATTACCCATAGCAGATCTATACAGGTGGAGCTTGGGAAGGTGGAGTGTTGCTGAAAGCACGCTGCAACTGCTATAGCAAATGCTGACCAAGTATTTGAAGGTTAAGCAGCGAGCTCATTGGCTACTGAAACAGCAGGAAGCAATCAGCTGTGCCCTATTGATTATAATGTGATTGTAAGGAGATTGAGTTAAGGACCTATCAGCCTGCGCCATGTAGAGTATCATGACAGAACTATGTATTTGTGACCTACAGAACAGACTCTGTTGAATCTACATTCAAAAATATTATCTCTTATTTTTATTTATTTACTTTATTTCTTTATTTTTTGGAATTTTGCATTTTTCTACAACCAGCTGTGTGAGCTGCTATTAACCCATATTTGGCAAACAAGATGTATTTATTAAATACTTAAACGTGTCGCAATTTTGCTGCATTGAGTCTCTGAGGGTAAAAAGAGAGAAAAAACACCCCCGAAAAAGACAGAAGGCAGAGCGCAAAGAAATTAAGGAGCGCAAGAGAGGAGAGAACAGAGAATAATAGCTTTGTGAAAGACAGCAGCGTAAGACGAGAGACAGCTTGAGAATATTCATGATTTCTACGGTGCAACTCTTGAGTGGCAGCTGTAACCTTTGTGTTTCAATAACACATCTCTCTATTGTGCCCCTTTATTACATCAAAAGAATGCAGCAGAACTGAAACAATGGAGTGTGACAGAACAACTGAATTATACCAGACATCTCTTCTGTTGTTAAAAAATACACAAAGATTATAGAGCATGCAAGAAAGACACTGAACTTGACGACAGATCTTTTCACTCTCAAAGTTATGTGTTGCAAATTTTAGGTTTAGGCATCTGCTTTAAAGTGAGATTAAAATGACAGAACAATCTGAAGTCTCGCATGCAAGCACATGAGGATTACAGTCAACCCGACGGGCTGCTTAAAACATCTCACCCTTTTTCACGGCAGCTTAGGTCTGACGTGACTGCATGAAGTCTCAAACTCATACACACATACACACAAACGATTCATCATACAAAATCACAACAGGAACTCAAACACAAGAAGCAGTTAGAGAGATAGTGATAGAGAAAGAGAGAGGGGCAAGCTGGAAATGAGAAAGATTGCCTATACTCTCAAAGCATTAAATCAGAGTATCTTGCACAGGGGGCAACATCAGTAGAAAGCACCAGAAAGACAGAATCAGACAGACATAACTAAATTTGATGTCTAGACAGAGGCTTTAAATAAAGTGCTTAAACATAGTGCTTAAATAGAGGCCTTGTGCCACGTGTCCATTCTAAAATGCATTTCATACACTGCAAAATTGTGTGATAGACATATGTAGTATTAAAATGAACCTTTATAAATTAAAAGCCCACTGAAGTGTCTTGGAACACGCAGCATTATTCAATGTGTTGACATAATTTCAATTGAAACAGGAAGACAGGGCAGGACATATTGAACAGCTCCTTTTTTAAAATAGCCAATAGTGTTTTGTTTATTTCACAGCTCGACCAGAGCCTTAGAGCTCAGTAAAGCTTTAGTTTCCTTCTAATCTCTAACAGTTTCTCCTCATAATCTCCTCTATATCGCTTTAAAATACAACATTCTGTGCAGAATTCAAATGGGTCTGATACATTTTGTACATATCATCCGCTCTGTGCTATCATGTCTCTGGACCGGAGCAGTAACGAGAAAACCAACTTCATTCGTGTCAATGGAAAGCATATTTACACTGTCTTAATTGTTCCCTATCCTCTATATCAGCGGTTCCCAAACTGGGGTACATGAGGTGACAGAAGGGGTACACGAACAAAATGCAGAATGTTGCCGTTTTTAACAGGCACAATGCCGTAAATACATGACTACATGAATACATAAATAAATCCAATCAAAATACCACATCTTTTGCGGTCAAATCTGACAGCGTCCATTTCCGCATAAGCAGCATGCATATGGGCGCATATAGGTTGCGTGCAGAGTCTGCTGCCTGAGCAAATCGCGCTACATTACTGCCATTCTCGACAATGTACCTATAGATTTAGCACTTGAACAAATAGCCTGGCAAAAAAGGTGCATAGAGATCAATCCAGAAATCCAAATATTCACATGATTGTGGTATTGATTTTATACAACAGTTCAACAAATAAAAGGGTAATATTAAGTAATGTTCTTCACAGTATTGTCAATATTTGCTCTATTTTGCAACAAAATAATACAGCAACAACACACAGTGGTGTTTCGTGAATGAATCTGCGGCTTTGAACGAATTGTTCGTGATTCAATGATTAATTCATAAATATGATGAGAAGCTGAAGTCCGCAGTGATGTCATGAAAATCCATGATCCATTTTAAAATGGAAAAAACACAAAATACGAAAAATACAAAAATCCATGATCCATTTTAGCGGAACTGAGAGACTGTAAGTTTTGAATTGTCATATCTCCTAAATTTTGTCATTGTTTTGGAACACACCAGCTTTTATTCATAACCTTAAGGTTAACATATTCATACTAAAAACTAAAAAAAAAAAATATTTCAGGGGAACTTTAAGCATAACAATAATAATTGAAAATAATAATAATAATTTAGTGAGGTTTATGCAAGAAAAAAAGAAAAGAAAAACTATGCCAGTGGGGTAGGAAAAATTAATGTAATGCATTTTCTACAATAGGTCTATCTTATGCAATTCTGCTTCTCAAGTAAATTTATCTTGTTTTAAAAAGGTTTAGTTTAAATATTTATACTGTGAAAAACATACAGATAAACACACAGTGATTCAGATATTCTTTGGCCTAGCCCTTAAAATGCTAATCCAGAACTTGCAGACACTTATATATATATATATATATATATAAAATCTCAAGCTTTTGGATTTTCTTTTCATCCCTCTCTCTTGCAATAGCCACAACACCTACCTCTTCTCTCTGCATCCAAATAATCTATAATATATCTCTATGGTTGCATAACTGCCTCTATACAAGTTCTCTGAAAGAAGAACCATTTGAAGTGCTCATTTTTGAAGGTTACTTAAATTGTCTTCATTCTCATTAGATGGTCAATTATCGACTTCACAGCTCTTCTACAGTGTGAGCAAAGCCCTGGCAACCTCCAAAAGCCTTCATAAAATGTCTTTGATTCTGGGTAAATATCATCCACCAAGGTCACAATCACTTTATGCAGCTTAAGTTCTCTTCTTTAATAGTTTTTTTTTTTTTTTTTGACAGTTTCCTGGTGATATGTTGACTAAGCGTAAACTACTGCAGCAGTGATGACATACTGTAGGATAGTAGACGCACTGATGTTATGGCCGATGACAGGCTAGTATTAAAATTCTGTACTATTTTGTCTAAATAATTAAAAACAAATCACTAAAAAGTAAAACCAATCATTTTATATGCTACAAGTGAATTTAGGCATCACAACATTGTAATGTAAAGGCACAGTAGGAAAAATGTATTCATTTTGCTAGAGATTACATAATGTTATTAAATGATTAGTTTTGATACTAAATGTAAGAGAAAATGAGCATGCACAGGCAGTGTCCAATGTCAGGCAGAATAAATTCCCAATCATTCAATAAAGAAAGATTATTAAAAAAGTATATAATGTATTACTAATAGTAATATGTTAATACTGAATGATTATCTTATACCATGGCAGTATGGCACTCCAGTGTTCGGCAAAGAATACCACTGTATTAGTCCAAATCAATATAGTAATAAAATGGTACTCTTTTGTTGGTGTTTTCTGCTGTAGAAAATCTACAAGCAGTAAATATGTACAGTTTTTCCTTGAGTGTCCAGACTGCCTTTGGTCCAATGTAGGTGGGGGACTCTAGTGGCTGTCATGTTCTACATTCTTATTGTTCTTATTTATAGCCCAGACCCGAGTGGCAGAAGAGGTGTCTTCAGTTCTCATTCCTAACTGCTGATTGCCTGTTTCCATTGCACAACAACGAAGGGTTACAGAATAGCCCCTGGGGTGTGCGTCAATGAACAGTATGATGTTATCGGGACATTAACGCACGATCTTAAGTGCAGAGTGGGAAACAAAAGACCTGTCTCAAACTCAGAGGAATGACTGTCACATAGGTATGACATTAAAACTATGTAAATGTACAATGAGTGGGCCAATTTCCCAAAATGGACACATGTGGATGACATGGGGGTCCATATCTCTTCCACTTGTGTCAGAGAGCAGATTTGTTGTTGTTCTTTCTTCCTGCAACACAACATTTATTACATCTCATATTGAGTTTTGATTCCTCCCCTGCAGTGCACGTGTACAGAGAAAGCAAAACACAAAACCTCTCTATGTGGCTGCACAAGCTGTTTTGGGCTATATGAATGCTCAGAGACAGTTTACTTAACCCAAGACACCGGTCTGGCATCACGATGCACATCAGTGCCACGAATTAAACGTCTTACCTGCCATTGCAGAGCTGACGGCGACTGTTATGATGAGGAAAGCCTCGGTGAGTAGCGAGGCCCACGGTCGGCTCAGTGATCGCATCCTTACGAACAGTACAACGGCCCGGGGGATCCGGGGTTTATCATTCCCCCGTCCCACAGTTGTGGAAAACCTGTGCCTGTATTTTCTGTGCAATGACACTCAAATACGTAGTCGGCAAGATCTATTTACGGTGCGCGGATCATTCAGGGCTGCGCGTCCACCACTGATGCTGATGCTGGTACCTGTGCGCTGCGTGAAATGAGATCTCTGAGTGGGGAAAATACCCGAGCTTGTGCGCGAGTCAGGCTACGCAGAACAGTGTCGTCATCACGTCTGGATATGTTTTCGGTCCCATCTAAAATAATATTATAGTATTATCATTTTAACTGGCGCATGTTGGGGATAATAACATTGTTGGAGGATAATGCCAAGGCGAGAGTTTACGTTGACTGGTGTCAAATAATTAAGGTGAAAAATGTATGTTACCGCAATCTCAGGTTAACACATATGTCAAGCTGTTAATTTATAATAATATATATATATATATATATATATATATAAACAAAAATGTATTTAAAAATTTATATTTTTAAGCACACACGCATATATATATATATATATATATATATATATATATATATATATATATATATATATATCGTTTAAATATATTTATATATATTTAATATTTACAAATATATTTATATATAGTGTAATATATTTGGTTGGCATAAATCGGTAGCCTATTTTTAAACAAAAATGTAAGTGAACGAATAGTTAAATTCCTCCCTTTTGAATGTGATTGCTTTCCTGTCTTCAAATACTGACTACAACGCACGCCCCCTTCACCGAACCTGTGAATTTATCTTTTTAGTGAACAAATTCAAAAGATTCGAGTTACTGAGTGGGTGAGTCAAATTTATCACTGTTAAAGGGATAGTTCACCCAAAAATAAAAATTCTGTCATCATTTACTCACCCTCAAGTTGTTCCAAACCTGTATAAATTTCTTTGTTCTGTTGAACACAAAGGAAGATATTTTGAAGAATGTGAGAAACTGAACAGTTCTGGAGCACTTTGACTTCCATAGTATTTCCCCCCCCCCCCTACTATGGAAGTCAATGGTGCCCCATAGCAGCCTGGTTACAAACTTTCTTCAAAATCTTCCTTTGTGTTCAGCAGAACAAAGAAATTTATACAGATTTGGAACAACTTGGGGGTGAGTAAATGATAACAGAATTTTATTTTTTGGGTGTATCCCTTTAAAGTTCATCCCTAGGTGCTCAGCCTCGTGGTGACAAAACAACCGTGACAAACGCTTGCACTGCCGCCTGGTGGTGTGACATACACCATACGTTTTATATATTCTTTTATAAATGTTGCTATATTAAATACTATTCACTTTCAGCAAACAACAGCTTAAAGAGAAACATTCTTAAACTTCCAGTGATTATGTAATTATTGTTTATTTAAAAAAAAAAAAAAAAAAAAAAAAAACAGGATTTGTGCAGGATACAAAAAAGGTTAAGATATAGTACCAAGTGCTGTAACTAATAAATTAAAATATATCCGATTATGTTAATTAAAATTTAAAGTAGTTGTCATTTCATAGATAAAACTGTACTTTAAAAACAGCAAGAAAACAGGAAGATGCTGTGGCCAGTTATATCCAAGTTGGACACATTGAAAACATTTTGCACATCAATAAATTGCTTGTCATTTCAATTTGAAATACAATTACTTAACTTTCTGGTTACCTAACAGTGGCACTGTACTAATATGAATATGAACTGGATGGTTCTCATTTACTGGATTCCCCTTTTTCAAGTGTTACCTGTACTGATATCAAAGCATCATAACATGACACAGATCTCCACTAGGACCCACAACCTTTATGCAGTATAAACTAAAACTACTACAGTGCATGTGTGACTCAGAAGATGGTGACATGCAGCAAAAAAAAAAAAAAAAAAAAAAAAAAAAAAGGGAAAAGCACCATATGGAAAATGGCTTGGTCAGTTGTACTTGTTTGAACTGGTCATGGAAAAAAAGAAAAAAGATCAACAAATGATGGCAGTGTTTAAGAAAATAATGCTTACTCCACCAGCTTCACCAATACAAGCAACACTTAAACTAGAAGTAGCTTGTTTGGTGTTCCAGCAAGTAGTTGTTCACTAGCTACTGTCTCCTTTGCACAAAACTCAGACTTCCTTATGTCATTGTCAAAAAAGATGCTTTGATTTACAAGCCATCTTGCTGATCAAGCATAAAACAAACCTCTACATAAAAAACAAACAAAAAAAAAAACTGTGTCTTTATAGTTTGAATTCTGGCAAGGCAGTTACTGTATCAAAAGCAAATTTAAATAAGGCACCATATACTATCAAGTTCAACATGAGGCATATTGTGGCTGGTTTCCACTGCATCAAAAGCATCATGCTTCTGTAGTCTGTTATTCTGCACCACACACAGAAATGAAAAGCTACTAAAGGGAAACTGAGATATCTAATAAAGGTTGATATCATATTTATGAACAGAAAATGAAGACATTTTGACCTAAAATGTGTTTATAACCGAGCCCAGCTCAAAGAGTGACGTTTTCTTAAGTGCAAAAAATGTGACAGTGCGCACGCAAAAAGACAGGAACAATAAATGTCTATACAGAGAGTAGTGAGACAAAAGTGTTTACAGAAAAGAAAAAGAAAAAAAGCTCCTGTCACTCAGTCAAAAGTCTTTTAAGATCAGTGGGTGATACATTTACTCACTCTTTACAGGCACAAATACACAATAAATGAAGATATTTCACTGGTGATCCATGTGTGCACTTTCTCCCTTCCCAGTGTCTTCTCCTGTTTCTGAGTCATTGCACTCCTCCTTTCCCATCTGATGCTCCTCCCCTGCTTCTTCATTAGTGGGTGACTGGAATCCGCTGTCATCGTGCTGTGATGAAGAGATGGGTTTTTCCATGTGGGAGTCTTGAGTGCTCGTCTTAATGTGATTTTCCTGTTGGTCCGATGCCGTCACGACTTCCACTTCCGTTACTGGTGAATCTAAAGGCTTCTCCTGTGTGCTTGGAGGTGTATCTTTGTTTGTGACTGCTTGGTTTAGTTGTGCCCTTTCTTGGCAATTTGGGGCAGAATCTACCTCCTCAGCTGCAGTTTCCTCTTTTGAGGATGATGACTCTGCAGCTTTCGGTGTCCTGAGCTCATGTTCCTCTTCCTGTACTGCATTCTCAATTTCCTGTATGGCACAGTCTATGGCCGACTTGCTCTCTGTGTCCTGCAGTGACTTTTCCGTTGTGCTTTCTTCCTCTTTTAGCGTACTTCCGTTTGTTGGTGGTTTCTCCTCAACCGCATTTCTGTTCACATCCTCCTTGGTTCCGTTGGGCACGTGCTTCTCTGAATTTTGGGATAATGAGGCATCTGAACGTACTTCTGTCACTTCCTCTGGAATATTGTCCACGGCGGGCACTTCCAGGCACGACTCATTGGGCAGCACAGAGGCGGTGCCTTCCAACTGGATCATGGAGACCACCTGCTTCATTCTGCGTCTCTTCTGAGCCTCAGGATCTCCTGCGTTCTCTAGATCCTCCTCCTCCTCCTCTTGGCCTCCTCCATACTCTTCAGCCCAGTCGATAGGAGGGTTCTCCCCCAGCAGGTGAAGGTTAGGGTCGCTATTGGTCAAAACGATGCTGTCTCGGTACAGGTTGTGTCTCCTCTGGACAGCTGCTTCCTTCACAGCTGAAAACAGAATAAATGTTGATAAGACCACAGCGTTTTCATGAAGGTACTATGTAAAAGTTTGTGAGATCTTAGGTAAAGAATATGAAATGGAAATTCACTTCATCTGTTTTCTAAATGGATTCTATTGATCTTACTGTGAACGATTCATCCATGCATATTTTATTTTTTACATTATTTTATGATGAATTTATTATTTATGATGAATTGATGGTGGCCTTTATTCTTTTTTATCAATAACAGCCCGTTTAGTATAATTCTAAAAATCTCCTTCAGGTCATGGTACATGTGTCTTTTTGCTGTGAAATCTCTAACGATTTTTATAAATTAAACTTAACTTTAATATTATATAAAATATTTTAATAATAATATTTCAAGATGAATGTTTACTGGACTGAATCAACTGATTTACTTGATTATCCATACATATTTGACTACCATATTAGGGGAAAAAAACACTATGGTAGTCAATGAGGGGTGTACGGAAGAGGATTAGGGCCAAGCAATAATAAAAAAATAAAACCATCTCGAGATTAAAGTTGTTAAATTTCGAGAAAAAAAGTCAAGATAAAATGTTGAGAATAAAGTCATTAAATTACGATAAAAAAGTTGTTAAATTATGAGAACAAATTCATTAAATTATGAGAAAAAAAGTTGTTAATTTTCAAGAAAAAAGTCGAGATAAAATGTTGAGAATAAAGTCATTAAATTACGATAAAAAAGTCGTTAAATTATGAGAACAAATTCGTTAAATTATGAGAAAAAAAGTTGTTAATTTTCAAGAAAAAAGTCGAGATAAAATTGAGAATAAAGTCATTAAATTAACAAATTTATTCTCGTAATTTAATGAATTTGTTCTCGTAATTTAATGACTTTCTCGTAATTTAATGAGTTTGTTCTTGTAATTTAATGACTTCATTCTCAACATTTTATCTCGACTTTTTTCTCGAAATTTAACGAGTTTGTTCTCGTAATTTAACGACTTTTTTCTCGTAATTTAATGACTTTATTCTCAACATTTTATCTCGACTTTTTTCTTGAAATTTAATGAGTTTTTTCTCGTAATTTAACGAGTTTATTCTCAACATTTTATTTCGACTTTTTTCTCGAAATTTAACAACTTTAATCTCAAGATGGTTTTATTTTTTTATTATTGCTTGGCCCTAATCCTCTTCCGTAGGGGCGAGATCTACTTGGTTACAAACATTTTTCCAAATATCTTCCTTTGTGTACAGCACAACAAAGAAATTTATACCGGTTTGGAACAACTTGAGGATGAGTAAATGATGACAATCTTCATTTTTGGGTGAACTATCCCTTAAAGATCTGCATCCATCCAATCAACAACCAATAATGGTCCCCATCCTACTTTTTTTTTTTTTTCAATAATCTAACTAGTTATACTTGGAAATATGTAACAATATGGAATAAAACATGTGTTGCTACTTCCTTTACATTGTGACTTTAAATGTTTGAATATTTTCGGTTGGAAGGTCTCATTCTTTGAAAGAAGTCTTACCCATCATTATATCTTTCATCACCGTGTGCAGCACCACTTCCTCAAAGATGTTCTCCACCAGAATGAAACGAGAAAAATCCTCAAAAATTAGCTCCTGGAAACGAGGGAGTTCCTGCGAAAACAACGTAACTTATATTAGTATGAGTAGTTGTAGATTATATAAAGCATTGTTGTTATAACAGAGACAGGACTTACAGCAGAGCATGTTGGGGAGAGCTGTTTCAGCATGTAGGGAATGAATATCTGCAGAAGGGCCTCTCTAAAGAACTTCTTACGAACTGTGCTGCTGTCGTAGTCAAATTTCTAGGGATCACATTTTAAAAAATTGTAAACATTTCTAAATACTAAATAAGGACCTGCTGGTTCAAAAAGATATGATATGCAGATGGATGTTATGTTTCACCTTGATGACACGATCCTGACAGCGCTGGATAGTTTTACAGAGATCCTCCCCTTCCTGGCCCTCCAAACTCTGGTGCAGGAGCTGCTCAAATGTGTACACTGCATCATCCATTTGCTGCATAAAACAGATGGATATATGCTTAAGGTTGGTTAACTTTTTCCCAGATTTTTGGAGTCATTCAGTAAAAGTTCCCAAAAGTCATTGCCAGTCTGAAGATTTTGGTCAATAGGAGTTGACAGATTTCACCGAAAATAACAGTGTATGATGAGTACAGATAAACCCTCCATTCTAAATATGCCTACTTCCATATACTGTTTTTAATCTAATATATAGTATGTCCGAATTCATAGTATTCATAAAACTACCTGGACAACATACTACTTATGTCAAGATACTGTAGTGCACATTTACTGGACACTTTACTATCCCATGAGGACATGGGAGAGGATTTGTGAATGGCAGTAAAGCTACGTATATGATTCCATCCAGTGGATATCAAACATGTTTGATATTATGAGCTGTTTTGAGATATATATATCACTGATTTCATAAGCGACTAACGTCTGTTAATCCATATTGCCACAAGGGGGCATATTTCGCCACACAGAAAGGGTGGATCAACATTATTTTGATCATTCACAATACAAGTTTAGTCTTGTTTCTCCACTCCCTGTGCTCTGAAATTCTGACTTTGTAGTAAAAATGTCTTTTATATAAAGTGCTAATGAATGATGTTCTTGTGCTCACAATCAGCAGTCATATGCTAGTCTTTAAAATTGTAGCCATGTAATTTAGTGACCAAAATGAGGTTTAACATTTCTACCACAACAGCACGTACCTCCTCAGGGTATACGGCTTCTTACACAGCAAAACCGCAAACCAAACTCAAAGTGGCACATAGACGCACACAAACCGCTTGTTTTGCCTACAAAAGCACAAAGCCCCCCTAACAGAAACATTTGTATACTTCTTCAAACTGCTGCAGTTTAATGAACTATCTTGATCATAAATGTATATAATAACTCATATGTGTGGTACATATTTGTACTTTGTTGTTAGTACCACTGTTTTACAGTACTTGCCAGTATTAGTGCTGGTTGTTTATAAAAGAAATTCTTCAGAGTTTGCAGCGGTTCAAAGATGACTGACCTCTCGCATTAGGATTTGGGCTCTCTGGACAAACACGGAGGGGCTGGAAACGTCAAAGCGCTGCTGCAGTCCCTCTAAACTCAGAGTCTCCACCTTCTCATAGCAGCTCTGCATCTTTACAGGATGGAAGGCTAGCATGGAGATCTTCTCCATGTGCTGGACACCAAAGACAAAAGAGTTTTAAGTTATATTAAAAAGGCTGTGTTTTCACTGCAAGTTAATGCACATATCTGATCTTTTTGTCCCGCCTGTTTACATGCACTTTAGACACGAAACATATCCAATATCTGTGTTTACATGAATCCCCTCCTAAAATGATTCTTTTGGGAGGGGATTCATGAATGGCCATACTAAAATTATTTTATTATTCACGTCGGGGTGGTCATGAACATTTGCCAACCTGGATACGTTAAAATCTGTCATGGATGTTTGCAGCGCAAAATCTGACTGAATGGATATAGACCGGAAAATGATGGTAATTTTTCTTATTTTAGTAGCGCTGTCATTTATGTGAATGAATTCAAGGGAATTAGCGAGAGAGAGAGCAAGAGCGAGAGAGCGAGAGAGAGTTACCTTTGTGCGTCTGTATGTAATAGTGCCTACATGAAAAGAATGCAAACTCTAACATGAAAGAATACAAAGATGTTTACATGGGTTGTAACTCGTGGCGAGAGATTGCTCAAAACTGCGCATGCGGTGAATGCCTGTGTATGTGTATAAGTCAAATGAAGAATACTTTCCAAGGCTGTGCGTTCGACTGTGCACTAATGTACGTGTAAAAAAAGTACACCCAGGGCTTTAGACGTAGGTCAGATGTCCAGATATTGGATATGTATCTGATTTAAAGGTCCCGTTTTTCGTGGTTTTTTGAAGCTTTGATTGTGTTTATAGTGTGCAATATAACATGTGTTCATGTTTCCCGCGTAAAAAAAACACAGTATTTTTCACATAATTTACTTATCTGTATACCGCTGTTTCCACTGTCATAAAAACGGGCTGATGACTTCCTTGTTCTATGAAGTCCCTCCTTCAGAAATACGTAACGAGTTCTGATTGTGCCAGCGGTTCCTGTGTTGTGATTCGACAGCTCTGAGCGCACCGTGCCCGGAAAAGTCACGCCTCTTACCATAACGTGGAGATGCACGCGCTCAGTGTTATTGTAAACATGTCTTTAATTTTACCCTATCAATTTGAGCCGGAATCAGACCCGGTGATTGGACTGCGGGATGAAAATAACAGCGTTTCGACGACATGGCGACAAACACACTCTACAAACGCAACTCTTGTGTATTCCTGTGGGCGGAGGTTAGTCAAAAAACTGTTTTAGTGACGTCATTAAAGAAGGAAGTAGAGGGATGTAGTCCAAACTGGCCGTTCGATGTAGGCGACTTCTGTTAAATAAAATATCTCGCTTGGCATTGAACTTTGAGCTTTAACATTTTACAGATTTTATTTATACTCCAACAACAACATTACACACTAACTAAAGTTTGAAACATGGGATCACGAAGAACGGGACCTTTAAAGCCACATTTGGAAGTGGCTTAGAACGGATGCGAAAAAAACGTATCACGTGCAAATTTTTGTTTACACATATGCAACAAATTCCAATCAGTCAAATGTGAGTTAAAAAAATTTGATTTTTTTGTGCCAATGTAAACACAGCCAAAGTTTTCATGACTCATGCAACCTATTGACAATGATAGTAAAACCAGAGGTCAGGAGGGGGACAAAAAAAATAAATAAATACATATACATAATTCAGTGAAACTTTTAATGCATTACCTCCCCGAGTTTTTCCTTGTTGCCATCATTGAGGAGGTTCTTGCTCATGTCCACCAGCTCTCTAAAGAACAAGTCTCGCACCTCG
This sequence comes from Megalobrama amblycephala, assembly GCF_018812025.1. Taxonomy (NCBI): domain Eukaryota; kingdom Metazoa; phylum Chordata; class Actinopteri; order Cypriniformes; family Xenocyprididae; genus Megalobrama; species Megalobrama amblycephala. The sequence continues at coordinate 9,481,803 of NC_063047.1, forward strand.
AAGAAGCCTCTGCTGGTGGGCTCCATCAGTGCTTCCAGGATTGAGCTGATGTACGGCTGGATGCTCACCTTCAGAAGCTTCTCTGCCTTGGGCAGCACAAGAGCTACGTACAGACAAACAGAAAAAAAATAATAATAATAATTCAATTGCATAATTATAAAATGTTAGGAATGCACTGAATATTAAGATTCTGGCCAATATAATAAGCTGATAAATATTTTCATATTATGGATGATTTTATAAATACTATACAATTAAAACTGGTTAATAATAAATACAATAAAAGAGAAAGGAATAAACAACCCAAAAAAAAAAAAAATTGTAGTGATCCTCCCTCTCAAAAAAGGTACAAAAGCTGTCACTGGGGCAGCACCCTTTCAAAAAGTACACATTTGAACTTCTTTCTATTAAATGTATGAGAGAAAGAAGTAAATAGGTTAAAGTGACTTTAGGGATCACAATATTATAGTGAAGTATGAAAGATAAATATAGTATAAAAATTATATTACTTAAAAAAATCTTCTATTATTTAATGTGCACAGCAATTAATTTAAGGCATTGTGTTTTTAAAGGGTTAAGTCTTTGCCATGATCAGTGACTTCTGAGGAACACTTCTATCATATACATCATCCTTATTCCTCAATAACACTTGAAGTAAGCTGTCACAAGCTGCCTTCTTTCACAACCCCTTTAAAATAAATTTCCTTGAAAGTGAATCACCAGAAACCTGATATGATCTGGTGTCATTTTTCCTCAGATAAACGTTTGGAAGTTTATTTTCCAGGTAAGTCACAAGTGTCCTATTTGTGTCACTTGATTAAGATAAATACAAAAATAAATCACCAATTAAAGCTACCTCTTATTTTGCTGGTTACATGTTCTTTGGAAGTGATGATCTGGTCCATGTCCGTGCGGATGATGGTTTCCAGTGGGGGGCGACCTGCTTCACAGCTCTGCACTACTGCTTCATATTGTGCCTGAGCCTGGCTCTGAACCAGCCCGTACACCGCATCTGATATCTGACCACAAATCAGAGAGAAGCCATTGTAATACATCCAGGTTGTTGTAGAATAGAAGTCCAGGGGCCAGTTGCATAAACACAGTTTCTATGTTAAGACTGTCTTAAAATCTAGTCAGATCAACTAGCAGTTAACAGTCTTACTTTTCCGATTTAAATTAGATCAATATACCTTTTTATGTGACTGACAAAGTTATGACCAGTCTTGAAGAAAAAAAAAAATTAGATTGCTTAGACTAGTCTTACATATTTGTCTAATCAGTTTATGCAACCGGCCACAGATCCTTCTAAAAAGACTTTACAATGCTTCTGGGCTACAGCCACAGTGGTACAGTAAAGACCCACAGATTATTCTCTATAATAAAATAAAAATGTTGCATCTCATGCAAAGTAACACAAGTAGAGGTAAATCCTAGTATCGCACTTATATATACACAGTACACTAAGTTTGGAAAATAACATTTATTAACTTTTTCATTATTTAAATATATATATATAAAAAGTTTTATCTAAAATGCATGACATACCAACATCCAATTCCTCTGTCTCTCATGCATCTTGCCCTTCAGTTTGGGGGTGATGAGGTCTCTCATCTCAGGAAGGAGGGTTTCCATAACTAGGTTGGCAAGGATCTGTGAATATGATCGTCGAACAACTGAATGGGTGTGAAAATGGAACAACACTATAACATGTTCCTTTCTTGAAACCAACAAACCAACCACAAAGGTTATATTAACTCATTCCCATCATATTCTTAAGATATACGAGGAAACCGGGCTTGCCTGGAGCACATTACAACTTTACTACTGCCAGACTGGTCTGGACACTGATCGTATATCATTTAACCTTTTATTGTGACTTCCCCCGAAAACTTAGAAGACTTTTGTTACCGTCTTACAAGAAAAAATAAACTTGTGTAGGCTTAATCTCTGTTATTCGGATAGAAATATTGTGAACATAGCTTATGTGTTCCCTACAAATCTAGTCACAAGTTACTGGAGGACACACTCCTATGACTTTCACATGATGTCTCTCTTTGTTTCACTCACTCAAGAGAGAAAACAATGCCGTTTAAGAACTCAACTAAGAAAAAAAAAAAAAAAAAAACTACTGTGATGCTGCCAGGAGGATCACAGGTTAAACAATGACATGCTATTTTTAGCTTTTTACTTTAACATATTTCTTTATCAGATTATCTGATATAGCTGGTTAAATAGCCACTGTATAACTAAAGTATAAATTATTAAATTCATGTTATCGAGTTCCAATTCACAATGACAAAAGATCTCCCAGGTCAGATTCTATCAACATTGTTTATATTCTATTTCTTTACTCATTCTGTTAGTGTCTGTATAAATGTTAATGCAGTATAATGTACATAATTTAATATAAATATCTGTTTTCAATATTTACCTATATCTATTTTCATTATTTTATAAAGTAAAGCTGATAGATACCTATAAACCCCACCCTACCAGGAATATAATCCTCTTTCGCTAATGGTACACAAAAAGTTTTCTACAGGCACATCATGATTTTAAATGGGTCACTTATGATCCAAACAATTACTATCTCTCTAAGCAGTGACCTTTTCCACTTTGTTTTGCTTTTTAAGCATATGCTCTAAAACTGCTGGTTAGCATATATTTGTGCACTGCAGGATTCAGCGGAGAGAAAAATAAAAATTTAATAAATTCAAATATCGCCAAAGAAAATTATTTGAATTTTGCAACCTCAAAAGTGCTTGAGAACCCCCTGTTCTAGAACAAAGGGGACCTTGCAAGAGCTATTCAAGTACATGTGTGTTTTTGTTTTACCTGTGGAGGAGTCCCACACATCATGTCCCATGTTCCATAATGACCATGGGCCTGCCGATAGAGTCGCACTGCGTCTGTGAATGCGGGGATCTGAACTTTACATTCTTCAGGCAGTCCTGAGCAAGAGAACAGGAATTCATCATTATACTCACATATCCAAGGAAATGACAAAACTATAATCAAAAATCAAACACCATAAACATTCATTTCTACATTCAATGACGACATCATAACATGGCAGTTCCTCTCCATTTAGAGAAGTGAAAAGGGGTGACATAAAATGAAAGAAGGGTCATATTTATATATACACACACACACACACACACACACGCACGTCACAATCAGATTCTCGCATCATTTGGTCAACAGGAAGCATTGCCTCATTAGTTACCAAGGTAATTCCCTAAACAATGCTATAGTCACCACAGTATACTGAAGAGTCATATAGGGAACTGATCTAGCTGAGGTATGAATCTGACAGTTTTTGAGACAATCTGACTCAAGCTCTTCAGCACACTGATAAGCTGTTGCTAAAATATATGTCAGTTAAAGTGTCAACATAAAAGTCCACATATTGCAAAAGCCTCCCGCATATATACAGTATGTGTGCGCTAGTGCCTGAACCCTTACAAAGAGAGGAAGTTCAAGCAGGCTGGGTGTGGGGGGCTGGAGGAGAACAGACAGGATGTACAGCACTCCACATCAGCACAGCTTGACGCTTTTGTGAGTACATGCACACATGGGCAAGCATATTTACGAACATGTGGGGAGAGTCGGAGAAGGCCTATGCGAGGTGTTATGCGAGAATGAACGTTACGGGTCGCTTATTCTGGCGTGGTCACCACAAAAACAACTGATCTCAAGTTCAAAAACACCAGGTGATCAAAGTGCAATGAGAAAAAAATGAGGATCTGGTGGATCTTTACACACCGTGCCCTAATGACACCAATGAGATGATAAATACCTTGCACAACATGAGACTTGCTTTGGATAACACCAAGTTCAAACTTTGTGGTTTCACATTTTTATCCCTTTCAATCATCATGTAATGGTGTGTAAATACTAGTGTTTAAGTGTTTAGAAATTCTAATTATTCTGACTTTTCCCTCATATTTGTGTAGTTTCTGTCGGGTTGTCATTAAGGCCTTTACGATGACATTCAATAGGCTTTAAAAGAACAACTTTGTGACTGGACACTGGAGAGGTTAAACCTGTTCAGTTGCCCAATAAAAACTTCTCCCAAGGCTGACATGTACCATATACAGTGATGGAAATGGCCGAGATGCACTAGGGGAACCTTTGTTGGGAAAATATATGTATATTTTTAAACCACAGACGCAGAAAATCCCATTCTTTAATGTATTTGAATGAAATTTGCACAGCACCCTGCCTCCTGCCCTGACCATAAACTTAACGGGATGTGAGTCACGGTCTAGCTACTTCATGTAGGCCACTCATGACCATAAATAACACAATGTTCAGCAAAGTAAGATTTGTGACCTGCCCAGAAGCTGAATTGCTCCTATTTTAGACATTAAAGTCTCCCTCACCCAAGCCAAAAATCACACAGGGAAGATCAGAACAAAAAGGACAGAATGGTTCAATTAATTGCCGTCACATACCAGACTTTACTGGCTTGCCAGTCCAAACAGATTGGTCATGACAGTATGGGCTCACAGAAGTCAACAAGCCAGTATACTTGCAGCAACGTCTAGTACAGTATGGTAGAAGTGCATGAATTGCTTTGACAGCCTTAGGATTACTTTTGGATCTACTTCCAAAAACAAGCCAAGACTTGTCAGGATCCAGCCCTGATATAACTCTGTTCATGCACGCTTGGGTTTACTCCTCTGGGCATCCATTCACAGAATAGCACCGTCCTGTTGGAGCACTGCATGTTCCTGGATCCTAGAGTCCTGCCACTTTTTGTGACATAGATTAGCTGTTACAAGCAGCTTAATATATTGAGTTACACTAAATATTTAGCTTTTTATAGAGAGCTAGTGTAGTGCAATTTAAACCAACACTGATCCAACGCAATGCTTACCACAGCCATATCGAAGACATGTGCCTGGCTCATGTTTTCAGTTTCAATTTAATTCTCAGCAGAAGTTGTGCCAAATAAACCCACACTACCCCACACACACACAAAAAAAAAAAACTGCTGTTAGAGCCATCTAAATGTCAAATAAACAAAAAGACAGTCTACTTAACTACATTTTATTGCTTTTAATTTATGCATTATATTTGTGGCCATGTAAAAAAAAAAAAAAAAAAAAAAAAAGGAACCTGTGTTTTAACATAATATATTAATTTAATGAACAATATATTAATTAAAATATAATTTATTAGAAAAAAATAAACTTTTCATTTGTCATTTGATTGTGAATCAGACAACTTGGAAATACATGATTTCTTTCCATCATTTCAAGGTACAGTCTTTTCTTATCTCTTCACATTAAATTTAAACTGCAAACTCACATTGGCAACTCAGGTTAACTATGATTACTTTTGCTGTGGCAAAGCAGATTTTACAGCAGCAATGCTCAAACCATTGCAGGAAAATTTGCTCACAAAATAATGACTATTAAGTGCCAGGTACTTAACATAATTACTGTACTTACATAACAAACGTGTGAATTTGACAGGTAAAAGGGAAGGGCAATTACATCAGTGGTCAAATTATGAATAAAAAGCCCATTACAAATCACTCAAACCTACACTCCTTCTGCAGAGTTTGCCTTAAACTGCCATGGTGACCAGGTACATACTCACGGAAACAACAATTTTCAACCAATGAATCAGACCAGTGTTACATAACACTACAAAGAGCATTTGTTCTGCTGTTAAAAGCAATCAATACAGATACTGAACTGTTTAAGCAGTGTTTAGATAAATTCCAGAAATTAAAGCACTATAGGGTTTATGCTTCATTGAAAGCCAAAAGAGAAAACCAATTATCCATTCCCATTAGTATCTGTGATAAACAGAGAGATAGAGACAAACAGATTCCTCTTTATTATGTGATGTTACAATGGTCACGGTCACCACACTTAGAAGCGCACAGTCACCGTGAACATCTAACCTTCTTACCAAACAGTGCGAATAGAAAATGACAGTCTAATATATTTTAAATATGTCAGAGAACATTTTAAACAGACTAATGAATAGCAAAGAACTTAACCAGAACTGAACCAGCCCTTATTTGGGAAAAATGGCTCTGCAGATGTGCTAGAATTCAGAACATGCTACACGCAGCAGGGATTTGGCTAACTAACGCACACACACTTTTAGATGGCCGCCTTAATACCCCAGGGGACATTACTGCCCTCGCCGCAAGTGTGCATTCCCCTCTCGGCAGCCTCCCTTCCAAACTGAATTATGGGTTGACAGCCCCAGCTGTGACCACTCTGGAATCTGGACTACAGCAGAGAGAAAACAGCTCTAGTAGATGTAAAAGCCATCATAAGTCGTCTATGAGACACGGAGAACCTCAAGATCCAACACTTACAATACAAAATGTGCAGCAAGACAATTCTATGACAATTAGTGTCAGCACTGTCAGACCCCTTTTCCCAGGCCCAATATACCATTAGATGACTTTAGTGGGACACAGCACCCTCTGAAAACTACCCTACGCTGAAGAAAAAAAAAAAAAAAATTACAAGCTTTTTTTTTTTTACCTGTGAACTGTAAGTTACCTTACACCTTACTATATATTACCATATGAAATGCAGAAATCACATTATATGTACTTTTACTGTAAAATACTGTTGGTTTGTGGAAGTAAAAAATATGAATTACGATATAATTTACGGAGAAAACAGAAAAATGACATTTCCAGAAGTTCGTGTGTATATTTTCGCAATTTTAAATAATTTCGTTTCTTCTCATTTTTGTTATTGGTAATGTACATATGGCATAAGAGTGTTTTAAGTTCCATTTTCTGTTATTTAGTTAATGTTTATTGGATTATTTTAGTGTCATGTGTGTTACCCTGAAGGTGGCCAATGTAAATATATTAGCTATGTTTTATGAAAAGGCCATTTCCGATGAACTCTTCATGTATTATTATGGTGGTTATCAGTACATTTTAAGTTAAAAGCTGATTTTGTAGTTCAAGCAGCTTAATATAAACATTATATCAGTAAATGAAATGTACAGTATGGTTATAAATTAAAGTACAGGCACGAATATGCCGTCCTACAATAAGAGAAACGTTGTCAATGTTTTTTTACGGTGAATTAAACAGGATATTTTTAACAGTGCAAAACCATATCAAGGTTGAAGCAGGTGAAATAACCTCAATAAGTTTAGCAATCTCAACGTATCCTATAAATAGACAAGTATACACTTGTTTTAGTGGCTTGACAAACAGCATATCAAGCAATCTGACAGTGACATCACTGTGAAAGAGCAAAACTCTCACAGTAACAATGAACCTTCTGGTAGCCCTAGGCATGGTGCAACTATATTTAAATCAGTAAATTCTTGAGAAAGATTTGTAAACTTACATGCAAGCATATCGTCTAATAACAAAACATAACCGAAATGTTTGTCTGGGAATAGACTTCGACTAGAATTATACAACAAATAAAAGGTCTTTAGAAATAGCATTTCGTTTAATTGGCATATACAAAACATAGAAAGAGGCATTTTATGGTTAAATACTGTAATTTCTAATAATTATATAAAGTTACAGGAGCTCTTCTGAATAAACAGTCATAGAGCTCACACATTGGGAATGAATGATGGCAGCACATCTCCAGCTTTCGCTATGATCTCATCGGACTCTTTTTACAGCCTTGAGCAGTAAAATTCTTTCTATTATCAAATAGGCCAAATGAACACAGTCAACCATGCCAAACGTTCCACTCAAGTTTCTTTTTTGATAAAAGGATGTCTAAAAGAGGTGATTAATGACATAACGCATCAGTTAATCTAGCAAGTTTGAATGCAGCTTATTCTGACAAACAATAGAACAGCAATAACTGTAATAAAAGCTTCATGCCTTGAATATGTGTCCGGGTGTTACAGTGAAAGAGCGGAACATGGACAGTATGGACCTTTTTAACAACAGGTTAAGACTCACCATTGTTGGTGTGTCGGACACAGTCTTGAAATACAGCGTTCCACTTCTGCTGCTCCTTCTCAGTCACCACACAGAAATAGTAGTGACGAGCATAAGGGTGCCAGAGGATGAGGGGAAACTGTGTCGCACATTTCAGGAATGGAGAACTGCCAACTTTAGCTTTTACACCTGGAAAACGCATGTTGCATGATTCAATATTCTGTGTGCAAGTACACAGGGCAGGGTAATAAACACATATGGTTTTAAATGTCAGTCACATGACTTAAAAATTAGATGTTCACAAGAGTCTCTTGTGACAGAATCGCTTACTGATCTAGTCTATGTAAAGTTATCTAATCTTTTAACTTCATCATCATGACAATGCAACCCTAGTAAAACTGGTATGCCAGTAAATTCCACAGTTTTTCTTTTAGGAACATTCCTTTAAGAAGTCCACTCCTCTCTGAGGTTTTCTCATCTTTCTTTATCAATTTCCACTCTCTCCTTTAGACTGACCTGGTAGGCTGGTGTTAAGGAGCTCAAGATATTCCTCCATAGAGGTCAAGACCCTATAGCCAGCACAGTTAATTGTGCCTTTAGGATGCAGTCCTCTGTCATGGGCCTAAATCAAATGTAATTAAGTAAATAATAAAATGTTATTAATATAACACTTTAAATTCAGTTTACAATGACCAAAGTGCTGTACAAAAATAATTATAAAGTACAACACATATATATACATATATACATATCCTGACTATTAACTTATTAATTATTAACTGTTAATTTTACTCTTTTTTTATGTATAATAAATTATATACATAAAAAATAAATAAAAAATAAATAAATAAATAAAAATAATAATAATAAAAATAATAATAATAATAATAAAAATAATAATAATAATAATATTATATATATATATATATATATATATATATATATATATATATATATATATATATATAGTTTATTATACACACACACATATATATATATATATATATATATATATATATATATATATATATATATATATATATATATATATATATATATATATATATTTATTATACATAAAAATAGAGTAAAATTAACAGTTAATAATCAAGTTCATAGTCAGGAAAGGCTACTGACTTGACTAAATAAATGAACATATGAATTAAATTATTAACTAATAAGTATATTTAATTAAATAAATGTATTTATTTATTTAAACTTCTGGAATCATCAAACATTTATTTTACACACTATTTACAATACTTCAAAAATATATGAAAAATTTTAAAATGCATGATTATCAGCCAAGGCCTTTTTTTATCTTTTTTTTTTTTTTTTTAATTTGGCCAAAAAGTTCCTTAGGTGACCTGGATGATAATAATAGTCTTGATGCTGAAATGTGGTTCATTTTATTTCATTAAACTCATTACCTGTTTGTTTTCATAATAGTTGATGTTATAGGAGTCTGGAATAAAGAGAAAACGATTCCTCCATTTTTTGTTCTCTTCTAGATACTGAAACAAAGCCCCTGAGAAGATGGACTTATTCTTAAGAGGCACCTATGAAAAGAAACACAAAAATTGAAGTGTGGTTCAAATAAGGTCCTGTTTAAGCAGAGAGAGAGAGAGAGAAAGACAGATGTCCCTCTATTTTCAGTGAGGACCCAGTACCTAATTATACATTATATAGAGAGATGTTAAGACTGGAAGAACTTAATTTATGTTTACTCTGCCCACCCAGTGTGTGTCTGTCTACAGACATGCATGCACACACACCCCGATTGACGAAAAAAAGCGTGCAAACTGCTCATCTTTAAAGGGTCATACTGTGAAAATAATACTACACATTTTAAATAAACAAGTCTGCATTTGTTCAAACGGAGCAATTACTCCTAATTCTGCTTTGCTATTTGGCATTACAGACCATCAGTTCTGTAAGAAAATACCCTGATTTAAATAATTTCACTTTTTTTTTTTTTTTTTTTTTTTTTTTTTAAAGGTACAAAAGACAAATAGAGCTGAAAAAGAGGAATAGAAAAAGACAGAGCTTTACCTTCCTGTGCAGGAGCTGAGGCTGAGGGCCTCCTCCACCCTCTATGTCATAGCGCATCTGGTTAAAGAGAGCGACTGCATACTGCTGTTCATATAGCCGACCAAAATCTCCCATCAGCTCCCCTGTCCGTGCTAAAAAAAAAGATACACACACAATCAATCAATCAATCAATGAATCAATGAATATATGATAGAACTGGTTGAAACACATCCTGATAGTAATCAATGATAGAAATGGTCTAAATATTAAAACATGTACATACATCTTCTGTGGAATTCTCAGGACTAAAAAAATATTCGTCCAATCGTTGCATTTAGTCTGAATGCAGTGATACGATGTCCTACCTGCCCGTCAACATACGTCTTTGCAAACCTCCGTGCACCCTGCTCGTGCAGACATCACACATCATCAACACATTCAATGAGGCTATGCAGAGTTGTAGACACAGTCACCTCCTGAACCAAAACAATGAGCTGCGTTCACGCCATGTTGTAACCGTAATTACAAGATGGCAACTCGTGACGTACTATCTGGAGCTGTTCACAGACTCGGATTTATGCGTTTCTATGACAACACTATCAACACCTAAATGAATATGCAGAAGTCAGGTGGTACAAGCAACAGCTCTGTAAGTTGTTTACGTTCATTAATATTGTAATGTTATGTGCTTTGAGAGATGAGGTAATTTAATGCTGTCTCTCATCTTGTGACGCTCTGCAGACTCTGCTATATGCGTTCATGTCTTTTGAAAGAGGTGTGGCTTTGGAGAGCGCTATGAAGGGTGTCATGTTTTCAAAGTTAGCTTGTACTAACCTCTCTGAAATTGCCTACCCTACCTTTAATGTGAGGCCATTGACAAAAATACAAACTCAGTGTAACGAGGTCAGTAGATGTGGGAAGAAGGAGGCGGGAACCGGCGAACGTTCAACAAAAGTTTAATACCAAAATAAACAAAGAACAAAATGAAAGTAATGCCGGCAGACCCTCGCGGACGTCTGCCGGCCACACAAACATAATAAAACATAACATAAAGTCCAGGCCTGGTCCTCTCTCGTCCTCCACGGTCGTCGCTCCTCCTTTTATGCTCCCGGAGCTCCTCCGTGAGAGACTCAAGGCCGGTGCGCCTCCCAGGTGTAGCTCGTTAACTCTCGCGCCACCGGCCTCGCGCCGTTCCCTCACGGCTCTCGCCCGCCCTGGTCGCCACACTCAGCATTTCTGATTTTAAACACTGCTTTATTACTGCTTGTACTAAAGCCAAATAAGTTGATTCAAATAGTATCGAATAAAAAATAAAAAACAATGATAAAATGTGATGCAAACACAGCAATAAAAAAATCTTGTGAAAGGCTTTCTGTAAGCAGCTGTAGCTCTACAACAGACAGTTACGTTACAATGAATCAATGGCTATTAAACATTAACAGCAATTCACACCGAGCCCCACGTATCTGATCAGAAGTGGAGATTACAATGTTTGAGCTTCACTGCTTTGTCCTTCACGTGCATGTGTGTAAAAGCAGATCAACACTGCAGTTGGCACAGGAACAAAGGCAGCTCCATTATTGAATGCTTTCTGGCGGGATGTTTTCCAAATGACTATGTAGGGCTTGTTGTAAAACTTTGGAGGAATTCAGTCTCTTGGAAAGATTCAGGGAAAGAGAACAGAAAAAACAACAACATTCCTGTCCAGTTGCTTACAATGTGAAGATGCCATTAAATTAGAGAGAGGCATCAAAATAAAGCACTTAGTAATGGCCAAAAAAACAAACAAAAAAAAAAACTCATAAAAATTACGTTTCATACAGGGAGAGACTGCAACAAATCAGATCAATACAGCTAAACGCTCACGTTCAACAGGATCAAAAAGTTCCCATCAAAGCAAATTATAAACAGACCTGACGTTTAGCATTTACATACTTCAGTCTGCCAAGTCAAATGCACACAGGAACACCCTAAAATGTTCCCTCTATGAATGTATATGGTCTACTACACTGCAAAAATTAAAAGTCTCTGGAGCTGAGCTCTGCTTATGATTCTCCCAACCAACTCTCAATCCATCATTTTTGGCCCATAAAGCCAGAGAATATAATTAAATGAACTGCTAAAGCCATTAAGCAGTTGTGCAGGCAGTACTTAACAGAGAAGAATGTGAAAAAGGAGACAAGCAGGCTGAGAATAAGGTCAGCCTTGACCATCTGCATTGTTTTAAAAAGTACAATATTAGAGGCATCAGGAAATACGTGACGATTTTACATGCCAAGAAAGCTATTAAATTTAAATCGTACCTACTGCAGTGCTCTTATGGTTGAAGGAAACTAACGTTTTTATTAACTGAAATTAAACAAAAACCTCAATTAAGCCATGAACAAAACTCCAAGATGAATCACTAAATTACAAACTTTCTACAGTAACAGCTGCTTATCTGATTGGCGGATTATTAAAGACACCGCCCATTTCAGGATTATGGGTAGTGTAGTTCAGCAATTACACATGTACAGATAGTGATGATGGGAACAGAGCTGACTGTATTAGGGCTGGGCAGTTTGCACACTGACCAGGCATCAATCTTAAACAAACATCCTAGGGCAGATCCCTCAATGCTTCGCTGCAATGCCAAATAATTCCTGACACGCTCACACAAAATTTCACAATCCATGTCTCAACACAAATCCAACGAACGAAGCTTGCTTTTCTCAGGAACCCATTTCGACACCAAAACAAACATCTCAGTAATGTGCGTGAGTCTGATGGTGGGAATAAAATCTTGCCAAGCTCTGCTTTGGTAATGTGGAGGTTTGGAGACAGACACTTAAAGAGCAGTTCCACTAGTGGAAGATAATTACAATACCATCATGCCGACCACACAGGGGGCAGTTGGCCTTCAGGGGGGTGGGGGAAAAGGAAAAGGAAGTTTCTTTGGAATGTGTCCATGTCAGAGTGGACAGAGTGAAAGCACTTCTGAGGGAAATCTGGGAGCTCAGATCATGGTACGAACAATAGCTATTATTTTTAAATTTATCGTGCAAAATTGGAATACTGCATAAAACATTTGCAAAAACTGCATAGTTTCCATCCCACGTGTTCAAGAGAAAAATGCCATGTTGCTGCAATCAGGGAAGCCACCATGGCTCTTTTTCATACATCATAAATCACTTGCACCTCAGAGAATACAGACAAAATGCAATAAACCAGGCTTCCTCAAATCCAGCCCTGGAAGGCCACTGTCCCGCCGAGTTTAGCTCAAAACCATGATTGAACTCACTTACCTGAAATTTTCTATTAACTCCAAAGAGTCAGACTAGCTTGTTTAGGTGTGTTTTGATTAGGGTTGGAACTAAACTCTGCAGGGTAGTGGCCCTCCAGGACCGGATTTGAGGAACGCTGCCATGTTATCTTGCGTTCGGATGCCTGATGTTTGGGAACGCAATTGTGTGATCTTCTTACAGGATAAAAAAAAAAAAAAAAAAAAAAAAAAAACTCTCTGCCACATTTTTTACATTTTTTTAATGCACAATTTTAAAATTTATGCCCATCTTGACATCATCTTCCAGCGTTTTTTTTATTATGCACTTCAAAATTAGCATAAAAACAGGTGGATGGAAACAAAGCTAATGAGAATATGCTCTCAAAGTTCTGGGAAGGAGGAGAAAGGTAACATGGAAATAGAAAAGATGAAAACCCACATTTTCTGTTCCCACTTTTTCGGACCAATTAATCTTTCCAGGCCTGGACATTCCAAGTTGTCCATGACCATGAGAAACTTGTGGAGCATTCTCTGCTATATGATGTGTGGAAAGATTTCACACTTACTATGTCTAAGAACGAATTTACAAAGATAAAAGGGTGCTAACAAAGCACATTACTTTGAGAGGGTTAATGAGAACAACCCGGAGCCCGAGCATGGAAGAAACCACAAGACACAGGGCATCTGTATGTGAATATCTAAGACTGAGCGCATTTGTGAGTGTGTGTGCTGTTTGTTTATGAGTCACTCACTGAATGAGTCTCATGTGATACTTGGTGCCACTCCTTGTTCCTTTTTAATTTCATTACAAGCTCAAGAGCAAATCAAATTAGCATTACCATATAGCAGCTCCACTTCAAAGAGAGACTCTGATGCATCACATTGAAGATAGTGTTTGCACTTCATTACCAAATGAAACTATATCACAGAGAAACTCAGCTACACTTAAATAGTGCAATAACAAATCTCTTTTCAAGGATAATTCTTCATTTTCTTTACATGTTACAATTATACAAGCTCAGCAAAACCAGCCTGCTGGAGTCATTCACGCTTATCTAGTTGAGCTCACAGCAGGAAATCCCAAAATACTTTGGCCATAGTCCTGTTTGATTCTTTCAAGAAGAGCGTTTATGGATCATCCTGTGTAATATACTGAATTCTTGAATTTTATTGGTTGACACTTCCCATGGGTTATTTTCTATAATTGCACAGCAATGAAGCAGTTTCAGGTTACTTGACCACACTATAGTTGCAGATCACTTCACCATGTTCTTCAGCAAACAAGTAGTAATGGGTGTTTGGGCTTTGCCCAAACAGGATTGTACCTTAATCATAAGACACGTATTTTACTTGACTTGAGAAAAAGTTTACACTACCATTCAAAAGTTTGAGTTTGGTAATGTTTTGAAAATAATTATCTTATGGTCACCAAGGTGGCATTTATTTGACCAAAAATACAGTAATAACAGTAATATTGTAAAATATTATAACTTAAAATAAATGTTTTTCTATTTCAATTTATTTAGAAATCACACAAACCTTCAGAAACTAATATTTTATATTTTTGTGGAAACAGTGATACATTGATGTATACAGAAAGTTAAAAATAGCAGCATTTATTTGAAATAGAAATGTTTGTAACAATGTAAAAGTCTTTCTTTACCATCATTTTTTTGATCAATTTATGGCCTCCTTCATTAGAGTTGTCAAAAGTACCTACTTCGGTACCACATCGGTACTGAAATGTTAAAAATGTGACGCTTTGAGCGCTGTTGAGCAGATTCGTAAACACCTCTGATTGGCCATTGTGTTGACGCGCTCATCGGATATGTCTGTGATTGGCTTCAAAACGCTTTAAAAGTGTTGTAAATAGTCATCAATGACACTCTTCACAGATACACATGGGACAGATTTTACTGAACCCAGACTTTTGAAAGGTATTTTGTATATTATAATGTTTTTCATTCAATGTTAAATTTTCTTTGGTATATGTGGAATAGCTGACTGCAGACCACTGAATTATTGAAAATTTAATGCACAGCCCATCCCAGATGCATTACATTTTCAAAAATTCAATGGTCTGTCATCAAATACTGCATTCAACATAATGTGCTCCTCATTTATAAAACATTTCATTAACATTTTCTAACAAATGGGTTTTTAATTTGACAGCACAAACAGTTTAGATAAATGATCCTGTTTGATTACACAGTACTGGTCGAGGAGTGAGCTTTCTGCATTTGTGGAATTTATGGGAACACTGGCAAGGATTAAGAACAGCTGACATAAAATCTGACAAGGGGGAATTTAGCAACTGATACATGCCTTGCTTGAGGACACAGTGGCAAGGCCACAACTATACAGTTCCTTTGTTTAAAAACATAAATTATAGCACATTACACTTTAAAGTTTTATCAGAGTAGATAAAGCAAGTATGTTGTTTTTTTTGTTTTGTTTTTGGTGTTTTTTTCATTTCTTTGAGCACAATACACTTAAATTTACCATATGATGAAAAAGTCGAAGTACAATGATCAAATTGCAGTGTTATTTGATGATCTGTTGCTACAGTAAGTGAAGCATGCTGGGATGTGATTTATAAACATGCTGTGCTCATCATTTGTTTTAATTGTCCTGAGAGCCTCATTGGTGCTGAGTACAACATTGAGCAAGCCCGATGTTCATCATGGAAAATTCCCATTTAAACCTACATTGGCTGATGATGGAGTCACATCAACCCTTGAGCAAAATCTAATTCTGAAGAATAAGCATACGCCTTAATTCAATTTCAAAATCTGTGCTTCTTGTTTTCCCACAGTGACACCGACATTCCAGCTAGATGATTTTTCAGACCACCTCTGGACTAAATTCCATTTTTGCCTAAATTCCAGTCGGTTCTGTGGATGACTAAAAATTGCTCACTTGAGAAAAGTCTAAGTTAGCATTAGCAATAAGAGAGGGCCAACAGACAAACACACACACTATATGAAGTGTAGGCACTATGACCTCACTGCAAAGCTCTATTACAAACATGTTCTGTTTAGAAGAATACTGCTTTATTAGTGTTCTACAACTTCCCCTTCCACGAACATTCCATTAAAGCATTTCCTGCTAGATCCCCCTCATCCCCCCAGCTACTCAAAACAGTGTGATTTGCTTCCCCAAATGGCTCCAACTTCACCGCCACCTCAACATGGAAGATTTGACCCCAAAGGATTCTTCAACAAACATAAAAATAACATAAATCTTATGAGAGGCAACGTAAAATAACAATTTGCCACATCTAAAGCGGTCATTGTAAACTCAAAGATAAGCACATTGCTAAAATTTGAAACAGGAAGTGCTGAGGTCATTCTATTCCCCACCCACTATTTTGAGATGATGACTTCATCCATTCTCTAGACTACAAGACGACGACAGGAAAAGTGTGACTTTCTGACTTAAACCCTCTTTACTGAAAAGGGAAAGGTGAGGTCAAAAGACAACAGCCTATTGTAGACATATCATACTGTCTCACAAGCATCCTCTATGAATTGGCTTATGAATATTTTATACACACACACACAAAAAAAAAGGAGTGAGCACATGACCTCCTGAACAAAGGTTATCCAAATGTTGAGCATGACAGATCATCCAGACAGCCTCCTTACTGCTGTTAGGCTCCCCATGCATTCCTGAGATTCCATATCTGATATGTGCTTTCTCTTAAAATGTGCAAAAGCAGGGAAGATGGAAAGTTAACAGTTCTCTCTTGCCCTTCCCAAATGCGATTTCATCAACTGATATTGAAAGCAATGATCGATGAGTAAAACATTTACATTATTCTAACATTGTTTCAAAAAATATAAAAAGAAAATTCTGTGCTTCTGATTTTCCCACAGTCAGTGACACTGACATTCCAGTCAGGTGACTTTTCCAGACTAACTAAACTAAATGGCTAAGAAAAACATTATTTAACTTTATTTAACATTATTTAACTGGTAAGTTCATTTTTCAAAAAATAACATTTCTTACCAAAAATAAAGTAAATAATCCTGACATTTAAAATGTGGGAAAAGGTCCACTTAGTGCAGTTAAATTATTTTTGTACATAAATATAGTACAGTATATGCCTTGTTTTATATGGTTAGAATAACAACAACAACAAAACTTTAAAATCAAAAACTGCCCCTAAATAGTTAACTTCTATATATTTACAAAAGTTAACTTCTTCTGGCACTGATAGTTGATCTTCTACTAGTAATCCACTGTGAATATCAGCATTTACTCAAACCTGCTCCACCCAAACCACACCTGATCACACAGCTCTGAAGAGATGCAGGCAACTATCCACCCATACAAATTCATTTAGGACTTCACATGATTTTTTTCCCCCATGATTTATTTGAGATATCAACAATAGTTAGGTTGCGCAGCTCAAATTAATCTTGTAGATTCTAAGAGCAAAGCATTTCATGATTTGAATCCTCATTTTTTTTTTTTTTGCACAGTGAAATCTCTGCATGATTATCTCACTGATTATTTATGCAGTGTGTAATTCAAAACTCCTAAAAAGTAACAGGAAATGTTGTGCCACGTCGCAGCAAAGTGCCCCGAGGGAACAGCACAAAGTTTATTATCCCACACGTTTTGTTTTTGGGGCGGAAAGCCCTTTCACCCAAAACCCCAGCATTGGCCTTAACTGATATTGCATTGCAACCATTTCGCAACACCATATGTTACATACCGACACTGATTATCTATCACGTCTTGCAGTAAGCAGACACGTCCATTAGAGCACTTACCTGTTATAACCTCCCGTTTGCCTTCATCCAGATGAGTTGAGATCAAATCCCCCATCGCGCCGCTGTTATGTGGCAAATTCGGCTGGATCGGACAACTTCGGCTCAGAGGAGCAGCTGTGTAACAGCAGTTGGGCGCTGGTTTCTTATGATAAGATATAAACTGAAGTTGATTTGAGCGGCTCCTCCCTCTTTTTACTCAAGTAGTTTGAACGCAGTAAGGGGTGGTTGGAGATGCATAAAGAGTTGACAGGCACCGTGCTGGATTACTGGAGGCTCAGTTTTCCATAACTCTTGATATAATGCTTCTATAGTCCAGCGTGAAGCACAGACCCTGTGCTCGGTTTCAGCGTCAAAACACACTTGTCTTTGGGAGACACGGGAGCGTGCTGAAGGCGGGGTTACAGAAATCTGAATTTACCTCCAATTAGAGGCGGGACTCTGAATGAATCGGAGGTTTTAGAGCAAAGTGAACGAATCGTTCCCATCAAAGTTCATGCGCTCACTGATTAATTTTTTCGTTCACTTTTGGAAGCGCGTGCTTTCCTGGCTTCAAAGACTGACGAGTGAATGGCACCTACTGAACAAATACGCCCCGTGCACTGAATGACATTTCGCCCGTCAACGAACTGAAGAAACGAGGCATCTCGTCATGAATGTGTACAAAGTAATTATAATACACAATTATAAGTGCGTATAATGACGTGACTGAAATTCGTAATTATTAAGTTTGTTGTTGCCCCCCCCCCCTCCATAGCTTACTGAAGTAACGAAAGATTCAAAAGAATCGAATCACTGGGATGATCCAAATTTCTCAACATTATACAGGTTTTAAGACATACAAGGATCTAATGCAGATGCGACAATACAGTAACGTTACAGGACATAAAAAAAAAAGAACTGTGTAGTATAAAGGCATTACAAATGTGTGCAAAGTGCAATGAGTACTGTAAATATAGCATACAATATAATTAACTCATTCTAACAATATAACTGTTATTAAAATAACCAATTTTTTACTGATAGGTAAAAAATGGGTTATTCTAAATGACAGTAATATTTTTATACCATATTTCTGTTTTTTTTTTTTTTTTTTTTTTCATGTATGAAATAATAGGATATCATTTTGTGGAGAGATTTCAAGACATTTTTAAACTATAAAAATAGTTTAAATGAGTGTTTCTAAGCAGAAAAAAAGCAAGACGATGTCGCCCTCTAGTGGGTAGTAGTGGTCTTTTTTCCTGTTAATTCTTCCTTCTAAATAGTCACGTCATTCTCGTGCACATCATTCATGTTAATATTTCATGACGTTAATTTCAAATCCTTTGCTTTCATACTGGTTCAACTATGCAATAGGGCCTACCCAAAATATTAATCACTCGAGGCTAACAAAAACAGTCAAGGCTTTGTCAAAACATGATGGAAGCTACTGGAAGGCTACGCTTAATATGAACAAATGAATGTACATTTACAAGACATGCTGCACATGTCAACAGAGGAGCTGCGGAGGCGTGTAGTGGGATTAGGCATCGACGCAAGCACCACATCCCATTTACACCAACTGTAGCTCTGAGCGCGCGCACACTGTGAGTCCAGCAGGCAGAGGGAGCAGGAGACAGGATGGCATCTCTAGGACTCAAGGCGATTGTCGGAGAAAGTAAGAAATGTTTTGCTGAAGTTGCTTTAGGGCAAAAATTACTGACGTTTTTGAATGTAGTATTTCAGATATTTCTAATTTGTGGAATTATTGATATTTCCATAGAAATTTGTACATGTGTGTTGAGATGCTTTATTGTTAAGTATTACAATAGGCTATTCACTAACAGTATAAGCCTCATACAATAACACCGCTCTTCTTAAATCCTTATTCTTCAAATTGAATACATGCTTTTATATTATATTAATCAGTGTCGCTATGCATTAAAAGGCATGATTGTAATGTTGCTGAAAGCACACACGCATTGGAGATACACACTAATCTGTGTAGTCCTGTGGGATTAAGGATCTAAAGGGGCGGTTTGCGTGGAAGCACAAAGAGTGGGAAAAACAGGCCTGAATACAAACAATACAGACAGGCAATTGTTCTTAGAAAAGTTATTAAACAAAGCTTTGGTGGTAGATGTTAATGGTTGAATTTGTTAATGGTTGAAGGTGTTGTATGGCCTACTTTTTTAAATCTGTCATTAATTGAGCTATTAAGTCTTATCTATCTATCTATCTATCTATCTATCTATCTATCTATCTATCTATCTGTCTGTCTGTCTGTCTGTCTGTCTGTCTGTCTGTCTGTCTGTCTATCTATCTATCTATCTATCTATCTGTCTGTCTGTCTGTCTGTCTGTCTGTCTGTCTGTCTGTCTGTCATCTATCTAATCTTGATATCCTGAATGTAATTTTTTGTGATTCCCTATATCATAATACTATTGACCTGTTGCTTTATTTTTATATAGGCTCATTGGATGTTAGGTTTTCCATACTCTATCTCTTACAGTTACTTTATGAAATACCAGTGTGAAAAATGTAGGCTACTTTTTTCCAGCACTGGTTAATTTCTGGACCTAAATGCATCCATGAGGATTAATGAGATTTTCATAATTCACTCTTGATTCTTTCTTTCATCATATCTGGTCTTCACGTCTTGCCATCTGCCTGTGTCATTCCTCCCTGTTATTTCTGCTGCCATATACAGTGCTGGTGTTGATTAAATCTTAGAGATTCTGAGAAAAACATCACCTATTATCAGGTGTGAGTGTTTGTTACTTTGGCAAATGTGAAAATCAAGCATATTTATGGCTGAAGCAGCATCAAGCAATATAGTTTATCAGAAATTATGCTGGAGGGTGTATGTTTTCTGACATATTGGTTTGAACTATTAATATTGTATCTGATTTTTAATCTATCAGTAGGTAAAGTTTTCAGCCTGTCAATATCTTAGTTTTCAATCCAGTTCCCACCCTTTAATCACACATTTCGCCAGCAGTGTTTTTTATAGACAGTTATTTTGTCAGATTGGATGCGGATTTGTCGTTCGACAATTTCAGTAATACCCTGTGAGGTTCATCACAAGTTTATTTAAATGCAACAACACCTCTGGGTGTCAGAACTGCCAGATCCAGCATCAATAGCTGTGAAATGTGTTATATGACTGCAGGAAGCTGTTGCGTTTGGGATCTTGTGATTCAATGGAGATTTTAGGAGGGCAGTAAAAATGATAAAGGTCCACTGTGCTCACATCCAGTGTAAGAGATGCAAAGAAAGACTGAGAGTGAGAAAAAAAGAGTGACAAAGAGCAAGAGAAATAGAGACAGGGGAAGAACAAAAATAGAGAGGCTGGTGCTGTAAGAGGATTGGGAAGAGATTAGGCCTGTGATTGCTGGGTCTCTCTCACCACACTGAATATATATATATTATTTACACAAACAAATAAAGTTGATAATTTCATTTTCTGTTGTCATAAAAGACATTTGATTTTTTTTTTATTTCACGTCATAAACTTTTTTAATGCACAAGAAGCTATTTAATTGGGGCAATAAAAAACAATAATAACACTAAATTTAATACTAATATTTATCAACATTATGCTATTGATAAATATAAATGAATATAAATAAATGAATGTGTCACACAAGAGATGAAACAATCTAAATGAAGGTAGTAGATATTATTTATAAAACACAAAAGGTAACAAAAACTCTCAGGATACTTAGACTGGTATATGAACCCATGAACAAAACAACCAGCACACATGGACGAGATCAGACAATGAACAGAACAAACAGGGTTTAAATACACAAGCAAACAAATCAAAGAAACAAGATACAGGTGATACACTCAATGAAAAACCATGGCAACAAGTGAAAGAACCTAGACAAAGGAAACTGATCTAGAAACAGACAAGAACTAACTGTCAAACTCAAAAACAGAACAAAGGAGGCATAACCCTTACAATATGACAACACACACACAAAATATGGTGACACTTTACAATAAGGTCCTATTAGTTAACATTAGTTACATTAACTTTACTAACAATGAGCAATACATTTGATACAGTATTTAGTAATCTTTGTTAATATTCATTAATAAGGTTTATGTTAGTGTAGGTCAGTTAAATAGTAACAGATACAACTTTTGCTTTTAATAATGTACTAGTAAATGTTGAAATTATAATTACTTTTAAAGATTAATAAATGCTTTTTTCATTGTGAACTAATGTAGATAACTAATGTATATAAACCTTATTATGACTATAAACTATAAATGTATATAAGCCTTATTATATGTTAAATAGAAAGACTGTATTAACACTGAATCAAGATTGAAAAAATATTTAAACATATATATCCTCATATCATTTACAAAGGTGATGCTAAGTAGCAAACCATAATATGAATGTACCGTTAATATAATATAAATTCAGCCCAGAGTCATGTTTTTTAGACTCTGCAGAGGGTATGGTGCTGTTTTAATTGTAAAGACGAAAGAAGATTTAGACTCAGCAACACCTCTACCTGATACTTTTGGCAAACTCTGCAGAGTTAGTGGACTGTGTGTGCGTGACAACATCTGTTAAAGTCTATGATTATGCACTGTTTAGCACACACCTGTCAGATATATTTAGATTATGGCAGACACCATCACACCTGTACCAACTATACTGCTTGTTCTTTTCCATTTTATAAGAGCATTTATGATCTAGAGTCTCAATCTGAAAATATCTTTGTTTGAATCTCTGTTTCAGTCAATGGTATCACTATTTAAGATGAATTCATAACATATATCTAGAATTGTAGAATTAGTCACTTTGGTAAGAACCTAAGCTAGAAAGCTTGAGACTTTGTTTTTCAGTCTTTATAAGTTCTTTCTATAATTAAGTCTTTTGTTGTCTTTTTGTGATCCTGAAAGCAAACTTTTGAGAAGGTTCCTGTGATCTTGGCTTTGACTCAGATTTGCTTCATCTCTTGCATGCAAAATGTATTTGCTATTCTCCCTGTACCATATCTCCATTTTGCAGAAATTCATTGTTTTTTTTTACAGAGATTATGAAT
Organism: Megalobrama amblycephala; assembly: GCF_018812025.1. Taxonomy (NCBI): domain Eukaryota; kingdom Metazoa; phylum Chordata; class Actinopteri; order Cypriniformes; family Xenocyprididae; genus Megalobrama; species Megalobrama amblycephala. The sequence goes on from NC_063047.1 coordinate 9,504,828, forward strand.
GATGTCATTAAGAAGGTGAAGAAGAAGGGAGAGTGGAAGGTACACATGAATATCACCCTTATTTCTGCTGAAGAACATCTTGTGTTTAAAAGTCAATCATTACGAAAAAGATTGTTGCTGATTTGTTGTAATATGCAGCATTTGTTTGTGAAGTCAAAACAATCTTCATTTAGTCTGTGCAGTATAATAATACAAATAATATTGAAATAAACTTCAATTAAATTGAATTAAAAGATAACTCTGGTATCAAATTAGACCTTTGCTTAAAAGACCATCCTAAACTATAACATTAAATCGGCACAACAGCATTCCATGTTGGCAACCAGCATTCAAATACAACAAGCTGTGTTTCGCTGGTCTTTTTCCACCTGGTTGTAATGGAAAAAAAATTTCTGAGTGAGCATGTATGCTGTTCATAGATCATGTACAGTATGCTGTTCTCCCTCAGGCTTTGGTGGTGGACAAGCTCAGCATGAGAATGATTTCATCATGCTGTAAAATGACAGACATCATGTCTGAGGGAATCACAAGTGAGTTTTATTCCTGTAGAACAAATTCACATAGAAGTATATAGCAATTAGGCTCAAATTTACTTTCTTTCATAACCTTTTCTTTTTTTCTCCAGTTGTTGAGGACATATCCAAGCGGCGTGAGCCTCTTCCTACCATGGAAGCCATATATCTCATCACTCCATCTGATGAGGTAACCCGTTGTCTCGTATATTCTTATATAAAAATGATCTTATACAGGAGTTTGTAGCATATTCAGTTTGAATCATATTCCAACATATTCTAAGTTTCATGTGACACTGAAGACTGGAGTAATGAGTCCTGAAAATTCAGCTTTGCTATCACAGGAATATATTACAATTTAAAATATATTAAAATAGAAAACAGTTATTTTAAATTGTAATAATGTTTCACAATATTACAGATTTTACAGCTTTGGTGAACATAAGAGACTTCAAAAACATAAAAAACTATCTTACCTACCCCAAGCATTTGAATGGTAGTGCATATAAATAATATATTTTCTTTTTATATATATATATATTTGTGTTTTCAACAGTCAGTTGAAGGACTCATCAATGACTTCAGAGACCCCCGTAATCCCATATACAGAGGGGCACACGTGTTCTTCTCAGACAGTGAGTGTGTTTTTTGGACCTCAGCAACTGTTTTCTACCACATCTAGATGTTTATCTAGTATATGTATCTCACTCAGTCTCTGTTTTTATTTTTGATTTCAGCAATTCCAGACTCTTTGTTCAACTTGATAAGTAAATCCCGTGCCTCTAAATCCATAAAGACACTGACTGAGATTAACATTGCTTTCCTGCCCTATGAATCACAGGTGAGAGCCTTTACATCAGACCCTGGGACTTCCTAGTACCTGAGAAAGAAAGAATGATGCTTAGGAGGAAGTATGGAGGTGTGGGGGAAGGGTGGTGAACTCATGTATCATTCCGGAACATTCGAGAGCAGCTTTGGTCAGGCCGTCTCTGTGCCTCCAATCCTCTGTTGTTGCCCTTTATAATTAATCCTGAGGAGTGGCTGAATCAGCCCTCCCTATCCCAACCCTAATCCCACTCCCCATTGGCTATTGCCCCATCAATGAGTCACTGGGCAGCCAATGACAGAGAGCGTGGATTTGGATGGTTGGATGTCAGTCAGGTTATGTTCTTGTGACAGATGGAGCAGTGTGTTCAGGCTAGTGTGTTAGGATGGAGAGAGAGAGATACAAAACTGATATGGATTATGGGTCAAGCTGAGGGAAGGAAAGAGGATAGTGCAGTTTTTATGTAGCTGTAGATTAGTCGGAATACCATGTTTCTAGCCAAACCTGCAGAATGCACAGGACACAACACATACATACAGGGAGAGGTGAGGCAGGTGACATATCGATGAGTTACTGTTGAGAAAGAGGATTATGGGACAATAACAGCCATATACAATGTGTTACTTACTGAGCCGTCCATAAACTGGCAATAATAACATTCATCCCTGCTTCAATTTTGACTTTTAACAAGTTCTCATGAATTCATAGTATTCATAAAACAGTACTAGGTTGGCCTACTACTTATGGTGAGATTCTGAAGTGCGCATCTGATGAACACTTTACATCGAATTATTGGTAGTAGTGTCATATAGAACAAACTTTTTAATGGTCATGAAGTATGTTTCAATTGTAGTACCTATTAGATGGTATATGCTGCAGCTCCTGAGTTCAATTCCACATTTGAATACATCTGAATCACATTTGAAGGTCTGAGATGTTATGAATAAAACTACAAATCTGTATTTTAGGAATTTATCTATTGTCGGTATGCTGTCCTCAGGTGTACTCAATGGACAACTCAGATGCCTTCCAGGATTTCTACAGTCCGTTTAAAGCTGATGTAAAGAACCGGGTGTTGGAGCGTTTAGCCGAGCAAATAGCCACCCTGTGCTCCACACTGAAAGAGTACCCAGCTGTTAGATACAGAGGGTGAGAGAGGAAGAGGAAATACACATAAACATCTCACTGACAAACTTACTTTCTTATAAACACTATCTGTAATGTGACTCCAAACATTATCAGCCATCTGCAAAGACAATATAAGAAACACAAGCAAACTAAAAAGGCAAATAACACATTGAATTATACTGGAAACGTTGAAGTAGAAAGACTGAAATTGTATTTTCTTATTAACAGAAAAAAAAAAAACATTTTTTATTTATAACTTATTTTTTACAGTGTACAGCGAGCGTTAATGGTCTTCATCAGGTAGCATCATGATTGATTCTGTGTTTTTCAGAGAGTACAAAGACAATGCGGTTCTGGCCCAGATGCTTCAGGATAAACTGGATGGTTACAAAGCGGATGACCCCACTTTGGGAGAGGTGAGTCTGAGAGCTTGTATTTTGTCTCGAATGATAAAAATAAACTGCTTCTGTCTTGCACCAGTGACCTTAATTTCTCACTGTCCAACTTTAATTCTATGCCTTAATGTTTTGTGCTCTCTTTGTTTTTTTTTTCCCTTCTCTTTCTCAGGGACCTGATAAAGCACGTTCCCAGCTATTGATTCTGGATCGAGGCTTTGACCCTGTCTCGCCACTTCTGCACGAGCTTACATTTCAGGCCATGGCCTATGACCTGCTGCCCATTGAGAATGATGTCTACAAGTAATAACTCATCTCCAACAGTTTGTAAATGATCTATAAACTGCTCTAAGGTTACTGACCCTCGGTCAAGTTCAAGTGTTTCACCTTTCATGATGTTAATAACTCCTTCCATCATCACTTTGTACATGTATGCTGTAGGCAGTTACTGATGCTGATGGTGCATATGTGTGTGTGTCTGTCAGGTATGAGACCAGTGGAATGGGTGACACTCGTATGAAAGAGGTGCTGTTGGATGAAGATGACGACCTGTGGATGACTCTGAGACATAAACACATAGCAGAGGTGTCAACGTAAGTCTGTCCTGCAAAGATTAAAGGGTTAGTTCACCCAAAAATGAAAATAATGTCATTTATTACTCGCCCTCATGTCGTTCCACACCCGTAAGACCTCCGTTAATCTTCGGAATGCAAATTAAGATATTTTTGTTGAAATCCGATGGCTGAGTGAGGCCTGCATAGCCAGCAATGACATTTCCTCTCTCAAGATCCATTAATGTACTAAAAACATATTTAAATCAGTTCATGTGAGTACAGTGGTTCAATATTAATATTATAAAGTGACGAGAATATTTTTGGTGCGCCAAAAAAAACAAAATAACGACTTATTTAGTGATGGCCGATTTCAAAACTGCTTCATGAATCTTTTGTGTCGAATCAGCGCTTCGGAGTGCCAAAGTCACGTGATTTCAGCAGTTTGGCGGTTTGACATGCGATCCGAATCATGATTCGACACAAAAGATTCATAATGCTCCGAAGCTTCATTAAACATTGTTTCGAAATCGGCCATCACTATATAAGTCGTTATTTTGTTTTTTTGGTGCACCAAAAATATTCTTATAATAATATTATATTCTTATTATAATATTAATATTGAACCACTGAACTCACATGAACTGATTTAAATATGGTTTTAATACATTTATGGATCTTGAGAGAGGAAATGTCGTTGCTGGCTATGGAGGCCTCACTGAGCCATCGGATTTCAACAAAAATATCTTAATTTGTGTTCTGAAGATGAACGAAGGTCTTACGGGAGTGGAACAGCATGAGGGTGAGTAATAAATGACATTTTTTTCATTTTTGGGTAAACTAACCCTTTAAAAAAATTTGATTTCTAAGGTATATATATTTCTAAAACTAGGTCAATTTTCATAGAAAGAAAATATGAACCATCAAAACTAACTAAAGATGAAACTGGAAATCAAAATTACAGTAAATGAAAAATACAGTGAATGAAAATAAAATTTAGTGAGATTTTCAAAACTGTAATATATATTAGATATTAGAAATATATTTGTCTCTGTTTTTCTCTTTTAGAGCTGTGACTAAATCGCTTAAGGACTTCTCTGCAAGCAAAAAGATGAACACAGGAGAGAAGGTGTGTTATTTATCAGTGATCAAACCTTAACTGCAGTTTCATTATTATTGTCCAATAACTAACAAGCTATTTTTGCATCTTACAGACCACCATGAAAGAGCTCGCCCAAATGCTTAAAAAGATGCCACAGTACCAGAAAGAATTAAGCAAGGTACTGTGATAATTTACACCTTTTATATAAATTGATTCAATGGGATAAAGTCAATAGTGCTGATCTTTCTTATGGTGGTTTCTTGAAGTATTCAACTCACCTGCACTTAGCAGAAGACTGTATGAAGCATTACCAAGGCTCAGTGGACAAACTGTGCCGTGTTGAGCAGGTAAAGCTTTTCTTTGATCAATCTGTCTGCTCAATTCGACATATTATTGAACGTTAATGGTCTTTATGTGCTCTGTCACAGGATCTAGCTATGGGCACAGATGCGGAGGGTGAGAAGATCAAAGACCCCATGAGAGCCATTGTACCCATCCTACTGGACGCCACCGTCACCATCATGGACAAGATCCGTATCATCCTGCTCTACATCTTCCTCAAGAATGGTGAGGGAACCTAAAAATGGCCAATGCTTTGGATTCTCTCTCTATTTTGTTGTGTGTGTGGGTGAGATGGGGGTGGTACGTTTGATATGCACAGTTTGTACACATAGTCATTACTAATATCACACAACAGTGAGCAAAACTGTTATAATGCTGTTCAAACTCTATAATTGTGTGTATAATATTCCTGGCTGACTATGTGTGGGTCTATAGGTGTGTCAGAGGAGAATCTGTGTAAGCTCCTCCAGCATGCTCAGATCCCTCCAGAGGACAGTGATATCATCTCTAATATGGCCCACATGGGGCTTCCCATCATTTCAGAGGTCAGCTGATCCACATGAACTGTTCTTTATTCATATGAAGCATGATCCCCTCCTTTCTCTCACCATATTCACTGAACAGGGTGACACCATGGGTGCAACATTAATGATGGATCATCATTTACTCACCCTCATGTTGCTCAAATCCTGCATGATTTGTTTTTCATAATCAATCACAAAAGAGATATTTTTGCAGAATCTCTAAGTTTATTTTTTCCCATACAAATAAAAAATGATGGTGATTTATACTGACAAGATTCAAAATTTACAACACTTTTCGCTGAAAATCACCCCCCTGCCATATAGTTGCTATTTTGGCTCTCCATTTAAGTACTAAAATAACTGTTTTCTATTTGAATATATTTTATAATGTAATTTTTTTCCTGTGATGGCAAAGTTGTAATTTTCAGGCATCATTACTCCAGTCTTCAGTGTCACATGATACTTCAGAAATCATTCTAATATGCTGATTTGGTGCTCAAGAATCATTATTATTATTATTAATGTTGAAAACAGGGCTGCTTAATTTTTTTTTTCTTTCATGAATAGAAAGATCAAAAGAACAGCATTTATTTGGAATAGAAATCATTTGTAACCTTATAAATGTCTTTACTGTCACTTTTAATCAATTTGCTGCATCCTTGCTGAATAAAAATATTAATTTCTTTTTGAATGGCAGTGTATATATTGGCCAGTATTGTATATTTAATTGTGGACATTCATTTCCACTTATTTTTTCATTCATATAACACTTTTTACTCACTTAATGTTTAATATCACTAGTAATTTAACTACTCTGTTAAATGTAATCTTCACAAGTGTGAATATTGTCATGCATAAATTTACTTGTAGCATCAAAAACTATTTCTAGTCTGTTTATAGACAAAATAGAATATATCAGCCATAACATGAAAATGGTTATTGACTTATTCATCCAGAATTTGGTGCATCACTTATCATAATGTCTGAGGTCAAAATGCATAACTTTTTAAAAATGAATCCACAGCAAGTAACCACACGCAAAGGGAAGAAATCTGACCGCAAGGAAAGAGTCAGTGAGCAAACGTACCAGCTCTCCCGATGGACTCCGCTGGTTAAAGACATCATGGAGGTGAGCTAAACTGACAGTACTTGCCTCACTTTGGATATGTCAACATTCTTTAAAATGAATTTCTCCTAATTACATTATGATAGGATGCCATTGAAGACAAACTTGATCCAAAACAGTATCCTTACATCTCCACACGCACAGTATCCTCAAAAACTACCACAGCTACCAGGTAGGATTAGCTCCACAAACATATGGATTCATATGCAACATCTTCTCATTAATCTACTGAAATATCCAGTGATAATACTACTGTTGTCTATTTTTAGTGCCCGTTATGGAAACTGGCATAAGAACAAGAGTCCAGGAGAGATTCGCAACGGCCCACGCATCATCGTCTTCATCATTGGGGGTGTGACCTACAGCGAGATGCGCTGCGTCTATGAGGTCACACAGGCCAACGGCAAATGGGAAGCGCTCATCGGTGAGTTGCAGTGATAAAAGATCCTTTCTGACACCTCAAAACTGCCAATGACTCACCATTTCAGAGACAACTATTAGAAGAGAAAGCATTACACAAATCTGCTCTTCTTTTTATGGCTGTGTGACTGTGACTTTGACTAAAATTCCAGGCGATATATTTATCAGATTTCTTTGGATTATATGCTATAATCATTTTTTTTTTTTTTTATAGAAAATTAATTACTTTATTCAGCAAGAATGCATTAAATTGATCAAAAGTCACATTAAAGGCTTTACATATTATAAAAATTATAATTTTATTTTGTTATGAAAATTCTATTTTAAATAAATGCTATTCTTTTGAAATTTCTATTCATAAAAGAATCCAGAAAAAAAAACAATGCTTCATGGTTTTCACCAAATCAGCATATTAGAATGATTTCTGAAGGATCATGTGACTGAAGACTGAAGTAATGCTGCTGAAAATTCAGCTTTGTCATCACAGGAATAAATTCCATAGCAATAATATTTTACAATATTACTGTTTTTACTGTATTCTTGTTTTTTTGTTGTTTTTTTTCCCCATTAAATGCTGCCTTGGTGAGCATAGGAGACTTCTTTCAAAAATACAAAAACTGTAGTGTATATTTTTGCTGACCTTAAATATGAATTATTGAGCGCTGAAATTCGGCTGTGGGACACATAGGTTATGCCTTGAAATTAATATACAGTGCAGTGATGAACAGAAAGGATGAATGTTTACTGATAACTGCCTATCTGTGATGCTTAGTAAACTACATTTAACCACCTCCACAATGTGAGTTAATGGTTTTAATTATGGTAGTTTAATGATTCTTTGAGTCTTTAGTGTTTGTGTTTATGGCCTCCCTCACAGGCTCCACCCACACCATCACTCCCATTAAATACCTAAAGCATCTGCAGCACCCAGACTTCCTGGACCCCAACGCGGCCCCGGAGGACCAGCTTCCTGCAGAAGATAAGTGACGAAGACAAGAAACAAGGTCAGACCTTTTACTATCTTCTAAAAATAACTGTTGACATTTTTATCATTACATTCAACCCTTCTAATTATGTAGATATCTTTTCATTTACTGTAACATTAAACAAAATTTGCCTCACTTTCTCTTTCTCTCCTTTTAGAATGTGGTGACATCATTGCCCTCTCTCACTATTCTGGTATCCTCAATGATATGATCCAACTAAAACTTCATTAACTCACACATCCAGACATTGTTTCTACACTTTGGCTAATTTCAGGCAGTCTGTCTTGTCAGCGATAGGCTATAGTGAAGTATATTATTACTCAAGTAGCCTCTGTACCATTCATAATCACCTAAATATAAGCCTCAGGTTGTATCAGGGTTTGTCAACTAACTGAAATATACATAAGGGATCATGCAGAGTCAGTCGGTCATTATCAATAAACAAGGAATTATTAAGGTGTCATTATGCATTGTTGCTAACATGGGACCACTTGACTTGATTGTAACTAAAAACAAAAGATTATTTAAATACTCTCAATGTTCAGCATAGCAAATTGAGTTTGAGATTCCAGTTTCCTGTTCTGTAAAGTAGTTTGGCCTGCTATGCAGTGGTCTGGTGTGTCTGCCAAGCATGATTGTGTCTATTGTGTGATGATCATGGTAATATTGGATGCCCCATTGTGAAAATCAACTGCTTTGTGTTGTTTTAATCTTGTGGTTAGGAAATTATAGTTACTAGTTTTGTATACCGACTTTGTTCATATAGTAAATCCTCCCTCTCTGATGTTCTGTTCTTTTAGACGTTGTTTTACATCTTCAGTAAGCACAAAATTACTGTTCCTTGTGCAGTAATGTAGTATGATTGCTTTTTATGTTGTAGCCCATTATTTATTTACATTAAGAATACAAATTCATGCGGTGTAAATATACAATATGTATGCCATATTTAAATATATTTAACATATTTAGCACATCAGAGGTTATAAAGTGCAAACCAGTGTCTTGTGCATATATTAAAATAAATTGGCTTCTGTTAAACATTTGATTATGACATTTTGAGAGTTTTCATGCCATGCAATCACACATTAGGGTATTTCTCATAATGTTATAGAAAATACACATTAGTTCAATTATAATATTAATATGGTTTAGACGCAGGTGAATATTAATGTGTATAACAGTTGGATATGTTGATATAATAACAAAAAGACCACTGACAAATAGGAAGAAGAATATAGAGATAAAAAAAATTATGCATCATTATGCAAATTGATACAATTATCATTAATCATTGCTGTTGGTGGACGTTGAATGTCAAAGAATATATTAAAGATAAGACATTTTTAAACTTAAATGTTACGTTTCTTCAAAAAAGTACATTTAAAATAAATGAATAATTGAAATGACCTGCAAGACTTTGAATGGTGTCAAAATAATTGCAAAACAAGATAAATTAATTTAAAAAAGTTTAACAAAAAAATATTAGCAGTATAATATTTTTAAATATTTTAGTAAACCTTAGCAATTAAAAGCATGTTCTTCATTTGAACACACGAGGGCACCAAAACAACTTCAGCAGAGAAGAGCGACAAATGACAGACATCAACACTTTTTAGGTGGATGAGCAATAACAATTTGATTTAACCAAGTATTGAAAATATGAATCAATTAGACATATAATTCAATCTTTAAATATTTATTTAAGTCTCTTTTCCAGTTTGGCATAAATCATAAATATTTCAGGCATAATATTGTTACCCTGTACTGTCTCTATAAGGTGTTGCTCTGTAATTAGCCTAAGATATTACAGTTCCTGTAAAGTTACAATATTATGTGTTTTACATAGCAAAGTACAACAAATGACAAGCAACAAATAAATAAAAAGAAGATCTTAATAAACTTAAAGACAGACTATCTGCATAACGATTTGTGGTGTTTGAATAACACATCTAAAGGAAAGAGAACATCATTTGGGGTTGAAAGACTAATATGCTTATATGTTTCTATACTAAGTGATGATGTTTTGGTTTCGTATTTGAGGGTTTTTATGTTTATGTAGTCATTGAAAACATTATATCAACAGTATGTGCAAAAAATATATATTACATAAATAAAATATATACAGCTTTACATTATTTTACCTATGTACAATAACTCTCTGTATGTTGCATAATCAGGAGCCATGCATTCACATATAACTGAAACACTGAACATCTGATCGCTTCAAAAAAATACTGCTATACACATCTTCATTATACCTCTTTATAACCCATCTCTGAAGTAAGCACACTGACGCATAAGAGAGGACTAAAAAAACAGGGTGAATGTTTGTGTGTGAGAAAGACTTAAAAAAAAAAAAAAAAAAAAAAGCAAAAGAGAAAACATTGAGATAACTCTAGCATCCTCCTCCTTGCTCACTTCGTCTGTCCAGGAATGATTCTATATATATAATTGCATCCTTGGTAACATTATATATATATATATATATATATATAATACAATTATTAAGAATAATTACGTTTTCTTCCATATATATATATATATATATATATATATATATATATATATATATATATATATATATATATATATATATATATATGGAAGAAAACGTAATTATTCTTAATAATTGTATTACCAATTATGATTCTTGAAAATTGGAATTGATGAATGACTTGATATACACACACTACCATTCAAAAGTTTTGGGACAGTAATTATAATTATTTTTTAATTTATACTTTTATTTACAAATATTAAGCAGCACAACTTTTTTCAGGATTAATTATAATAAGAAATATATTTCTTGAGCACCAAATCAGCATATTAAAATGATTTCTGAAGGATCATGTGAAACTGAAGACCGGAGTAATGGCTGCTGAAAATTCAGATTTGCCATCACAGGAATAAATGAATTAAGGAATAAATAAATTTTGAAATATATTTAAATATAAAACAGTTATTTTAAATTGTAATAATATTTCACAATATTAAGGTTTTTACAGTATTTTCGATCTAATAATTGCATCCTTGGTAAGCATAAGAGACTTCTTTTGAAAACATTAAAAACAAATCTTACCGACCCCAAACTTTAAAGGTAGTGTGCGTGTGTATATAAACTTTACTAAACACAGATCATTAACAAGGTGGCACAGATTTGACAGAATTGACATAACCCTGATTTTGTCAAACATTTCACCATCAGTCTTGGCTCAGCAGATCTTCCACTGGAACATACTATGTTAAAACAGTAAACGTGTGATGGCTGGTCGCAAGAACACAGATGTAAGGTGGGTGTGTTGAAGCTTTTGATCTCTAAGCTAATTGTGACTCAGATATGACAAGCATGACTCATTGGGCCCCTCTGTGCGGACGTGACGTAAAGTGTCATATCTCTGCAGTGCCGTCAAGTGAAACTCTTGAGGGAGGACTTCTATAGAGCGGAGTTGAACTCGGCGATCAAAAAGTCGACATGGTCTTTGTCTTTGGTCTTAAAAGCCTCCGCAATGACTTGAGTCGCATCCCGGTGCTCCATTCCTTTAAGTGACACGCCATTCACCTCCAGAATCACCTGACCCACCCGTAACTGCCCACTGATATGCACAGAGCCCCCCTTCTGGGAGACAGAAAGAGAGAGAAATAAGCAAAGAAAGCCTCAAACTTTCCAAAAGAAGGAGATCATCTATCAAAAGCGTGTGAGAAAAGACAAGTGAAAAATGGGGGAGAAAATGACCGCTTGCTTTCTCTGATATGGCACTTTATATTGAGAGGTCATTAGCTGACCTCCTGTCATAGTTTAAAGATAAAGTGCCTTAGGACTGATAGAAAGAGATGACCAAGACAAGCGTTCTGGTTGTCATCTTTTGTTCAGCTGGAGGGAGGCGGTCTGATCGCAGTCTAATAGCCCTGCTACATTTGGGCCAACAATCTCCTCTACAGTCCACAATCAAGCACTAATAGTCACACCATGAAAGTGCTGCCACTGTCATATAATACTGCTGGAGTCTGATTTAATTTTTCAACATTTATTACAATTTAACTCAACATGATACCTGAGCTGTAAATGTCTGATTAAAGATTGAATAGTGATTTCTCTCATAATGAACATTTGATAAGAATCAAAGTGGATCTTAAGGAGTCTGGAAGAGCGGTAGCCATGGTTACACCTATGACATCGGCTCATTGTGCCATGCATTTCTTTCAGGTTGGATTCAGTTCATTACAGTGTCAGACAACATCTGAGATCTCACTCTAACATCACATATTATGCTTTAAAAAAACTGCTTTTACCATAGTGAATAGCCATTATGCCTGTTTTTTTTTTTTCATATAATCAACAGCACTTTTTCTCAGAACTCTGAATATGTCACGTCATATTAGCATTACACTGGTATAGGTTATCAAGGACAATCAAGGACTAACCTATTGTCAGAGTTCTGTCACTTCAGTCTGTTTATTCTTGGTTTGGTGACAGAGCTCTGACACTCCTTCTGTCTTGTCGCTGTGATTGTGTGTGTAAGAGTTCACTCGGGCTGTACGCACTTCTGTCCACGTGAGTTGTTTTGTGTGTGAAGCGTGTTGTTCATATCCCGGCACTTTGGTCTAGTTTGATTTTGGTTCTGTGTCAGGGTTCAGACATTCATGCTCTGTGTGCTCTGTCTTGTTGTGTGAGCGTGCGGATTTGTTTGTTTCTATGTGCCATGTCCGCTCCTGTCTATTGTATCTGATTATTGGTTCATTTGCCCCGAACCTGTTTTGTTTGCTCTCCCTATTTATTCTCCTTGTGTTTTCAGTCCTGTGCCAGTGTGTTGTCTTATGTACCGTTCATGTCCTGCCCTGCTTGATCCTGTTATTGTATCCAGTCCTGCTTTGTCCAGATGCCAGTCTTGTTTTCCCCAACGGGGTAGTTTTTGTTTGTTTTTGTTTTATTTTATTAATAATAAAAAGCCCATTGTTTTCTGCATCACTGAGTCCTCGCCTCATTCCTTCACCCAACCCTGACACCTATTTACTATTCATTAGCTCAAAATCAAAGCTAAACCACAAAATTCTGTTAATTGTTTTTCCTATGAAGGTCAGCATTTTCAAGACGATAAAATCAGCAGAGAAATATTATGATTGTATCAAACAGCACTTAGAGTTTTAGTAGACTGTATGTTTAATATCTGCTAACACTTTCTTTTGATGGTCCCCTAACAGGTATTCTCCTGACTATAAGACATTCATGTATGTTCAGCTCACAAATACAGTCTTTCCAATGTGACCTAAAGGATTAGTTTACTGTCAAATGAAAATTAGCCCAAGCTTTACTCACCCGCAAGCCATCTTTGGTGTATATGACTTTCTTCTTTCTGATGAACATAATCACAGAAATATTAATAAATATCCTGACGCATCCAAGCTTTATAATGGCAGTGATAGTGAATGGGATCAATGAGTATGAGCTGAAGAAAGTGCTTCCATCCACATCCATCCATCATAAATATGTGCTCCACACGGCTCTGGGGGGTTAATAAAGGCCTTCTGAAGCAAAGCGATGCATGTAAAAATATATCCATATTTAAACAAGTTATGAAGTAAAATATGTAGCTTCCACCAGATCGCCTTCAGTAGTGAAGTTACGAAGAAAGTGTAAACTGGTGTCACGTAGGACATAGCGTAAGCTTTGTGAACTGAAAGAGTTTTACACTTTCTGCGTACGCTGAATACGGAAGGCGGCTCATGTGGAAGCTAGATGTTTTACTTCATAACTTGTTAAATATGGATTTTTTTACGCATCACTTCGATTCAGAAGGCCTTTATTAACCCCCCGAAGCCATGTGGAGCACATGTTTATGATGAATGGATGTAGATGGACGCACTTTCTTCAGCTTCTTCATACTCATTGATCCCTACCACTGCCATTATAAAGCTCGGATGTGTCAGGATATTTACTTATATTTCTGCAATTATGTTCATCAGAAAGAAGAAACTCATATACACCTAGGATGGCTTGAGGGTGATTAAAGCTTGGGCTAATTTTCATTTCAAAGTGAACTAATCCTTTAAACACCATCAGACAGATTCCTCCAGTCTTTTTTCCGAAACCCCGCCCTCTAAAGATCTGTCAGCCAATCCAATGTCAGTACACTCAAACATTTAACAGGCAGAGTGTTTTTGATCAGCTAAAAAAGTGGTTGGTCCCCAAACTCCTTTTTAAAGAGCCCAGGGCTGTCAAAGAAACAGATGTGATGTCTCAGGACATTTTCTAGAGAAAAAAAATATTTCACACTTTTACTTATGAAACATGTCCAGATGGGTCTGTGACAGGCTGTGTTCTTCTGTGACCTTTCCAATGGAGAGATTTACACATGCTGGTTGTGTAAACTGACATTCTATGCAAATTTCAAGGATACTCCACCATTCAACAAAGAATACAAACACAGCAACACCACTATAGCACTTTGACATCATTTAGCAGTATCGGACATCTCTATAAATGTTTTTAGATACAAGTTATGTTAATCTCTTTTTTCATGCCCTAAAGCTAAAGCATATCACTAGATCCTTGATCCCCATCAGGTTTGAAAATGCAAGCAAACATATTTCCGTGCAAAGCCACTTTGTGCTAAAGGGGAAATCTCTCACCTTCATGTCGAGTGAACACAACACTAATAGAAGCAAGCACACAGACACATGCACATAAACGGGTCCTAAATATGTTAATGTGCTATATTAGCTAAAAAAAAATGCTGGAATAAAGGTCATAATAGAAATGAGGGGGAAAAAATGGCTCCTTTATACTGTATTTAAAACTTCCTGTAAAGTTGTGACAAAAGACCTATCTAGCATCTTATCACTGCTAGATGCACAGGGGTCTATCTAATAGGGAAAAGTATTAACCATGTCATGAGTCATTTCTAATAAGAAAATTGTACTTGTTTTGTCATGCGAAGCTATAATTTTAGTCATATGATAAGCAGGTTTTACTGATCTAAGCATTCACATGTCTGTGAAAGAACAGCTTTTAAAAGCTTTCTGAAACCACATTATATAAGTTACAACTGTATATTGCACCTTGATGGGTGTAATATCAGACCTTCACAGTACATTAGCTACCCTTTCCATTAGTGGAACAAAAGGTACTTTCTGGGAATAGTAATTCTAAGACTTTGTGATACTTTTATGTTAACATTTCATATTTGTTGCAGAACAAAATTTCTATGTGGCTGAGTTCAAACAATGCAGAATGTCAAATCAACATACTTTATAGCTCTGCACCAAAACCTACAGTAGCGAGCTGACCAGCTAGGCTATTAGCTGCAGCAATGGTTCTGAACTGGTTTGACCATGTATATATACACACATAAAATTAGCCCATAAAAATTATAATAAATTTGCTTTTAAAAACCAAGCACAATTATTTCACAAAAATGGTTTTCATTTCATGACTTACTAATTACATGCTAGTAATTCCTTTTTACAATGAAGTGATATACAGCGAGCACCGCTGACAGGACAAGAAAGTTTGTTTTTCTGAGGCGAGAGACTTTTTATTTTGTAAGTTACAAAAATAACATTAGAATAATGATTCTGACATATAGCCTGACAACATCTCATCTGACCACAGACACTGAATCGGGACAACGTGTTTTTCTCAGGCGCTCTTTACTTAAAATGTGTCTGACAGAAGTGACAACAGCTTGCACACACATCTTTCAAAATAAAAATCTTGCATCAGAAAAATATAGAATTGCGTTTATTGTTGTGTCTTTGACTGTACACTGCGTGACCCATTTTGAGATTAGACTCATACTTGATTTCAACAGAGTATCATGTCGCTAGGCCAACAATATTACATTCTAATAACATCGCATACATGCATTTGTGGTAAAAATATTACATTTTTAATTAGAATGAACTATTTTTAACTATAATTTTCATATTTTTGATGTATATACACTACTGCTCAAAAGATTTATATAATATTTTCAGTGAACTCGTGTGCTGTGCATTCTGGATTGCCTTCTCCACAAGGAATACTGCCTTAGATTTAGGCTAAAAATAATAACATTTACTATGCTTACTTCCTTGTGGAACAGCTATCATGTAATGATGCCACAACATGCTAATTACACAGCTCACTAAGGTTTGAAATACAGCTATTATTTTCAGAAAAGTTAAACTTTCTTAGCCATCGTTCTGAACTTTAACCCGTTCTAACCCACCTGTATGGTTGCAATGCGTGGCAGAGGCTGTCTGGTGTTGGCACCCCCTTCAACAGCAATACCCAGTGTACTGGCACACTTAGGCACCCGTACCAGTGTAGGCTCCATTATTCCCATCTAAAAACAATGAACAAAAGGAACGCTACTTTAGACATCACCCTTAAGAAGACAGAAAAAGACAGGGAATGTGGAGGAAGAAGACAAGAGAGTTTAAGATGAATGAAGAAAAATCTGAGCTAAACCAAAACCTTCCTTAAACAGCAGCAGGACAGACTAAATCCTTACAATGTGACATTAATTCATATATGCTTCTGTTTAACAGTTGCTTACAGTGGGTACGGAAAGTATTCAGACCCCCTTAAATTTTTCACTCTTTGTTATATTGCAGCCATTTGCTAAAATCATTTAAGTTCATTTTTTTCCTCATTAATGTACACACAGCACCCCATATTGACAGAAAAACACAGAATTGTTGATATTTTTGCAGATTTATTAAAAAAGAAAAACTGAAATATCACATGGTCCTAAGTATTCAGACCCTTTGCTGTGACACCCATATATTTAACTCAGCTGTCCATTTCTTCTGATCATCCTTGAGATGGTTCTACACCTTCATTTGAGTCCAGCTGTGTTTGATTATATTGATTGGACTTGATTAGGAAAGCCACACACCTGTCTATATAAGACCTTACAGCTCACAGTGCATGTCAGAGCAAATGAGAATCATGAAGAGCTCAGAGACAGAATTGTGGCAAGGCACAGATCTGGCCAAGGTTACAAAAAAATTTCTGCTGCACTTAAGGTTCCTAAGAGCACAGTGGCCTCCATAATCCTTAAATGGAAGACATTTGGGACGACCAGAACCCTTCCTAGAGCTGGCCGTCCGGCCAAACTGAGCTATCGGGGGAGAAGAGCCTTGGTGAGAGAGGTAAAGAAGAACCCAAAGATCACTGTGGCTAAGCTCCAGAGATGCAGTCGGGAGATGGGGGAAAGTTGTAGAAAGTCAACCATCACTGCAGCCCTCCACCAGTCGGGGCTTTATGGCAGAGTGGCCCGACGGAAGCCTCTCCTCAGGGCAAGACACATGAAATCCCGCATGGAGATTGCCAAGATGGTGAGAAATAAGATTCTCTGGTCTGATGAGACCAAGATAGAACTTTTTGTCCTTAATTCTAAGCGGTATGCGTGGAGAAAGCCAGGCACTGCTCATCACCTGTCCAATACAGTCCCAACAGTGAAGCATGGTGGTGGCAGCATCATGCTGTGGGGGTGTTTTTCAGCTGCAGGGACAGGACGACTGGTTGCAATCGAGGAAAAGATGAATGCGGCCAAGTACAGGGATATCCTGGACAAAAACCTTCTCCAGAGTGCTCAGGACCTCAGATTGTGCCAAAGGTTTACCTTCCAACAAGACAATGACCCTAAGCACACAGCTAAAATAACGAAGGAGTGGCTTCACAACAACTCTGTGACTGTTCTTGAATGGCCCAGCCAGAGCCTCGACTTAAACCCAATTGAGCATCTCTGGAGAGACCTAAAAATGGCTGTCCGCCAACGTTTACCATCCAACCTGACAGAACTGGAGAGGATCTGCAAGGAGGAATGGCAGAGGATCCCCAAATCCAGGTGTGAAAAACTTGTTGCATCTTTCCCAAAAAGACTCATGGCTGTATTAGATCAAAAGGGTGCTTCTACTAAATACTGAGCAAAGGGTCTGAATACTTAGAACCATGTGATATTTCGGTTTTTCTTTTTTAATAAATCTGCAAAAATGTCAACAATTCTGTGTTTTTCTGTCAATATGGGGTGCTGTGTGTACATTAATGAAGAAAAAAAATGAACTTAAATGATTTTAGCAAATGGCTGCAATATAACA
Organism: Megalobrama amblycephala; assembly: GCF_018812025.1. NCBI lineage: Eukaryota > Metazoa > Chordata > Actinopteri > Cypriniformes > Xenocyprididae > Megalobrama > Megalobrama amblycephala. The sequence continues at coordinate 9,522,823 of NC_063047.1, forward strand.
AAGAGTGAAAAATTTAAGGGGGTCTGAATACTTTCCGTACCCACTGTATAAGATGAAATGACACAAAATTATTTTTAACAACAGAACTTGTCGCTGCTCTCTCACCTGCTTTGTGGAGGCCTGTGCGAGTCCTTCTGCTCTGCGTGTGTCACCTATGACCTGCAGGAAGGGAGGTTTACCTGGTCGCGGGCTGCTGTCCTTACTCAACCCTCCAGCCTCTGCAATATCCACACCACTGTCCTCGCTCAGAGTCTGTCCGCTGTCTGACAGCTGGGACAATGTAGCTCCTGGGAATATAGACAAATGAGCACACAAAGCCATAAATAACCACACAATTTTGCTTTCAGAGATTAAAGGTCTGGATTCAGAATTTATGTGAACCTCACACATTAGTTGGATCTGAAAAGAGTTATACAGCTGAATGAATTCCCTAAGTGCTGAACTTCATCAAAGTTTAGATGTACCTACTCCAGCTGTCAATTTAGCATGTTAAATTAGCGTGACTAATTATTTCAAATGAATGAGATGCTGCCTGACCCTATGTGCATTCTGTAATAAGGCATCCTACCATCTGAGAAAGTAAATAGCCTTGGGTACCTTCTTTTATCTTTATATTGGCATCTAAAGCCAATTTTTGTAATGTATATATTTAACATGGCTAGGTATCGATAGAGATTCCCTGATTCATTCATTTTGGTGTATTTCCATTATAATAAGACTTTTTGTCTCACAGCTAATGCTGTACATTATACAGGAACAATTCTAACTTGATGCATTACAAAAATATTAATTAAAAAAATTAACAACAGGACCCAAACTATGCACTTCAATTGTAATTTATTATATAACAGATACAGTCTAATAATCAACACAACCAAAAATGCTCTGTGGATACCAACTGAACTTGTAACTGAACCAATCAACTGAACACCACCTGAACTGAGATTGCATTTCTTGCAAAAACAGTTATTACAATAATATGTAAAATTATTGTATTTCTGTCGTGTTCCCCTGTCTTGGGTTTAACGACTTTTAAATTGAAGTGTTTTCTGGTCCTAATGTTCACTTCCTGTGTTTAGTTCCTGTTTGCTTTGTACCTTCATTTGTTTCCATGACAGTTAATCACCTTCACCTGCCCTGTGTTAGCCCCTTGTTATCTTGTTTATTTAAACCCTGGTGTTTTCCCATGATCTTGTCTAGTGTTGCTCCTACATGGATGTTATATTTTGGTGCACTCATTCTCGTCCTGGTTCTCTGGTCTTTGTGTTTGATTGTGTTTGTTTGTGTTTGTTTATGTTTATTTTTGTCAGTGAAACTCACTGCATTTGGATCCAGCTCTCCTTTGTTTTTGAGTTCTCCCTGCATTACAGAAGACTCAACCACAAATGGATCCAGCAGTCAATCTAATCCAGCATTGACAAGCATCTAACTTGAGGACCACATCAGAGACTTTCTGGACATTGCTAATATCACTAACCTCCCAGACTTTGATCTGATTGACTTCTTTTGCCATGGACTAAATAAACTGTTACAATCTCCACTTCTCCACTATGGTTCTCGTGGATCGCTGAGTGAGTTCTTAGATTACATCCCTTGGATATGTGGCTTCCCTTCACTGTGGGGGAAATGGAGGACCCTTCTGCTAAACAGTTTTTTCCCCTGTGGTCGCCATGCCAGAGTGCCCAGTCCCTGTCAGTCAAAGCAACAATGCCTGTTCCAAGGAGTTCGAGACTGGAGTCCAGTGTGGCGGATCCACTATGATGTCGGTGCGAGTGGCCGACATCCCGGTGGTCCCAGTGGGCAATCGCTGCTGATCCTCTGGAGGCAGCGGTGACCGCTCCAGAACCTTCTGCCTGCTGTGATGTGGGAAAAGCGGCTGATTATGAATCACCTGTGTTCACTATTGACTGTGCTCATACCTGAAATTTATCATGACATGACCACAGAGGTTGACCCTAAACTCTCTGTCTGTTCTGTCACATCCAAGGAGGCAGACTCTGAACTGTCATCCTGCCCTGTCATGGCTAAGAAAGCCGTCCTTTAACTCTCTGCATGTCCTGTTATGGCCAACGAGGCAGACTCTGAACACTATGTGCTACCTGTTATGGCCACAGAGGCCATTTGTATAAGAGTTCTCTCTTATACAATTCCACCTGCTCGGCTGTGCTGGCCGTCTGATCCGCCATGGTTGCCTCTAGCTCCACCTGATCTGCCGTGGTTGTCTTTTGCTCCACCTGCTCTGCCGTGGTGGTCTCCAGCTCTGCCTGTCTCGCCTTGGTGGTTTTCAGCTGTGCTTACTCCAACCTGGTGGTCTTCAACTCCACCTGCTCTGCTGAGGTGGTCTTCAGTCCTGTCAGCTCTGCCTTGGTGGCTGCCTGCCCTGCCGGCTTTGCCCTGGCTCTCTGATCCTTCTCCGTCTCCAGTTCCACCACACTGACCTGGCCCTACATCCCTCCCCCGTTACACCTCTGCTCCACCTCCCTCCTCGACTTATGTGTCTGTTTGTTGAGGAGCATCTGGAATCCTCCTTAAACTCCTTAGTTCCATTTGCTTTGTTCCTTGTTTGTTTCCATATTTACTCTCATTTGTTTCCCAAACAATCACCTTCACCTGTCCTGTATTAGCCCCTTTCTGTCTGTCTATCTGTTCTTTGTCTGGTGTTGTTCCTACATGGATGTTATGTTTGGTGCACTCATTCTGTTCCTGGTTGTCTAGTCTTTGTTTTTGACTTGTTTATTTATTTTTTTTGTCATCATAACTCACTGCATTTCAATCCAGCTCTCCTTTGATTTTGAGTTTAGCCTACATTACAATTATTATAAAATTATGAACTCAGTAAAAAGTATAGAAAGTTCATAAATCTTTTTGAATGATATATAGGAGTCATTTGTTTGTGAATCCTCTAAAAAGATTTGGTTTAAAGGGGTCATTTGTCTGTGTATCAAAAACATACTACACTGGTTGTGCTGTATGTTTTTGATTCACTAAAAAGATTTTTTTAAAAGAGTCATTCGTCAAATAAGACAGACACATAAACAATAAACATACCAACTTGAACAAATGACTAACTAGGGATAACTTAAAGGGATAGTTTCATTTACTCACCCTCATGTCATTCCAAACTTGTATGACTTTATTTCTTCTATGGAACATAAAAGAAGATTTTGAAAATGTCTGTTTTTTTGTTTATATACCAAAAGTTAATCAAAACTGTTTGTTGACCAATCTTCTTCAAAATGTCTGTTTTTGTGTTCCACATAAGAAAGTGATTACAGGTTTGAAATTTTAGATGCACACTCATAATGTGATTATATTGGTATTGTGGTAATATTGAGATTAAACTTTACCTTATGTAAACACAATTCTCTGATCAAACTAATGCTATTAAGCTCATAATCGTAGTAGCCATAATCAAAGTAAACTATGTGGCGTATGCCAATTTTAATCACCATAATCAGGCATGTAAACACATGAATCGCATTATTACTGCTCTGAACAAAGTGTGCATGTGCTTGGATGTACACAGATGCCGAGTGTTTTTCAGCCAACTTGAGTGAACTCCATGACGTTATTCTGAAGTTTTCCTTCCACTCTCTGTGCAGCATCTGCTGCTTATCTCCATCCAGAGACAATGAGGAAAAAGGCAACCCTAGTTACAGAGGCATTGCCAGTAACATGTTGCCAGTAAATGCCTACTGTATGTGAATTCAATCATTTGAGCTGTGAGTTCATCATTTGTACTGTGGGGTATGCAAATAATGGCAGTAAAAAAAAAAATAATAAAAAAAAAAGAAGTTTGCTCTGTTGTATAAATTAGTGCGATTAAGTCCTTACTCTGATTATTGGAAATAATCGCATTATTGGTGCACATGTTAACATAGTCAATGATGACAGAATTTTAACTTTTGGGTAAACTATCCCTTTAAGATATAATTTCAGAGTGCCTTCACCTCGTAACTGGGGCTGGGGCCTTTCCTCTGCCGTCTCTGGCTCAGGGTGTAGTGGGCTGTTCTGGCTGGCACCGCAGCTGTTTGTAGATGGGGAGCCCTCTAGCTTCTCTGGGCTACAGGGAGGCGGTGCAGGCATTAGCAGTGAAGGCGAAAGGGACGGAGAGGAGCGGGGAGAGATCATTGGAGTGCCCTCTTGAGAACGATTAGGAGACTCTGGGTGTGGGGAGAGCACCGCTGCATGCCTGCTCATCAGAAACTGAACCAGATCTCTACACGGTGGTCCGGAGGAAGGGCTAGCATGATAGGATGGTGATCGTGGAGAGCTGTGATGGTGAGAGCAGGGTGGAGGAGTGTGATGGACAGAGCAAGTGGAAGTGGTGTGGTGGATGGTACACGGAGAGTTGTGAGTAGAGCGGGGCGAGTGCGAATGATGTTGGGTGTGGTTTTCCTGGTGCCGCCTACAGGGGGCAGTAAAGAGCAGGTTCGTCTGGGACATCTTAGATGAAGGTCGTTTGGTTTGAGTTTTTGGGCTGGCATGTCGAATAGGTGGAGGGGGAGGCTTGAACGAGGGGGGTGACTCGGATGACAGCTGCACTTTATCCTGAAATAAAACATAAACGTACTGTCCATATTTATCTCCTCACTGCCAGTTACAAATACTAAGGCAGGCAATTAAAGAATGCATTATCATTGAGGGAGGTTATGATACTGCTGAGAAACCCCCACCCCCCACAATCTGACATTTGAAAGCTTTTAAAGGTGTCATTTCCTTCCCAAAAGTCAGCACATTATGATATTAACAGATGATAGAGTTGTCAGTGTACAACAATTTAGCACAAGCAAATGTTAATAACAAGATGGTCAATTATAAATTCATCCAAGATAATCGTTTATGATTACAAGCGTAAATGTTGAGCTACTGATGCTCAATTAAATGAGAACAAGAAAAGGTGGAATGAAAAATAAATTCACCAAATTGACTGTAGATAAAAAGAAAAATCTGTCACATATTCTTAATTTACAAAGAGGTCAAGTAGAGGCATACTGTACAGTATATATACACAACCTCTACTAAATCACAAGCTATGAGACTTTGAGATTACAAAATAAAGCCATATGAGTTAGAAACATCCAAAAACAAAACAAAACAAATCTTTTGTGATTTTCTTTGGTTTACAAGGGATGTGACAGTCTTTGTATTTCAGGGATGTTTTGTTTTCCTAGCCCTAAATCATGTCCTTTTCTTTCCTTGTTACACTCAAATGATAAAATACAAAAAACATTTTAACGTTGGCTGATTTTACTCCATCCAATCTAACAGCATGTAGACACACACACACAAAACAAAATTATTAAACAACTCACCAGAGCAACGTCAGGAAGAGAATTTAGACTCTCAAGTGGCATCAAACTCCCATCCAACCTGCACTCACTCTGTGAAAGCAAAGCAAAAAGCATAAACAATCACTGAAATGACTCGGTTGTACACAGCAACAATCGCTCCAGAACAAAGTACAATCAAAAAGATGTTTGAGTTTAAGATATTCACGCTCCACTTGAGAGGCAGCTCTTCACTTCTCAGCCTTTCTCATCAATTCTGCTCAATTGGCAGCTTGTGTTGAGTGAGATTTACAATTCATAATAATGGTTGGAATCAAATCATAAAATTACCAAAACTAAGCAGATCAGACCATTCAGTGCAGACACAGTAGAAATTAGTCTGAACAAAGTTAGCTATTACAGATATAAATAATGATCCCTCTTCTTTCAAATAGGCATTATGAGCTTGAGCATTCAATGCAAATACATAAATGAATAAATATTGTATTATATTATATTATATTATATTATATTATATTATATTATATTATATTATATTATATTATACTATATTATATTATATAATATAATATTATATTATATTATATTATATTATATTATATTATATTATATTATATTATATTATATTATATTATATTATATTATATTATATTATATTATACTAAGAATCTGATTGGTTGACAGAAGTTATAAGGTGTGCAATTATTTTCATTATTTTTATTTTGCTATCAAGCGTCCGTTAATAGTTCTGAAATTATGTTTTGGAATTAGCAATGGAGGCTTGGGATGAGATGCTTAAGAAATTAGTCCCACACACAAGGACAAAAACCTGACAAATGTCTTGAAATACAACATCGTAACAGTGTCTTGAGATGTGGTAACTGTAGTATAAGTGGAATAATTGACTCTTAGAAAATATATATATTCTTAGAAAATAATGCACACCCGAGGTGTAACTGCTATTTTCTAAGAATTCAATGGCCAGTTGTCAATTATTCCTTACTTATTATATTATATTATATTATATTATATTATATTATATTATATTATATTATATTATATTATATTATATTATATTATATTATATTATATTATATTATATTATATGTTGGTTTTAGTGTAATTTCTTTCAGTTTTGTGCCTTTTTCAATTTTATTTTAAATAATTATTATTAAACGTTTTTATACACTTTTGATGTCCTACTCTACCGTTCAAAAGTCTGGGGTCAGTAAGATTTTTTTAATAGTAAGATAAACAGTTAAACAAAAAACAAATAAATTGAAATAAAATTTTACAATATTACTGTTTTATTCAGCTAAATTAAATATTCAAAAGTATGTGTTGTATTTTTACTCAAATGGAAATTTAAAAAGAGTACTGGTAACACTTTACAATAATATTTATTAGTTAAACATTAGTTAATGTATTAACTAACATGTACTAACCATGTTAGTTCACAGTGCATTAACTAATGTTAACAAGATTTTAATGTATTAGTAAATGTTGAAATTAACATTAACAAATATTATTAAACGCTATGAAGTGCAGTTCATTATTAGATCATGTTAACTAATGTAGTTAATTAATGTTAACTAATGAACCTTACTGTAAAGTGTTACCAGAGTACTTATACTTTTACCAGAGTAATATTTAACCCCTTAGCATTCCTGTCAAATTTACAAAACATTCTTAATAAGAATAAAATTCTTAATTGCTATATTCTTATTTTCTAATTTAAGGAAAAATATAAGATCATTTTTTATTCCCAAAATCTTTTTTCGATTGCTCTTTATTTTACAGTGCGTGCACTTACGTGTACTGGGTAATATAATCTAAATACCTGGTTTAAGGTTAGGTTTAAGGGTAGTTTCATGGTTAGTACCTAGTTATTACCCAGTTATTGTAAGTACTATAATGAATACAGAGTATGTATATGGGGAACATGACTGTAAAATACTAAAGTCCTACCCTTTTTTCTTAAGATTGTTAATCTTATTCATGAAAAGAATGTTCGTAAAAATCCTCATAAATAACTTAAAGTTAGGATAATTTCCAACCTGTCTTAAATCCCCAAAAGTAAGATGTTTAATGAAATTATTGGGTTATGATAACTACGGAAATCTGCAGTAAGTGCACAAAAACAGGCTTTGAAGTGTTTCATTCGGCGTGCCTTGTAGCAGGAGACTGCAGGGGTCAGCTGGCAAGCAGAAGGAATGTGGCCCTCTGGATGGGTGACGCAGATAGAATCAGGGTGCAGAAGGCCCGAGCCTCCATGCCGAGCTCTCCACGCCTCCATCTCACGATGTAACACCTGCCCATCGAATCCCTCCAGGTCATGCGGAGCAATCAGTGTCCGCACCTCAGCCAGCAAAGACAGCTGGGAAGCAGGAACAGCCAAGAGATCATTAAATGAAACACCAAAACATGATACATTTTTCATTTGAATACAACGCTAAAGAGTTTTCAGTGACATTTTGACGTTGACAGAGACCATGGCATTATGGTTTGTTAGCAATTCTTCTGAGGTTCTTTTACTGTCAGCCACACCTTGGCATGTGTGTTGAACAGTTCAAACAAGGCCATGGCCAGTGGCTCTACCCCGATGTGTGCGCGCTGGTACTCTTGAATGTAGTAGCTCATGGTCTGTCTCTCTGTCTCTGTTAGAAGCATGAACGCCTGTTCTTCCAGCGAGTTCCACGCTCCTGTGCGTACCACTCCGACTGCTGGCACAACACCTTTACAACACACTGACTGCAAAAGAGAGAAGATAAAACAGTAGAAGGTGTGTCTATGAACTGTAATGTTGTGCAGGCATGTGAAACCTCTTATTGTCAAGTCAAATGTTTGCATCTACAGTAAGAAGATATCTTCATTTGTTAAAATTTGTATCATATTCTTTTAATTGCATCCTTCACTGCATTCATTTTTTAAATAATTCAGCCATGTTATTTTAATATCATTGAGATGCTATTATTGTTTTTATTATTATTGCTATTTTTATATTTTCCACTTTACTTTTCAATTGACTTTTTTTTTCATTTTTATCAGTTTTTGTTTTTTAATATGCCTTTTTAGTTATTTTAGTACATCAAAATGACAATGAGAAATGTTGCTAGGTGAAATAAACTAAGATTAAGTTCTTTATATGTTATTTTAATTTTTCAATTGATCTGATTTCTACTAACAAATTAGCATGGTAGTCACTAAATGTTTTCTTGTTAATCTCACATGAATTTTTTATATAATTTTGCATGATTTTACGGTGCCTCGGAAGCCTGTCTGAAACCCTTAGGAGGTATCTCGTATTAAAACGCTGCCTTTGAAGTCTGGGAAGGCAGCTGGCTTCGGTTTCGGATACATCCAAGGTTACTAATTTATTTTTTATAACTGAAAATAAGCAAATAGTGGTATGTAGTGCAACAGTGATATAAAATAGTTGTGCAATTATTAGTCACACCATGTAGTTGATATGAACTGATGTAATGTGCATGTTCAGGTCAGTGTGTGGGCAGCAGGCACTCATGGGAAAGAGAGAATAGCAGCTGCAGGACTGAATCTCCGAGACCTCACCAGTCAGCCATGTCTAATATGTAATGCTACATACCCTGGGGTAACAAACTCTCTCTCGCTCACTCTTGCTCTCTCTCTCTCTCTGTCTTATTCAGCTAGTCATGCACCTTTTCTTTGAAAACATTCCCCTCCTCTGATTTCTACTTTTAGACATTCTCCTTAATCAGACCTACATCACAATAACTCCAGTATTTGTCAACAAGCTTCATCTCTCTTACTCTCCCTGCCTCTGTATCTCCAGGTATTGCTATTGCTTTAAAAAACAACAAACACTGAAACACCATGCGTTGTATATTCATGCCCCCAGGTATCTAGCTGGTGACTTACTGTGATAAAAAAAAAAAACTTCAGAAAAGAAACATTTTTATTAAAAGACATTCAATACATGAACCTTCAAAAGTTAAGTGCGAAAGAAAATAGGGACACACTCGTTCAACAACATAGAAGTGGCTCTCAACTGGTGGGTTGTAACCTAAAAAAGGGTCTGATATGGACTAAACAATGCTAAATGCAAATAATAAAGCACATCTAATTATATAATCATGCATAGTTTGCACACTCAAAGGGCCTACCTTTTGATTCTGACATAAAAATCCAAACTTATAGAATACATTAAATAGAGTTTCTCTTGCAAGGAGGATGAATGGTTGTGCTGACCATAATTTATTTTGCGCAGTGAACTATTGGCTCTCTGTAACCATCATAATTCATAAAACCGTGATAATTCAATAGACATTTTGAAACCAAGCATTCAAACTATTAGCAATGTGAAAATAAGATTCCTATTCTGCCCACATAATGGTACAAATTTAGTTCATGGTGATACAACATTACATTTTAGTGTTTGATTTTAAATGTCTTTACTTATAAATAATTTCTGATTTTTATTGGGTCGCCACCTAATGTCTGATGTAAAGTTGTGAAGGAAAACCATTTGAGAACCACTTCCTTCCATGTATGTTAGTATTTGTGAGAGAAATTATGTGTATATACATGAGCATAATATACTACGGAAGCCCTGAACCGCAAGGTGAAAAAAAAAAAAAAAAACCTTGGTGGGGAGGGAAAAAAAAAAACGAAAACTTATCTCGTTATTTCAACATAATAAGTCGTTATAACGACATAATATCTCGTTATTTCAACATAATAAGTCGTTATAACGACATAATATCTCGTTATTTCAAGATATTAAGTCGTTATAACGACATAATATCTCGTTATTTCAACATAATAAGTCGTTATAACGACATAATATCTCGTTATTTCAAGATATTAAGTCGTTATAACGACATAATATCTCGTTATAACGACATAATATCTCGTTATTTCAACATAATAAGTCGTTATAACGACATAATATCTCGTTATTTCAACATAATAAGTCGTTATAACGACATAATATCTCGTTATTTCAAGATATTAAGTCGTTATAACGACATAATATCTCGTTATTTCAAGATATTAAGTCGTTATAACGACATAATATCTCGTTATAACGACATAATATCTCGTTATTTCAACATAATAAGTCGTTATAACGACATAATAACTCTTCATTATCTATCAAGTATGATAAAGGACGCACACTTATCAATGTCCTCAGTGGCGCAATGTTAAAGTATTGGACCGCCAGTCTAGCTTTTACTGCGATCGCCGCGGTTTCGAATCCGCCTTTTGCCGAGTTCGTTCTTCTCTAGTTTCACATCACATATCAAAAAAGGCATTTATTTTCAATAAAAATTAAAACTATGTTATAAAAGTGCAAATAACCTGTATAACGAGTGTTTAATAACATTAAAAGTATTTATTGGGCAGGGTTAGCAGCATGTTCGATATTACCCACTAGAGGGCAGAATAAGACAGGGAATCAATTAAAGAACGCAATAGTTATGTTGAACTACTGTTACAAGTTGGTGCTCCAAAATCCCAGAGGTTTATCATGGGAATTTGCATTCATCCCAGGCTAACCTTTATTGATGTTAAATTTATTAGACCATAGTAAATAAAACAATTTACAGTGCAAATGTCAGGGGTGTCAAACTTACAGCCCGGTGTCCAATCTGATTTGAACTATAATAAAACATAGAGATGCACTAGTCCAGGGGCCAAAAACGTTTTTAAGCGTTTTTTTTTTATTATTATTATTCTGGGTTTGCAAACAAACTGCTTTGTAATATTTTCCCAAAATTTCATCTGTGTATTTACGAAGTATGTAAGCAGGACTTTAACACGCTGAATACGGACACAAAGAGAACAGACCCGCCAGCAGAGGAACTACTGTACCATGCACAAGCTCACTGTTTGCGAAAAATAGGGAGAATAATATAAATATTACAGTGGGATTGATATGAATATATCTCCGAAGGCAACTGTTTTTAAGAAAAGTTTTGATGGCTTTTCCTCTTATCTCCATATAAAGTAGTAATATTCATTTAGTCCGTCTGCTGATTTTGTTTTGTTATGTAGCATAATTTCACAAAGCTAAAGTCAGACCAGACCTAGTTTTTGCTGTTAATCTTGAAATTATTCAGTAATTTAGATTAAAAACAACTGCTCATGCTCATGTGCATAACATCTTTGACTATGATAAAAATGCCTCTAATATCCAAATGCCAGTGTTTGCCTCTACTATCAAAGAGATATTTGTTTAAGGACAGTTTGGCCTGTGAAAAAATAAACAACAAATAAATTTGCTTTAAAAAAAATCTGCAACCAGTATCAGAATCAGACGTTTTGCTTCTTATAAAAATTGAAATTGGCCATGATAAATCAAAATAGATGCTAATAAAAAATATTAAATAAAAAATAATTTTAAAAATCGAATAGTCTTTTCACTGTAAACAAAACAAAACAAAACAAAAAAAATGCAGTTTTCTTGCAAATTAATTTGTTGTTCATATGTTTAATATTAATGTAACTATCAGCGCACTAAAGTTATTATAAGACGAAGGTAATTCGGCCCGCATATGGTTCATTTCTTTCCAGTCCGTCCCTCAAACTAAAATGAGTTTGACACCCCTACTGTAGATGCTATTTACACTAAGTGAAAATACCGATACATCCTATTTATACTAAATGACAATAGCAGCATTTTCACGATATGCTATTTATACTAGGTGAAAATAGCGATATATTCTATTGACACCATGTAAAAGCTTATCAGTTCTTTGCAAGAAGTGTAAATAGTATTTAGATGCTGTAGGCTGGTATTGGCAGATACTATTTGTACCTCAGTATTTTTGTACAGGATGCAATAATATCATATAGAGTGATTATATTTATTAAAATTATTAAATGGATGCTGCATTATTGGGAGAAAAAAAACCCTCCACTTTCCACCAACCCTACTCAATGAACACTTTTAATATTATTAAACACTTGTTCACATTTTATTTCCACTTTTTGAACATTATTTTCATTTTATTGAAAATGTATATGATGAGAAAATAGGAGTGAGCTCTGTTATTGGGTGAGCTCTGCAAAATGCTGATTCGACCCTGCGATCGCTGTAAAAGCCAAAATCTGAAACCCTACATGCTATTGTTACACCACTGAATACATCGAATTACAACTGTCCCTTTTTAAACTTCAGTGGCCCAACCAGACATTGGAACTATACTGTAAAGAGTGTTTGTCAACAAGGGACGCTATTTGCACTTACTGCAAATAGACACTCCGTGTCCTATTATTTCAATATATTAGCACCTATTTTGATTTTTATATCTTTAGAAAATATTACAAAGCAGTTTGTTTGCAAGCCCAGAATAATAATTAAAAAAAAACGTAAAAAACGTTTTTGGCCCCTGGACTAGTGCATCTCTATGTTTTATTATATTTCAAATCAGATTGGACACCGGGCTGTAAGTTTGACACCCCTGACATTTGCACTGTAAATTGTTTTATTTACTATGGTCTAATAAATTTAACCTCAATAAAGGTTAGCCTGGGATGAACGCAAATTCTCATGATAAACCTCTGGGATTTTGGAGCACCAACTTGTAACAGTAGTTCAACATAACTATTGCGTTCTTTAATTGATTCCCTGTCTTATTCTGCCCTCTAGTGGGTAATATCGAACATGCTGCTAACCCTGCCCAATAAATACTTTTAATGTTATTAAACACTCGTTATACAGGTTACTTGCACTTTTATAACATAGTTTTAATTTTTATTGAAAATAAATGCCTTTTTTGATATGTGATGTGAAACTAGAGAAGAACGAACTCGGCAAAAGGCGGATTCGAAACCGCGGCGATCGCAGTAAAAGCTAGACTGGCGGTCCAATACTTTAAAATTGCGCCACTGGGGACATTGATAAGTGTATGTCCTTTATCATACTTGATAGATAATGAAGAGTTATTATGTTGACATAACGACTTATTATGTTGAAATAACGAGATATTATGTCGTTATAACGAGATATTATGTCGTTATAACGACTTAATATCTTGAAATAACGAGATATTATGTCGTTATAACGACTTAATATCTTGAAATAACGAGATATTATGTCGTTATAACGACTTATTATGTTGAAATAACGAGATATTATGTCGTTATAACGACTTATTATGTTGAAATAACGAGATATTATGTCGTTATAACGACTTATTATGTTGAAATAACGAGATAACTTTTCGATTTTTTTTTTTTCCTCCCTACCAAGTTTTTTTTTTTTTTTTCACCATGCGGTTCAGGGCTTCCGTAATATACAAATACACAATCTTTCAAAAGTTAGATCTTTTTTATAAAAGAAATTAATACTTTTATTCAGCAAGGATGTGTTAAACTGATCAAAATGATAGTAAAGACAATTACATTGTTATAAAACAATTTATATTTCAAATAAATGCTGTTATTTTATATTGTAATAATTTCAAAATATTACTGTTTTTACTGTACTATATTTGTGATCAAATACATGCAGCCTTAGTGAGCAAAAGAGACTTCTTTCAAAAGCACCTAAAACTTTGGAACGGTATTGTATATGTGCTATTAAAGTGACGAAATAGAAAAGGAAAGAAACAGAAAGATCAGGGAAAGAGAATGAGAATAAGACAGACAGAAGAGACAGGTTTGCTCTAACAAGCACCGGTTTGCTTGCAAAATCAATACTTTTTTGTATTTAGTTGCGTCTGTCCTTGAGCTCTTTCATTTGAAGAAAAATAGGAACGTCTTTCCCCTCCTCAAGGATTTCCTATTCTCATTCTCTTCTCACACAAGGTCAATGGTACAAACTTCTTCAGACCAATTCATGATCAGACTCAAAATACTCAGTATGAAATAATTATGGCTGTAATTCTTTGAATTATTGTCTTTAATTGTTCTACAAAGTGCTAATTTTCATCCTGTTGCCATCAGAACATACATGTCCTCCTTCCTCACCTCACACAGTGGGCAACCTCACATTCTAAAGTTACTAACCTAAATGTGATTGTTGTATAGATAACAGAAATAAGCTGGTTATTAGATGCAAGGAAGAGTGCTTAAGCTAACGGCTTATTAAAGTAGCTGACACACCTGGGCCCTCAATTTATAAAATGTAACTGATCAGATTTGATCCCAAATTCAATGGTTTTCATCATACATTAAAGAGTAGAACAAACTGATATTTATAAAGAAAAAAAAAAATGAAAAATGTGTTAAAGTATGCCAAGTATGTAAACTGAAAAGCATGCAAAGCAAATGTTTTTTGAAGAAGAGAAGTTCCACACTTTCCACACTGCACAATAATTTTCAACTAACAACATAGTAATAAATGTTTCTTAAACACCAATTCAGTATATTAGAATGATTTCTGAAGGATCATGTGACACTGAAGACTGGAGTAATAATGCTAAAAATTCAGCTTTGCCATCACAAAAATAAATTACATGTTAAAATACATTAAAATAGAATTTGAATTTGTAATAACATTTCACAGAATTACTGTTTTAGTGTATTTTTATCAAATAAATGCAGCTTTGGTGAGCATAAAAAACATTTGACTGACCCCAAACCTTTGAATGGTATACCATACAGGCATATCTACATTTTCAAGGCATATATATTAAATAAATCTTTCAAAGAAACATTTGGAAAATGATCAAACAATCACATTTTGGGTGATTTATGCACATAATCCACATATATATTATGAGGCCCAGAGTCCAGAAATACAAATTTTAAAACTGCACTTAAGGGAAATTAATTTGTAATATAAATTAATTTGTAATATAATTTGTACGGAGCCCCGCGTATGACATGCAAGAAAAAAAAATGTAATTGTGAGCACAATTTACTAATTCATTCCCTCGATTTACTAAATCATGCGCATGATTTATAAATCAAGGGAATGAAATAGAAAATCGTGCGCACGTTTTAGTAAATCGAGGGAACGAATTAGTCAATCGTGCGCATGATTTAGCCTACTATTTTTTTTCCTGCATGTCATGTCCGGGGCTCCGTAAATTTGCAATACAAACCTTATAGCTTGTACAAATAGATTTTCAAAACCCAGATTTTAATCATTCATATCAACCAAGAAAAAAACATGAAGGTTTCATTTGGCAAGCTGCTTTGCATTTTATCACAAAGAGACTAGAGTGATGATGCCAGGAGTCTGGAAAGGACCATCCATCCCTCATTACTGCCCTCATTCCTGGATATTGCTGACCCACAGCCCTGATCACTAAAACTGTCCCTTGGCGTTCCACTATGCCAGCCTTAATCAATAGCTCAGGATGAGGCTGCCTCAGCCAAATTAAATCTTAAGTTTAAATGCACATACACAAGCACCCTCCTGACAGACTCATCCCCCACAACCAACATACATTACCAGTCTCAGTTCCACCAAGGACTATTGCTGAACTGAGAAATATCTAGCTATTCTTTAAGTATGACTAGTCATTGTGATTTAGAGGAAGTATTGTACATTGTGAAAGCGATGACTATGGATGCTGATGACATCAGGTCTGACTTTGTTGATTAAAATTAGTTATGACTCAGAGCTGGATGCAGCACTAAGGGAGTTATGTCAAGAACAGGAAAATGAGGCAGATCCTCTCTGTCATGATAATGTGATGAATTATCTTAGACAATCAAACAATCTATAAAAATATGTGGGAGTGACACAAAGAAAGAAAGAGATGCTGTTCCCTGTAAACCACTGTAATTCTTAAATAAACATTTCAGTCCCACTTCATATTTGGTGGCCTTAACTACTATCTAGTTACATCACAAAATAAGCACAATGTACTTATTGTGTTCATATTGTATTGCAAACACCTGTGCTACTATTGAGGTGGGATACGGGTAAGGTACAATTCATCAAACGTTCACTGATGCTCCAGAAGGAAACACGATGCATTAAGAGTCAGGGGATGAAAACTTTTGAACAGGATGAAGATGTCCAAATGTTTCTTATTTTATTGAAATATCATTGCTTTTCATTTAGTACTGCCCTCTGGAAGCAACAGAAGATACTTGCATGTTTCCCGGAAGAAAAAATAAGTACAATTTACCTTGATATTCAAATTCAAAAGTTTTCACTCCCCAACTTTTAATGCATCGTGTTTCCTTCTGGAGCATCAGTGAATGTTTGAACCTTTTTTAATAGTTGTGTTTGAGTCCCTCAGTTGTCCTCAATGTGATAAAATCATACAGTCACTGCTGGAAAGGGTTCAAATATGCAAAAAATGCTTAAAAACTGAAGAATCTGCAGGACCTGGAGAAATTTTCTGAAGAACAGAGCTCAGTTTAACTGCTCAGAACAAACAAGGGACTCATGAACAACCATCACAAAACAAAACAAAACAAAAAAACAGTCATAGATCATCCAGGTAACCACACACAGTATTAAGAACCAATGGTTCACATACTTTTGAATGGGGCCATTTGAATATATTCAGCTTTTTTTTTTCTTGTGGAATATATGTAAACATCTTTTATGTAAAATATCTTACTCAGGACAGTACTAAACAAAAAATAACATGCATTTTGTATGATCTCTCTTATTTTGTTAAAATTTTTCACATTTTCACAGATTCTGCAAGTGGTTCACATACTTTTTCTTACAACTGTATATAGCTGCTGTGGCTGAGTTTATAAGCAAAACGAGAAGTGGATTGAGCATGCAGCAGCACAGATGAGTGAGCTTGTCGAGCGCACTATTAAATCGAGTTCTCATTCACGTCTTCTTGCACTTGAACAAAATGCCCTTATAGGCAACTATCCTTGTGAAACATATGTCTTAAGTGAACGTAAACAGTTGAGAAAGAAAACGCGCGTGAAACAGTATGTTGGATAGCTCTTAAAGTGACAGCAGCATAATAAACCTACTGCTGTCTTTGTCCTCAATGTTAATCCAACAAACAAAAGACAAAGAGGAAATCACTCACTGCTCTTGACTGGTTAAGCCCTGCTGGAGCAGCTCTAAATATTCACTGTGCTATTAAATTAAAGATAAAATATGATAGAGAAATAATATGAACAGTGAAAGTAACGAGTATAATCTGGAATGAAAAAAAAACTGAAAGAAATATCTATTTGCTAAGCCAACTTATTTGATTCATATTCTTTTGGTTTCTCTGCCCAGTATTTAAAGGTGCACTAGAACTTCTTTTTAAAAGATGTAATATAAGTCTAAGGTGTCCCCTGAATGTGTCTGTGAAGTTTCAGCTCAAAATACATAGATTTTTTAATTCATTTTTTTAACTGCCTATTTTGGGGCATCATTAACTATGCACCGATATATAGGTTGCGGCCCCTTTAATTCTCGTGCTCCCCCTCCCCCGGAGCTCGCGCTTGCTTTGAACAGCATAAACACAGTTCACACAGCTAATATAACCCTCAAAATGGATCTTTACAAGATGTTCGTCATGCATGCTGCTTGCATACATCGGATCATGTAAGTTTAGTATTTATTTGGATGTATTACATTTGATTCTGAATGAGTTTGAGGCTATGCTGCGTGGCTAAAGCTAATATTACACACTGTTGGAGAGATTTATAAAGAATGAAGTTGTGTTTATGCATTATACAGACTACACATGTTTAAAAATGAAAATAGCGACGGCTCTTGTCTCCGTGAATACAGTAATAAACGATGGTAACTTTAACCACATTTAACAGTACATTAGCAACATGCTAACGAAACATTTAGAAAGATAATTCACAAATATCACTAAAAATATCATGTTATCATGGATCATGTCAGTTATTATTGCTCCATCTGCCATTTTTCGCTATTGTTCTTGCTTGCTTACCTAGTCTGATGATTCAGCTGTGCACATCCAGACGTTCTGCCCTTGTCTAATGGCTTGATCATGGGCTGGCATGTGCAAATATTGGGGGCGTACACCCCGACTGTTACATAACAGTCGGTGTTATGTTGAGATTCGCCTGTTCTTCGGAGGTCTTTTAAACAAATGAGATTTATATAAGAAGGAGGAAACAATGGAGTTTGAAACTCAGTGTATGTCTTTTCCATGTACTGAACTCTTGTTATTCAACTATGCCAATATAAATTCAATATCTAATTCTAGGGCACCTTTAAAAAAACTACTGGTATTGGCAAGTACTCATAGTACACATATCAAGCTCTGTGCAGGCTATAATCTTGCTAATAGATGAAACAAGGCACTCCAATAATATGGACATCATAAAGAAAGTAGTTGACAGTATACTGATGCAGACAGAGAGGGGAACTGGCATGCTGGGCACACAGGTGTATTTTGAGTGACCTACATAAGTCCTATTGAAGTGGTTTGTTTAGGCTTGTTGAAGCTCTGATTCTTCAGGCTACACATGATGGACAGCCTGTATTGTATCTGTTCCGTGAAGCCTTCTAGAAGGACACGGCCCTCTCGCCTGCCCGCTGAATGATGGAAGACTCGGGTTCATTCCAACAAAATAAAAGCGTGCCAGGCCTGAGGCGCAGGGGACAGGAGGGGAGGGCAGTGGGCAGCCCAGCCTAAAGCAGCGTGTTTGGGACTGAGAGGGGTTATTTACGCGTGACCAAACAAACTAAACAAACTGCTTAAGGCTACTGAGTCAAAATACAATTTGAATCCAGAAACCATAGAAAAGATCTGATGGTTTCTGAACAAATCATTCTTCTTTTGTCTTTTAAGTTCAACCTCTATGCTCCAGGAAATTATGTAATATCCCTTAATTCCCTAACTCCACACCTTGAATGTAATGAAGCATGACTACGTCGACTCTAAACATCCATTTACAGATGCCGCCATTTGCCTTTTCAGAACAAGGATTAACAACAAATTAACAATTAAATTGTTTTATGTTTCAGCATTGATCAATGCATCTATTTTCCTGTCTTCGTTCAAATGTAATTGTGTAAGCCTAAAGAAGTTCTGAGTGAAATCGCCTGAGTAACGATGAATTAGTATGCCTTAACTGTCTTCAATCCACAATTATGATAGTTGATTACTCTGAGAAGAAAACACAGAGGCTGCTCTGGATAAATAGATGGCTTAATTTGAGAACAGTTTTTAATCTACATTTATCTGAAAAACAGATAATATAAATGAGAATAATACAACAAAAACAGATAATATTAATTATAAATTAGAAAACAGATTTATTTACATAGTTAATAGTGTGTATACAACTCAGATCAGTGGCTTAAGCATCATTCAGACTGTCAGTCCAAATCCGATTTTTGTGCATATCCAATTAGATCATATTTAGCAAATTTGAACATCAAAAAAACATGAAATGCGATTTTAATAAATCTGTTTTGAGCTACATTTATATGTGGTTTGAAATCCTATTCAAATTGCATTTCTGGAAATCTGTTTCAGTCCGACTGCTCTAATCAAATTTCATGTGGTTTGCCACTTTCTCATGCCACGTAAGCATGTAAACATGTCAGACGTTGTTATAGGAAACATGCTGAAAGTCACTGGAGAAACAAGGTTGTGTTGTTGAGCCGGCTGAGCAGAAAACTACAGATGACGACAGCATGGAATAAAGCCATTCATACCAGCCTCCTACGTTTCTGGCACTGCCTCAGAAGACGTAGTAGTCCAGTGCGGTGGCTACATATTGTCATGATGTAAATAAGACAACATCCGTATTTCACACCTCTCCATGTTTTTGTTGTTGTTGTTTATGTATGCCTACCAAGTACCAACACAACGTCATTGCCATAGAAATTGCAGATATTCCGGAAAACGAAAGAGACAAATCAGATCTGAACAGTTGCGATACTCAGTGTGGACAGTCAATAATTTAGATCAGATTCTAATACACAAATATAATCGGATTTGGACAGATACTGTGAACATAGCCTTAGTGGTTAGTGCGGTCGGGGTGAACTATCCCTTTAAAGCCAGGGTCCCCACAACTTTTTGACCAAGTAGGTATTTTCATGAGGATTAAAAAAAAAAATCACGACACCAATCACAAATTCCAGCCAATTAAATATTTTATAACTGAGCATGGATAGTGACATTCTCAATAAATTTTCCTTGATTTAATTTATTTATTGTATTCATTTATAAATAACTTTAAATTTATTACGAAGGCCTGCCGCCTGGTAAGCCCGTCTAGTTTAAAGGGTTAGATCACCCAACAAAGTAAATTCTGTCATTAATTACTCACCCTCATGTTGTTTCACAAAGTCACATCACAAAGTCATGTGATTTCAGTAAACTAGGCTTCGTTACGTCATAAGCGTTTCGAAATGTTTTGAAATTTCAATGGTTCATTTGACTTTGATCTTTGTGAAAAACTGCTGAAGCTTCATGAAGCAGTGCTTTGAAATCGCCCATCACTAGATATTGTTGAATAAAATCGTTATTTTGTTTTTTTTTTTGGCACACAAAATGTATTCTTGATGTTTCATAACATTAAGGTTGAACCACATGAACTGTTTCAAATATGTCTTTAGTAGCTTTCTGGGCATTTGAAGGTGTTAATTATCTTGCTGTCAATGGAGGCCTCACTGAGCCATCAGATTTTATCAAAAATATCTTAATTTGTGTTCCGAAGATGAACGAAGGTCTTACGGGTGTGGAACGTCATGAGGTTGAGTAATTAATGACAGAATTTTCATTTTTGGGTGAACTAACCCTTTAAGATTTTAAGCTTTCCATGACAATAGGATCCCTAAAAAAGACAACAAAGTTTGAGAAATCACCTTCCTCCACAGCATAACATAATATGCACAACTATAAGCTTAATATGACTGTGGAGAAAAAGAAATTCCATTGGACATTGTGTGAGTGGGGCTGTATTTCGAGGTCTCTTGAGTGACACTTCTATTTCTCTGCTACTGATAATGGCTCATGCCTCTATATTTTTATAATACTACTTCAGTGAAGATTCTTCTCAATCCTGTAGGTCACCTTGAACATAAATGGGTCTCAGAATTCCTGCACTTGTGCCAAAGTCCTCCGACAGGTCTTGGAATGCACAGAATGGGAAATGGAATAGAAGAGTGTTACAAGAGAGGGTATAAGGACACACAAGCTGCTGCCACCAAACTCCATAATCATTTCCAGTAAAGCCATTCACTTCAAAAGCTCATTTTTGGAATGGAAAATTGAACTTAATAAGTGACAGTCGTTCAAATAATGGCAGATGCTGCAATTTCCCTGTCGCCTTCTCTTCCACAGGGTCCTCTAACCATTCTTTAGTCACCCTGGATAAAATATAACTCCAACCATGTGGATAAACATCATGTGTGCTCCACAGCTCAGGGAAGGCCACTCAAATCCTAAGAGAGCTTTGATTTGCCCAGCAGGATGCAAGTGTCTTCAGCAGATGAGACAGGTGCTTCACACAATCAGAGCAGTTTGATGTGTCCCAGCTCAGAGCTGTCCTTTGCACTCAGTAATGGAGTGATGTGTATGCGTTAGGCAGAGATCACAGCCTTCCAGCTGTGCAAAGACAATCCTTTAACAACCATCAGATAAAATCTCTAAAGACAATAGACCGTGCAATGTGTGGTGATGGCACACACACCATTAGCAGCCATAGACACAAAGCAAACATACACACTTTCATTTTTTTTTTTTTTTGCTATTAAAGTATGTTTGCTCTGAGATAGCAGTGTCTATTCAATTTGCACACTAAAAAAGCTTGATTGCTTTGATCTCTGTGTAGAAAGCAAAAGAATATGATGTAAAGTCAATACATTCCTACTTTCAATCACACTGACCTTAATATCAGATTTTTGCATTCCTATTTTTTAGACTCATTACTTGGAAATAAAATGGCATTTAATAATACATATTAAATAGAAAATTAATCCTGGACTATCTAATGAAATCGAAACAGTTAAAATTAAAAAATGTTAGTGAATTTTGTACCTCACCTTTCCTGAACTTCCTGCTCCGACATCAACAGATAGAACACTGTGAGGAGAGAGAGAGAGAGAGAGAGAGAGAGAGATTTTGAGTATGGAATGAAGAAATTTGATAGTGCATAGACAAATTGGTAACACTTTATTTTACAGTGTCATTGTTACACATTACATCTAGTAGTAATAACTAGAAATTATGCATAATTACATGCAACTAACCCTAAAACAAACCCTAACCCTAAACCTATAGCAAAGACTATAGACCCCTTAATCGCCTACGTCACTGTGACGTCACCGCTCTAGCTGGAGGCAAAACATAAATAAGAACTCATAGCAGGCGCGATAAAAGTTTGAGGTTTTGACTTTAAAATGTCGTCTTGTTGTGTTTTTGGACTTTTGGTTCAAAACTAAAGTTTTACCAGATCCCGGCAGACATTCCTTCACAGAAATCAAAAAGATAATTGTGGTTGAATGCAATACGGCGTACAGACTGGACGGAGACGATCATAAATAATACTCGTGTTTGCAGTGCACACTTCATATCAGGTAAAATAATCGATGCATATGTAATGGTGTGTTGGTTTTATCTAGTACAAATCAACAAGTTTCTGTTTTATAGGTGAAAAGTCTCCAACTTTCAGCACACTAGCTAGCTTAAATGTTAAACAAACATACAGCGATAGATGTGTGTGCCATCCTTTGAATGGTCTCTTAAAATAATCCACTTTGCTAGCCATAATCATAGTTAGCCCAGCATTAGGTTACATTAGACAATAAGCCTTGACAAAATTCCCCGAACCACCCGAAAGTAATTCATATGTTGTCTAGGAAATATCCAAAACTTAAGTTAATTTACAAAAATAGCTGTCACGGTCCCGCAGAGTCAGTAATTGTACATATTCAGACAGTTCTGAACCTTCTTCTGCATCTATGTTTAATAAATCCCTCCTAAAACATGCTAGCTTACGCTTGTCAACATTGAGTCCAGCGTCTCTTTTTGCCTCCAGCTAAGCACCGCCCACCAGGAAACGTTGCAATGTTTACAAACTTTTAAGGGGTCTATAGAATAACACAAGACGTGTCACTCGTATTGTTTTGAATGGGAGAAAGTGTAGCGCGCAATATGGCGGAATAAGTCCCGCCTTCTAAATAAGAGCCAATCACCGACTGGTAAAGTCATTGCGTCACTTTATCACCGGTTTCTATAGAAACAGTCTCCGAAGAGACGCGCATTTAGGTCTGCGCATGCGCATTAGCTTGATCCAGCCTGAAAAATACATTTTTTTGTCATGATTTGAGCGTTTAGAAACTAAATTTATGAGCCGGTTGTTGTTAGATTTCATTGGTGATTTCAAATATGAAATTTAATTGTAAGGTTGGCGAACAGTTTTGGAGAATTTGATGTTTCCCCATTCAAAGAGATTGCATGATGCACAGGATGCCCGAGAGGCGTTTCAAAGATGGCCGCCGAGTGAAATGACTTGTCTTAAAGGGACTTTGCCTATAGTAAGTACATGCAGGTAATAATTATTACTCAGTACTTAAATGTATATTTACACTGTAATACTGACACCTTAAAAAAAATTGTAACCAACAAACTTTATTAGTAGTCTACTTCCTTTCTGCACTACTTGATTCTAATTGGGCAATCTCAGTGAGTAATTAAGTAGTCAAAAATTTAACTTTGTCCATTTCACCATACTTTCATATCTCTCGTACCACTCCATGATTTCTCTTTTCTTAATTGGCACCATATTTGTGAATCAACAAGGTTAGTCAGCAGAAAAAAAAGTAACTCAGATTGCAGATTAATAATTAATATTGTAATATTGGTACAGTCATCTTGTTGCTAGGCAAGTTAATTTTCTATATTATAACGGGCTATTTTTTATTATCAGAAGCTTTATGACCAGTAAAATAATAAAATAATTTCAAATTAATTTTCATGTAAAAGTAATTTATTTGGCAAGTATCATAAAACAAGCGGTATACTTGACATTAAGGTACTGATCATCATGCATGGGTTTTTATTTTGTGGTGACCGAATGGCTGTAAATTGTAATATTTGATTTTCCTATCATGTCCTTGTCATGAGACAGGTACTTATACGGCAGAGGAAAATCCAGACACCAGAAATCAAAATGCAGTTCTCCTCAGATCTTAGAAGACAAGACTAATGAAGCATGGAACTAAAAGGCACCTTGCCAGATTTCCAAGGGAGCACTTTAGAAATGAGCACACCCTCCAGAGATCCCAATCAGCCCATTTCCATTTGAGCCATTGAGAGAGCAAGAGAGACAAGATCCCTGACGTGAGTCATAGTGCTACTGTCATCCCACTAGCATGCATACATTTCAACCATCACTGCCTAAGGCACGTTATCTACAATAGCCTCTACATCTAGCTTTAAAATCATCTCACTGCTATATTTAGATTCCCTCTTTCAATCCCACCATCTGTATGACTGGACTCACTGACCTGAACATAATTTAGTAAAGGAACGCGACCACAACAGAATTTCAGAGGAAAGCAGAATATTGCATAAAGTGGAGCTATTACAGTAATGGAAAGAAATGAATTAATTTCCACACAATTGTCTAAATTACATTAGGTAAAGGATAATTGAACTGTATTAGCACTAATTATTTTATTTCATAATTACCTATTAAAATGAGTGACTCTTAGATTTCAGCATGCAGAAGGAAATAGTCACATCGATTGTTATTTCAAGCCCTAACATGCAATTGCAAATTGCAACCTTTCTTCCACCAAGTATCACTAGAGTGCTTTATTACATTTCTAATCTTGAGAAAGACAGAAAAGAAAGCAACTCAAATCTAAGGAAATCAAAGGTTTCAATGTATATAAGGAAAATCACAATCTTTTATATCTAAATTGTTCTTCCTATAAAGCAATGGGATGAAAAGGGTTTTTTTCCCAAGAAAACTCTCACATGTTTCAGAAGAGCTTTCAACAATGTCGTACACTCTAAGACTTTATTCAAAAATCAGAGACAATGTGAATCAAACATTTCTATTAAAATGGGTCCAACTTTATATTAGGTGGCCTTAACTACTATGTACTTGCATTTAAATGTTTAAATTAATTATGTAATTACATCTGTAACTATTTTCTGTAATTACATTTATAATTACACTGTTGACCCATCCCTTTCCCCTTAACCCACCCTTAAACCTACCCATACCACCAAACCTGTCCCTTACCTTACCTGTATCCCACCTCAATAGCAGCATAAGTGTTTTGCAATAATTCTACAATGCAATACATTGTACTTATTTTTTGATGCAAGTACATAGAAGTTAAGGCCACCTAATATAAAGTGGGACCAAAATCCCTACAAAACCACATTACAGTATCTGGTCTATGGTATCCACATAAATTTTATTGCTCTATAAAAGATTGTACTATACTGTAAGTAAGCAAGTGAGTGGCTCTGTGGTTTAATCAAAGCATTGCACTTTTTTTCCAGCCCAAACAGCCCGACACGGCAATACTTTGCAGTTCCATTTAGTGATATAATTCCATTTTGGTGACATATTAAATGACATACTTCAGCTTTAAATGAATCATAACTGAGAACTCAATTAAGCTCCAAAGCTGAGCTAAGGAAGAAAAAACTTTTCCTATTGAAAAAAGGGTAATGAAGCTTCACCTCTGGGTGTTGCTATTGGCCGAGCTCTCAGCGATCTGTGCACTAGGAATCCATTTGGTCTCATCCACCACAGTGCGTGCATGAGGTAGCCGCCCCACGTCTTTTATGGTCATCAACATGTGGTGGGAATTCTTCAAGATTTGCACGGCCTCATCATGACAAATGCTCCGGAAACTACGTCCATTGACCTCCAGAATCTGATCCCCTACCTACAAAGATGGAAACAGAGAAAGACTTCAGAGATCTGACACTCCAGATAAGACCAAGTGAAATGCAGCGCAGAGCCCACGCACCACAGGAATCTGTTTGAAAGAAAACAAAAATCACACATAGAGATTTCAATTAAGCCTAATAAACAAGCCATCCTTTCAGCATGATTTGTACATTAAATAATTTGATCTGTATCGCCACAGCAGTTGTTGTTGTAAAATGTGGCAGGTAGACAGTCATTTATGAATATCCCCTGTCTCATTGCCAAATTCCCTCAGTAACAGACTGACAGAGAAAGTGAGGGAATGGGGAATGGAGATACAGAGAAGATGCATTTCTTGGAAATGATTCATTTACAAGTGCTACAAGCGTTACAAAGAGCTCAATCTGTTCTCATTAAACCTACTCGGCCATAGCAGAATATTAGTGATGTTCTGTAAATCAATGTAATGAACATAATTCATGAAAAACTCTCTTGAGCAGTTCAGCACAGTGGGACAACAATCAATGACTATAACACTATTGTTTTACTGTGCTGACACTAGATATCTTCCCTGTTCTAAATCTTCTCACATCACAATTAAATAAATAAATTCATTAGTTTACCAAAAGGTTAAAAAACTGTGATTATTTACTCTCCCTCATATTGTTCCAAACCTGTGTGCTGTAATTTTTGTAGCTTTTTAGAGATTGACAGATGTGGGCACTATAAAGATTTGTTGTATGGGAAACAAAAAGCTTAATAAACATTCTTGAAAAATAAATAATGACAACACTTTCATTGGTGAACAATTTCTTATAGCACAACAAACTGCTACACTGATATACTGTAAAGATGAGGCTGGAATATATTGGGGGATGATTACATTTTAGGGATTTCATAACTGTTTAGTGTACATTTGTTTTACAGCATATTCCATGCATTTTAAGTCTAGGATGCAGCACTCACCTTGAACTAGGATTTTTATTTATTTTTATTTTTTTCATGAGGCCTATGCAAAATAAACACCCTGACAGCTTTTGTCTGAGCAAGACAAATTCTAAATGACAGATGGAAGTTCTATGAAATGAGAGAGAGAAACAAAAACAGAAAAATCCAGGAAATTTACAGTTTAGAGGATGAGAGCAAACCAGTGTTTAAACTGAGGAGTAGTTTTATTATTATTATTATTATTATTATTATTTTATGACATGTTAGGGAAATGTCATCTCTTCCCCCCCAGAAGAAAAAAATGACCTTGGAGAGTCTTGTTCCTTTCGCTGGAGAGAAAAAAAAAATCAAATTATTGACATAATGTGATTTTCGTTTGCCCAACATTTCTTCCATCAATGGTGCAAACCAAACCACTTCAATCCCTCCTTTTGTTCTCCTCAGCAAAGGAGAAATAATAAAGAGAAATTAGTTATCGATGTGTGTCTGTTTCTTCCTCTCTGTGCAAACGTTCTTCATGCAGTGGAGTCAGCAGCTAGAACACACCATAACTCACTGGAGTAGAGAAAGAGGGGTCGTGTGTGTGTGTGTGTGTGTGAGAAAAAGAGAGAGAGAGAGAGAGAGAGAGAGAGAGAGAGAGAGAGAGAGAGAAAATGGGGGGGAGGTGATTTATAAGCTCCAGGAACTCAAGGATTATTCATTTACTCACAGAACGGAAACCACTGGCATTCTTCTACCAACCTTTTTTTTTGCCTTTATCACAATCTCCAATGCTCCGCTGCACCCTGCATCCCTCTATTCTACTCCTCCACCCTATGCACCATTACACCACTTTCTCCACCACTCTGCTGTCCCTTCATCCCACTTTCCTCTAATATCCCTCTGCTGCTCTACATAACTATATACTTTATTAATCCTTTGGGGACAATCAACACTGTAAAAACATCAAAAATGTATCACACAAATGTGCAAAAACATTTGCCGTATGGTTAAACAGCTGACAGGGCAAAACATTTAAATAACACAATGAGACATGCATTACATGTTTATATGCATTTCCAGAATGAACCTTGACAGTTAAAAGCACTAAAACATGTTAACAATACACATACACTGTGTGCCACAAAAATGTAAATGTACACACTAAGGCCGATGGATGGATGGATGGATGGATGGATCTTAAAGCAACTTTTTTAAAGACTGTATCAATAATCAAATACTAAAAGTGGCTTTTAAAAAAAAAAAAATTATATATATACGTATGTATGTATGTATCTAAAGCACACTTTTTAAACACTGCACAGAACATAATTAAAATGTATTTAATTATTATAAAACATATACATTCATTTAAAGGGTTAGTTTCAAAAATGAAAATAATGTCATTTATTACTCACCCTCATGTCATTCTACACCCCTAAGACTTTTGTTCATCTTCGGAACACAAATTAAGATATTTTTGATTAAATCCAATGGCTCAGCGAGGCCTGCATAGACAGCAATGGTACTTCTTCTCTCAAGATCCATAAAGGTACTAAAAACATATATAAATCAGTTCATGTGAGTACATTGGTTCTACCTTAATATTAAGTGATGAGAATATTTTTTGTGCACCAAAAAAAACAAAATAACGACTTTTTGACAATATCTAGTGATGGCCGATTTCATAACACTGCTTCTTGAAGCTTCGGAGCTTTACGAATCAAATCAGTGGATCGGAGCGCCAAAGTCACATGATTTCAGCAGTTTTGGCAGTTTGATACGCGATCCGAATCACTGATTCGACTCTTTGGCACACAAAAAATATTCTCGTCGCTTTATAATATTAAGATAGAACCACTGAACTCACATGAACTGTTTTAAATTTGTTTTTATTACTTTAATGGATCTTGAGAGAGGAAGTACCATTGCTGTCTATGCAGGCCTCACGGAGCCATCGGATTTAATCAAAAATATCTTAATTTGTGTTCCGAAGATGAACGAAGGTCTTTCGAGTGTAGAACGACATGAGGGTGAGTAATAAATGACATTATTTTCATTTTTGGGTGAACTAACCCTTTAATTATTAGATGTACTGTAAAAGAAGAAAAAGGCATTAGTGGTTGTAAGATTTTAGTGTCCATCGTAGTGTCCAAATGTGATGACTACACCTGAAGTTACTCTGGTATGTCACCTATGTGAACTTGAGGGGAACTGACTTCATACATCCACTAAAAGTTACCTTGAGACAAAAAAAACAAAAAAACAATTGCAAAAATGGCACAGAAATCAGACATTTTGGGGCCAGTGTATGTGTTATATAAAGCAACTGTGTCCACAAAAAGAAAGCGAGCTTAATGTTGCCTCATACTTTGTCACATTAAGAAGCAATAACTGTGCTGGACTTTAGACATGACCCATAAAAGTTCTTGTGAGGTTTCTCATTAGGCAAGTTATTATACCGCAGACAGGCTTTAGTGTTCCTCCTCAAATTTAAAAACACATTGTGCGGGCCTCACACATCCATCTGTCAGCTACAGATGTACTGGACACCAGCAGCAGTGAGGTACAGATAAATGTGTCTGACGGACATCCGCCACAGATCCAGGTGAGACCAACTCATCTCCGAGGGGAACGGACATTAATTAGGCCCAGTGTTGAGCTATGCAGATGGGACAGATGCCGAGCCATCAGTCAGTTTTACCTCCAGTGCAGCTGAAGTTTAATCTACGTGGCTCTGAGTTAAGCAGACAGAGAAAGGGCTTTTAGGAAAGGGTGAGGGTGGCTGCTTAAAGCGAAATGCGATTCAGAAGAAAGAAATTATGGAATGAGTTCAAAGGCCAGGAGTTTTGCCAGAAGCCCTATCTATGAAAAAAAAAAAAAAAAAAACTAGCAGCAGGATCCAAAATTCTGTCTACACTGAGGCAGATTGCTTTGTACTATATTGCATACACGCTGTCATTCAAAAATGTGTTCAGTAGGATTTTTTCAAAGAAATAAATACTTTTATTCAGCAATGATGTATTAAATTCATCATTTTATCATCAATAATATATATATATATATATATATATATATATATATATATATATATATACACAGTGGGTACGGAAAGTATTCAGACCCCCTAAAATTTTTCACTCTTCGTTATATTGCAGCCATTTGCTAAAATCATTTAAGTTCATTTTTTTCCTCATTAATGTACACACAGCACCCCATATTGACAGAAAAACACAGAAGGTCCTAAGTATTCAGACCCTTTGCTGTGACACTCATATATTTAACTCAGGTGCTGTCCATTTCTTCTGATCATCCTTGAGATGGTTCTACACCTTCATTTGAGTCCAGCTGTGTTTGATTATACTGATTGGACTTGATTAGGAAAGCCACACATCTGTCTATATAAGACCTTACAGCTCACAGTGCATGTCAGAGCAAATGAGAATCATGAGGTCAAAGGAACTGCCTGAAGAGCTCAGAGACAGAATTGTGGCAAGGCACAGATCTGGCCAAGGTTACAAAAAAATTTCTGCTGCACTTAAGGTTCCTAAGAGCACAGTGGCCTCCATAATCCTTAAATGGAAGACATTTGGGACGACCAGAGCCCTTCCTAGAGCTGGCCGTCCGGCCAAACTGAGCTATCGGGGGAGAAGAGCCTTGGTGAGAGAGGTAAAGAAGAACCCAAAGATCACTGTGGCTGAGCTCCAGAGATGCAGTCGGGAGATGGGAGAAAGTTGCAGAAAGTCAACCATCACTGTAGCCATCCACCAGTCGGGGCTTTATGGCAGAGTGGCCCGACGGAAGCCTCTCCTCAGGGCAAGACACATGAAAGCCCGCATGAAGTTTGTTAAAAAAGTGAGAAATAAGATTCTCTGGTCTGATGAGACCAAGATAGAACTTTTTGTCCTTAATTCTAAGTGGTATGTGTGGAGAAAGCCAGGCACTGCTCATCACCTGTCCAATACAGTCCCAACAGTGAAGCATGGTGGTGGCAGCATCATGCTGTGGGGGTGTTTTTCAGCTGCAGGGACAGGACGACTGGTTGCAATCGAGGGAAAGATGAATGCGGCCAAGTACAGGGATATCCTGGACGAAAACCTTCTCCAGAGTGCTCAGGACCTCAGACTGGGCTGAAGGTTTACCTTCCAACAAGACAATGACCCTAAGCACACAGCTAAAATAACGAAGGAGTGGCTTCACAACAACTCCGTGACTGTTCTTGAATGGCCCAGCCAGAGCCCTGACTTAAACCCAATTGAGCATCTCTGGAGAGACCTAAAAATGGCTGTCCACCAACGTTTACCATCCAACCTGACAGAACTGGACAGGATCTGCAAGGAGGAATGGCAGAGGATCCCCAAATCCAGGTGTGAAAAACTTGTTGCATCTTTCCCAAAAAGACACATGGCTGTATTAGATCAAAAGGGTGCTTCTACTAAATACTGAGCAAAGGGTCTGAATACTTAGAACCATGTGATATTTCATATATATATATATATATATATATATACACTGTAAATTCAAATAGTATTCCTTACTATAAAAACACTAGTATGTTTACTTAATTTTAACCAAAATGTTGACTTTACTACAAATTTGTAATTTTAGAACAGATAGTTCCCATAACTAATGTAATTTGAGTAAAATTACAAAAAATTTTCATGACATGCCAAGACATCCCTCCACACAGTGCAGAATCAGACTGAGGATTCAACGTTATGTTTGCAGAGTGGATCTACTTCGGTGAAATAAAAGTAAAAGCTATTCTTGCTGTCTATTAATGGCTTGTTTACTCAGAAAACCCAAGTTAAGATCAATTAGTTTGATGTTGATTTTCCTAAAAAGTTTTTTTTTTTTTACTTACCATGATGGTGATTCATGTTCCCTTTGGTTGGGCACTTGGAACTTTGTTAAAGATTTTATAATTCTCTCCATTTTGGTGCAGCCATGCATCAAGAAATCATTGTTTGTGGTTTCAAAGGAAAAGAAGTAATAAAAAGATAATTTTTAAGCGATGATCTGATTTCTAACTGAATGTTGTTTAGTTAGATGTGTAATTTTCATATTCAGTAGTAATGTTTTAAAATGTTTGTGCTAACACTATGTTATCAACATCTTGTTAAACTTTTATCTGTAACAGTAGCTTACAGCTGACCACTCGAGCCACACACAGATCTCAACATTCAGCATGCAAACCACAACAATGGTGACAATAAAATTTTATTTAAGGTAAATTAAGTACTCTCTACAGTTCTTCTTTTAGTTAGTAGTACTCTTGTGTAAGTGAACTATACTAACAAAGCTTTTGTCAGTACAACATACTATTCTTCTTTCACTTTACTTGAAGAAAATGTGGAAACCGATTACACATAGTTTTTTAAGTCTACGTAGCATAAAATGTTAGATTAAAGCCATGTTGAGAATAATAGTATTTAAGATGTTTGCAGAACACAATATAACACTGTTAGTTAAATTGAATTTCTTGTGTAATCTTACTATTAAATATTAAGTAAGATTAGTAAATATTCTAGAGTATGTTAACTAGAATTGACATTAAACTTGATATTTATTACTTAATTTACTTGGGAAGAGTTAGATTTCTTTACTTTTAATAGATTATTAACTTAACTTCAGTTTTCCCTTTAAGTTTGCGTTGCAAAAATAAGGCAATCAGTTTCCAAACTTTTTTTAAGTAAACTGAACTTGTTAGAATTTACAGTGTATATATATACATACTGTATAATAAATATATTCTATTTCAAATAAATGCTGTTCTTTTGACCTTTCTTTTCATCATAGTATCCTGAAAAAGATGTATCATGATTTCCACAAAAAAGAAGCACAGCTGTTTTCAACATTGATAATAATAAGAAATGTTACTTGAGCTCCAAATCAGCATATTAGAATGATTTCTGAAGAATAACTTGACTGGAGTAATTCTGCTGAACATTCAGTTTTGCCACTGTAGGAATAAATTACACTTTAAAATACATTAAAATATAGAACAGATATTTTCAAACTGCAATCATCTTTTTTTTCATACTTGCCCAATAAATGTTTTGATTAAGACACAAAAAAATTGACCTCTGATTCCCACAGCTCTTAAAACTTTAATCAAGCACTTCATTCATGGTAAGTGTGTCTAGTGTCCTTTCATGTCCAGGCTTTTTTAGCTCTGCTTCTAATGGCTATAAGAAAGAGAGTTTTTCAGTTGCAGATATATTGAAGAAGAAACTGGGGTTTAGAGGGGTTCATTATGAAGTGGAACCTCTGGTCCACTGATGAGATGATAACAATTATAGAGAGAGCAAAACGCTAAAAGCCTCTCCAAAAAAAACTAAACAAAAAAAAAGCAGTCAATCTTTCATCTCCTCATCTCAACCACCACTCTCCATTAGAGAACACTGTTGAGCCCAGTGGGAGATTTATGTGTTCTTGCAATACAGTAAGGTTCAAATCCACATCAAGGAAAGACTCATAATTATTGGGGCCGGTAACTGCATTATGCAATTAAATGAAAAAAAGTAGGACCGTCTCCCAGCTACTTCTGGAAAATCTGCAGTATGGAGGTAGACATTTCTGTGACATTCATAGCAGTGTGTATGTAAAGGTTGTTCCAAGAGCCCTTTTTTTCATAAGCTGATCAAAATATTAGCAGACAAAAATGGTTTTGACCTTTAATAAGTCATTTAAAAGTAATATAATAGTCATTTAAAAGCCAAATGTTCTCTTACCACAATTTCTACTGCCTGCAGGGTAGATGTCTTTTAAATTAGAGACATCGGCTGGAGCTGTGGCACATCAGTTTCCATGTGTACTGGATACAGCTTTGAATGAACTCACAAATAAAGATAAAACAAAAATTGACCCTCTAGCACTCATTTTTCATCTTCCCTACACCCCATTTTGAAAACCCCTGCTCTACAGCAAAAGACAGCTACTGGCACCACAAAAACACAGTACCAAACCACTAGCAACTCTCCTGAGCTGTGATGTCAAAGGCAGCAGACAGGGAACAACATCTCTAACAATCCATTTTGAACCATTAAGTGCCCTCCAAAAAGAACTGGTACTGGTATTTGCTAGGCCTAAAATAATAACATATCAGCATGCAATTGCTGAGTGGCCATTAATGGAGAAAGATGCTCTTTGCAGCCAGATGGTATAACTGCAACATCTATTGCTAGGGAGTAAACAGCCATGCTAACCAACAAAACATTAACCCTGCTGGTCCATAGATGTTCTAGTTTTACCTAGGCTAACCATTCTGTCATCCCTGTCAAAATCTTCACATTTACGTCTTCAGATGAGTGATCCTTGTCATTTCGCTCCAGATACACTATATCTTCTATCACTACCATTTCTGATGCTGCATAAATTCTCCAAGACAGTCTCAATGTTGTGTTGTCTCACTATCCTGCCAAATTCTTAGAAATGTCTGACTTTTTAACACCAGCAAATGTAAACACCAGCCCTGACATGAGACGATTTCAAATCAACCCTTTTGTTAATATTTTTGACATGCAACAAAGCAGCGTGAATACAAATGTACGGTTCTGGACATGCAGAAGCACGGAGCTGTATTACCAAAAAGGTGATGTAAAATATTTATCTGTCTCTGGTGGGGCAGAGGTAGTTGCTGAAGCCTAATCACTGAATAACTCAAACACATATGGTTACAAAGAGACACAAAGACTGAGCAAAACAATTCACCTCAACAGATTAAAGCAAACTGATGCTATGATGAAGGCTCAGGCATGTGATATTTGTGATATCCAAAAAGCCTGGCTGGCCCATTCTCTAGCTGACTGGAGAAAGAAGAAGCATTTTTCATCTTTCTGTCCATGGATTGATGCCAAAATGTTAAGAGCTTGCTCAATCTTTTATGAAGCCAGCTTTAGATTTAGTGCCGCTTTGTTTCTACATCTTCCCGTTTGGCAAGGGCCACCTGAACCAATATACTCACATCACAAATTTGATTAGACACACTAAATATGGTCATGCCGAACCCCAGCAACACTTTTGGCCGATCGCGGCTTTTCAAAAAAATTAAATTTCTGAAACAATGTGTTGGTTTTAAGCAAGCAGGTGAAGAATTACAGTCAAAACACAATGACTTGCAGTTTCAAACATGATTAACTTTCCTGTCAGATGTCAGGTGGCATGTAAATTTTGCACTCAGTAAATGAGCCGTTTTCCACTTTATTCATTATTGATGAATCACTGATTGACTGATGAGTTCCTTACAACCTTAATAACAAATCACTGCACACTACTCCCATCCAAAAGGTATAATTTAGACTGAAAAAAGGAATCAGCTCACACCCAAGTCAAGGCACGATTGATTGCGATAAAGTCAAAGTGGGCTCTCAAATAGTCTAATATTTGCTAAGCCATGTTCTCAAATTGTGATTCGGGATATGTTTACCTTTAGTCCACTGTACTCTGCAGCAGAGCCTTGGTCCACTCCGGTGATATAGATGCCCAGAGCATACTCAGCACCCCCACGGATCATCAGACCCAATGATCGCCCGTCATCCAGTGAGATGTTCACCTGGGGAGCACACACACACACATATATATTATTTTGTATTATTTCACTTGTTTATGCATACAGCAATGACTTGATCAGAACTGTGAAAAGAACCAAATTCCAAAGCAACACTCAGGACCATAAACTCAGAAGATCCTGTCCTTTTGGGCATCATCAAGTCTGAAACTAACTCCACCCCAGCTAAGTAATCACAACAAAAGTAAGTTAGAGCGCTGTCAGCTGTAAAGGAAGTTAACCCAAGACAAACGGTCAAAAGATGACACATATGGGGCTCTACCATACACCCAGTGCAATGCGGCACCAGGTGCAACGCAAGTGTTTTTTGCTAGTTTCAGCCTGACGCAGTTATCATTTTCACGTCCTGCACCACGTTGTTTAAATAGCAAATGCATTTGTGCCCATTTGTGCGCCCATGGGCGTGCTGGTCTGAAAACGAGGTGTGTTCAGGCGCATTGTTGGAGTGTTGCTATTTGGAGGCAACTGAAATAGATTGCACCATTGCCCAACTGAAACCTGGTCTAAAGTTAATGGTGCTGTAGCATCAGGAGAGGATCAAGATCATCAAACCAACTTTGAATTCAAAAGGCTTTTAACCTCTTGAACTTCTCATGTAAATCTCACATTAGGTTCCGGCCTCGCTGAAGTTTATGGCTCAGTCGACAGCTTTATTGCCATGTGGATAGTCCACAGATATCCACAAAACTCTCCCTTTTGTCCTCTTTTAAGATCTTAATCAACTCAGATCAAATTACCCATACCAGGCCCGAATTCTTGGTGGCCAGACGACCCCAATACACATCACACACACACAAACACACATAGAGAAAACTCTTTTAATTCAACTTATAAGTTAACCATTCTTTCAAGAAAGTATATGGTGTATCCCTTTATGTGTATGCATGTCCCCCTATTATATTAGTTACCACTTTTAATTGTGTCAGTTAAACCCTACATGTTTATATCCAAGTCAACGAATGTTTCTCTGCTTTAATGTCTTCCACACATATACTTCTTGGATTCAAAATGTTCCTCTCCGAATGTCTGAACCAACTATGTATGTTATGTTACAGTAAGATGTTTTATTCTATTTTTTAGTCTTTTGAAAAAAAAAAACGCACCCAGATTTGACACTTCATATATTATGCAAATTAAGTTGTAAACACACACAAAGGATTTCTTTCCCGCATCAGATCCACGCTGGCTATTGGCCGGTCCAACCCAGGAGGAGTGTAGGTGTGTTTTGCTATATAACAAACCAACGCGAGAGCCTCAGGGCTCAGTCTTCTTTCTTTCTCTGAATCCAAGTCATTTCAACATTTGATTTTGCTCGTTATATGCTTTTGTAAGTAACCTACTTAAAACGGAGAATTCTCCTTGCCCAGAAGAAAACTACGTTTTTAAGAGTAGATAAGAAAAATCTGACTGATAATTTTGCTTGACAAAACAGATCAGTTTTTCTAAAGTAATTCTAAAACTAGAACTAATTCTAGACCATATATATTCATAAGTGGTTATAATCCGTTGTAACTAATTATCCATATATAGGCCTATACATAATTCCCTTTTTGGTCGATTTATATTATAATTGATCATAACGCGTTATGATTTAATTATATATATATATCTATATATTTCACCCATAATTTGAGCTAGTTCGTTACAGTGCAATATATATATTTTTTGTTATATAAAGAGCGCGTTTTAAGAGTAATTTGCACCATAGTTATAAGAGTAATTTGCACCATAGGCGGGTGCACAACGCGTGTACACTCTGCTTATTACACACACTGCTTATTACACAAAAATAAAAGGATTACAGTGTAATAGATTATTATTGTGTGCATCAAGATAAAAATGCTTTGGTGGAATCCGGCTTGTCCCGTAGATGGTCTGCTCACGCGCTTTAACCTCATGCATGAGCAGATCCGTTTCCTCGCTAGAAAAGCGTTCAGTTTTTCCGCTTGCAAATTCCGGCATGTAAATAGCGAATCTGCCATGGTGCAAGCGCAACTGGCTTTTAAAGGGAATGGGAGATGAGACTCTGATTCGTTTATTGCATGTTACGCCCAAAACACACCCAAGACTCATTAAGAGAATAGGAACAACCCTTTTAGACCATGCGTTGGGTGCACCGACCATTTTTCCCATTGTTAAACTAGCAAAAGTGGATTCGGACAGCCGTAAGTGCACTTGCGCCGTGCTCTTCAGACCATGAATGTTTAAATAGGGTCTCATAAGGAAAGTCTTATTGATTATTGATTATATCCTTATTGAGTCTCATAAGGAAAATTATGAGTTAAAGGGATAGTTCACCCAAAATTGAAAATTTGATGTTTATCTGCTTACCCCCAGGGCATCCAAGATGTAGGTGACTTTGTACACACCTCACACACTGGATGCCGTGTGCACGCTCAAGGCAGTTGGACACAGTGGTGTATTAGATGTAAAAAATGATATAAATATTGTTCGGTTTCTCGCACAAACTGAAGTTTTGTGTCTTAGGACATCAAAGTGTCATCACGAGCCGCAGGGTTTAATTTGGATTTGTCTGTGCATGTTTTTTTTTACTCTCATAGATTTTGTTACCATTGCCATGCATTTACGAATGAAAGACTGCAATGGTTGGAGGTAAAAATCATCATTTGTGTTCTACTGAAGAAACAAAGTCACCTATATCTTGGATGCCCTGGGGGTAAGCAGATAAACATCAAATTTTCATTTTTGGGTGAACTATCCCTTGAACACCAAATAAGGGGTGATTCCCAAGACAGAGACCTAAAACAGACCTTTTTCTGACCTCTTCTTATCCAAGACACAAAACTGAACTCACTATCTGAGTGGCTATCTTTAAATATCAAAATGCATCAGACCACCCCAAAACAATGCTAAGGGGACTTATAATCAAATGTCATTTCATTGCATAATTCTACACCATGTCTGAATATTATGTTGTAATCACTTATCGTTAATGTCCTTTTAGTAACTATTTATTAAGTGGCTCAAGCATGGAATGCTTGATATTGGCGTGAATTGTTTTCTAATTCTTGAGTTGTGGGATGAATCAAATCTGTGTAAAATGTATCATATTCGTATTATAGAAATCATGTCTAAATTATCCCCTGCTAAGGTTAGTTAGAGTCCATGTGACTAATAAGATAACATGTTGATTTATGAATGGGAGGAGAAACAGTTAAGTCCTGAACTAAAGTTTTGCTGCAAAGTTTCAGTCTATGACTCTATATCTTTACTCGCTCAAACTTCAAACTTCAACCACAAGAGTCCTCTTCCATTCTTCGGCCAACACACCAACGTGATTGGCTTCCCCGAGACATCACTCCAGACATGACGGACCCTCACGAACCAGCAAACCTGGTAAATCCCTTTGCAGTGAACCACACCTTCTGGGATCCCCATTCAAAGAGCCACAACAAAAGCAAGTAATGGCTCCAGATTCTAGTCAAACTGGTGCATTGATATCAAATGTAAAAATGTTAAATTAATGATTCTTGGTTCGTTCAGGTTAGGTCTTACAAAAAGCATATATTGCTAGAAGCTTGGGTTTTCATCATTTCACTTAGTGTTTCCTCACCTTCTTTCTTTCGGCAACTCGTGTGAATGTGTGTGCGTGTTTATGTGTTAGAAAAGTTCAGTAAAGTCTTGTTTGTATTTAAAGAAAAGTGTCTTGTGCTATGTGCTTACGAATTTAATGTCTTAAACTGCTAATCTTGTTACCTTGCTAATAATAGTATTTTCACAATATTTCAGTTTATTAATATCTGCTGCAGAGTTGATAGTTACAGCCTGTTAAATTGAGCACTTGATGATTCATTTGTTCAGCCATAAAATAAATGATTCTGTCAAAATTGCCAAGAAAATTAATTAACAATTACCTTTGAGCTAAATTGACCTGTTTCCCTTAGAACTAACAAGTCCTCAAAACGGCACAGCTCCTAAAGCAATCTAACCATATTCATTCTTTACAGGAGCTGAGCACAAGGCTCCCACAGGATATTGCAGGATTGACAGCAGAGAAAGGGTTGAGAGTTTAAAAAAAATTCAGCTTTATACAAATGAGGTGAAAAACAGCAGTGATGTCTGTCACAAGCATTTCAAAACTTGCAGATAATGCTGAAGTTTCTGTAGGATTCAATGCTTAAATCACAATTACATATTGCTAGATTTATTTCAGATTTCAAACTCAGATTTGAACACTTTCATTGTGGCTATACTTTATTCTGTATGTATAATTTTGGCATTCTGAATTTTTTATTTATTAATTAATTTACTTATTCTGAAGGTAATGAAATTGTCACCTTAATAAATAGACACAATTAATAAATATTTTAACACATTTTACATAATTTGACAAAGTTATGGTAGTTTAATGTGACCTTCATTAAAACAAAAAGAAAAATTTGCAATCTGGAACATGAAGTGCCTAAAAATTAAGAAACACCCACACAATGACTATATTGCCCATGTAGTGAAAGACCACACTGAAAACAGCCACACTGCTGTACATTTTACAGACACACCTCCAAAGCAGCAGGTATCTTGCATTTTAAAGCGATGTGTAGGACACAGTGTTTTATGGGTTAGTGGGTGGGATATTTACACCCGAGTTGAGATTGTGATTGCACACTTCATTTTGCTTATCATTTATGGATGCCCCATTGCTAAAGGAAAATGCTGATGCAATGAAGAGGAGGTGACTATAAATTGACTCACCAGCCCATCAGAATTCTAGTGATGTTCGACCTGAATGAAATACCAATAAGATTCAAGTCTGGGATTCAGCACAACCAACCACTGCGGCATCGAAACCCCAATGAATAATTATCAACATATTTTTAAAAAAGCTGTGTTTATTACCTCTCTGTGGACTTGACTGTGGGTTTGATCTTTGTGGTGATTATGTTTTATCAGTTCTCATTTGTCTTGTATTATTTAGCCAGTGCTTGAAGTGGAAAAATAAAAGTGCCGGTACGTACTCCAGATGCTTTGTTCAAAACGCATTCCTGACAAAGGGAGGGCACAGTGGGCTTCTGTACGTGCAACATGTCGGAAGTGCCGGTACGCAAGGAAAACTGGCGGTATGCTAAAGGTACCACTTCACCGGCCCACTTCAAGCACTGCGTTTACCACTAAAACAATTAACAGATTCCCAAAATACAGATATAAGTCTTCTCAGCTTATTCAGACTAACTATGAGGGTAGATTCTGTGTGTATCTGTAGCAAAATGAAAGATTTAAGATGAAGCAGCCAGTTAATGACCTTTTACAGAGCCATGCACATTTTACAAGCCCTAATAGATGTGTCTGATTGGTTAAACTGATGTGATAGATGTAATGTACTGCTTACTGGTTATAGTTGGAATTCATAGCGTCTCATTACATTAAAGGTCAGCTCTGCAGACAGTGCCAAAATATATATATATATATATATATATATATATATATATATATATATATATATATATATATACAGGGCTTGACATTAACACCCGCCAACCCGCCAAATGCGGGTAGATTTCAGCTGTGGCGGGTAAGACAGCCACTCCCACTAGCCACTTTGGTGGGTTGAATATAATTTCAGCCTTCAGCCAAATGAAAAGTAGCTCGTCGTATCACAAAATTACAATTCAGTCACAATTCTTCATCGATTAACTTGCATGTCAAAATGCATCGTGTGGAGTATCTCGCGTGAATACAGTTGGCTATGGCTTACGGCTAAGTGGACTTAAAGAGGTGGGTAAAAACTGGATATGTGTCAGTACATGACGTCCATGCATTCAGCAGCCCCCAAATAAATACCAGTCTGTCATTATGTGGCAGTATGTGGTCATTCTATTGACGGCGACTCGCTTACTGTGGATGCTGGCCAACTGGGTGAGTCTTTCATTGATTCGATGCCAGTGACTACATTTCAGATAGACGATGTTCCATTGGTTACAT
Source organism: Megalobrama amblycephala (assembly GCF_018812025.1). Taxonomy (NCBI): domain Eukaryota; kingdom Metazoa; phylum Chordata; class Actinopteri; order Cypriniformes; family Xenocyprididae; genus Megalobrama; species Megalobrama amblycephala. The sequence continues at coordinate 9,564,295 of NC_063047.1, forward strand.
CGAATCATGTGCAGAGGGCTACTTTAACGTCACTGAATAAATCAACGCACAAGATAAATCCGGCGATTGTAAAGCATTGGAGTTTTAAACTTTTTAGAACAGTAAATCATGCTCGCATACTCTGGGATCATCAATCGAAACCAAGTGGAATACTAGGTGGACATCTAAACATTCAAAGTATCATTCCTAAAAATGATCAAATACAACATCTTTTATATGAGTCAAATTTAGATTTTTTATGTTTATCAGAAACATGGTTGCATGAAAATTCCCCTGTCGATATGTTAAATGTGTGTGGTTATAAAATGTATAGACGAGATAGAATTGATGGTAGGGGTGGAGGTGTGTTATTTTATGTTAAGGACAGTATAAGATGTGAGCAAATTCAGTGGTCATGTATAAATGAGTTAGAATTTATCTGTCTTAAACTAATATTGTCTGAGCAAATGTCATTTACTGTAATTGGAATCTATAGACCACCATCTGCTAAGGCTGTATTTTATGAAAAATTGGATGCTCTTATCAAAGAATGTGATACAAATAAGGAGATTATCTTATTAGGAGATTTTAACATAAATTGGAATGATGAAGTGCAAAGGAAGAAGTTACAAATTACAACTGGGCATTATGATTTTAGACAGATTATTGAAGGGCCAACTAGGTTAACTAGGTCCTCAGAAACGTGTATTGATCTGGCTTTTACTAATAGACCAGAAAGGATAAAGAAGTTTTATAATCTGGTAACTGGACTATCCGAATCACAATATGATCTTGATAGTAAGAAAGCTCACTAAAAGCAGATTTAATCTAACATCTGATAAGAAGGTAGAAAAACATAAAATACCTAAAAGTCAGTTGGATAATTTAAAAAAAACAGTAAATGAAATAGACTGGGATGATTATTTGACATATGAGAGTGTAGACCAAAACTGTAATTTTTTTATGACTGAAATTCAAAAAATTATAAACTGTCATATAAGGAAAGTGAAACCTAAACCAGGACAAAAAGAATATTTACCTTGGCTAAATGAAACAATCCGATTACTTATGAAACAAAGGGATCATGCTCTTAAGTTAGCACTTAAGTCTAAAACAGAACATGATAGGCGTCTATTTGTTATATTAAGAAGTAAGGTTGTAAAGGAACTTTTTTATTAAGGTTATTAGTGAAGCTAAAGGAAATACTAAAGAAATATGGCAGAACTTAAAGAAATTAACTGGAACATATAAGATACATAAATCAATAGAATTAAATATAGATGGGAACATGATTAATGACTCAAGAAAGGTTGCAGAAGTATTTAATGATTATTTTATAGATTCTACAAAAACTCTGATTAAAAATGACTTTGGTTCAGGTGATTTAGTTTTATCTATGAATTGTAATGCTCCAATTTTGAATTTTAAAGAATTGACAAATACCAAAGTACACACGATTATTTCTTCTCTTAATAGTTCAAGGGCAAAGGATGTGTATGGAATGGACACAATATTTTTAAAAACTTATAAAGAGGCACTTATTATTCCAATTTTAAAAATTATTAATTGGTCTATAAAAGATGGAGTGTTTCCGAATACTTGGAAAACTGCAGTAATTACACCAGTGTTTAAATCTGGTGACAACATGTTAGTTAGTAATTATAGACCCATTAGTATTCTCCCAGTAGTTTCAAAAATTGCAGAAAAATGGATCTCCGAGCAGATAGTATCACATTTGAATAATACTCCATTCTCATTGCATCCGATGCAGTTTGGTTTCCGAAAGTATCATTCAACAGAAACTGCGAATTGTCTTCTTTTAGAAAATATTAAATTAAAATTGGATAAAGGTGGTGTGGTGGGAGCTGTTTTTCTGGATTTAAGTAAAGCATTTGACACAGTAAATCATGAGGTTTTAATTATTAAATTATTAAATTATAATTTTTCAATAAAAGTAATTAAATGGATAAGATCATATTTAACCGATAGACAACAGTGTGTTTGAGTAGATAATACGATTTCACAATTGCTTACTAATTTTGTTGGTGTACCTCAAGGTTCCATATTAGGTCCTTTGTTATTCAGTTTGTACATTAATGATTTGCCTGATGTTTGTTCACCTACTGTAAACTGCCAGATGTATGCTGATGATACAATCATATATTTGCATGCTAAAAGTAAGAAGCAAGCTGCAGAAGAATTATCAGCAGAAATGGATAAAATTACTAAATGGTTAAACAACTCTTGTTTACATCTTAATGTTAGTAAAACTGTATGTATGTTTTTTTCGAAGTCTGCAAATAGAGATCCGGACCCTGATGTTACAGTAGCAGGTAGAAGTTTATCAGTGGTTCATGAGTATAAATATTTAGGTATAGTACTTGATTCACAACTCACATTTAAAAAACAAGTTAAAAAAGTTGGAAATAGAATTAAATTTAATTTGGTAAATTTTAGTCATATTAGGAATAATTTAACCACTGAGGCTTCAAAGTTATATATTAATGCTATGATTTTATCACACATGAATTACTGTTTGACCAGTTAGACACAGACAAGTGGGACTACTCTGCAATCATTAGAAAGACTCTATAAGCAGGCTTTGAAAATATTGGACAAAAGGTCTAATTCATATCACCATTGTAAAATTTTAACTAAATATGGGTTTTTAAGTTGGGAAAATATGATTAAATTTGCAGATATCCTACTTGTGTATAAAATTTTGCATGGTATGGCCCCACCACCACTTAATGAATTTATTAAACAAAATTTGAATTTATCTACTAGAGCCACTACTAGAGGGGACTGTATAATACCTCATAGAAGAAGTGCTTTTGGGCAGTCAGTATTCTCTTATAGAGCAGTACATACTTGGAATACTATACCCATAGAACTAAGAAATATTACATCTCTTGCTTCTTTCTCTAAAATGATAAAAGGGTGGTTATTGGATAATCAAATATGTCTTCATAAATAGTGGTTCTTCGTTTGTTTTTTGGTTTTGTATGTATTTTTTTGCTTTTGTGTGTGTGTTTACCATCAACCTGCCAGGGACTGCAGATGAAAATTAGCCAGAATGGCTAAATCTGGCACATTTACATAAGAGACTTGTTTCTTGTGTTAATTAATGTGCATTGTCCTCTTTAAAAAAAAAAAAAAAAAAAAAAAAAAAATTAATGTTAATCAAACATCAAAAAATGTTAAATTAATTTATACATGTATGCTAAATAAACATATGTATCTAAAAATATATATATATTTTTTAAATTACTATTTGTAATTTGCTTCTTTGTTCTTTTTATATAGCCTAACAAAAATAACTGTACTGTACCTGATATATACAATGTATAGTATTGATTTGGGTGGTCAATCTGCATTTGTAAGTTTGAAAGGGTTTTAAATCTTGTAAATCAAGTAAAATGACTCAAAATCAAGTAATTTAAGCATGCCAAAGTCAACTGTAATCATATAAAATGTAATTTCCCAACAGCAAAATTGTGGCCAGTGAAAATACTGAGTGGCTAGTAACTTTGGAAAACCTCTAGCCACAAGGTGAGCAAAAAAGTTAATGTCAAGCCCTGTATATATATATATATATATATATATATATATATATAATTAAATATACAGTATATATATTATAAACGTGTAGATTAGTAAACAAACATCCTTATTTACACCTGATGCATTACAGGTAGTGTGACAAACGGGTAATGGATTGGGCTAGTTCGACTGAACTCAGATGATAGTTCAGATGGGTTATATCAATCACACTGACATAAAGAGCATTTCAGGTGAGTCGGGCCTAAAATGTGCCTGAAAAACTCTTTTCAGCAGCCCCACAGCCAAGCCAAAACAGAACAGATTACCGCTAAAGAATCTCTGCAGCTAACATGCTCCACTGCCTCCATCCAAAACATATAGATCACTGTCAGTGCTTGTAATTAGGGCTATCTCGAGTCATCCATAATCAAATCTCAAGAAACAAACAGTTTTTGTTGTTGAATTAACCATTGACTAGAATTTAGACAGTTATTATGAGCACCAGGAACAGATCAAACAGAGTGAAAATGGAACTATAACAGGTCATAACAGAACATAACCGATTTTCACACTGTTTGATCTGTTCCTATCTGCCTGATTTCCTAGTTAGTTTCCACGTTTGTTAGTCAGTCCCACCTGTTCTGTTTCATTACTTTTCCTCATGTTATTTTGTGGCTTAATGCAGTGAATATTTCACAACATGGCATCATTGTTAAAAAACCCTTTAGGATTATGGGGAAAAAAGGATATTTATATATGCAATAAAAACATTTTGCACTAAGATAAAAGTTGTTAGTCACTTGAGTCATGACAGATGTTGTATTTAGTACTGTAACTTGCATTTGGCTGCAACGATTTTGGACCTTGTCGGCAGTGTTGTGATGGGTGACTGCTGTCCTTTGGGTGTTTTTAGCTGAAGAAGCAGAATTTGGGATGAAGGTGTAAGAGGCAGCCATAGTGGGCAAAGTTGATGAATGTGTGTGTGTGTGTGTGTGTGTGTGTGTGTGTGTGTGTGTGTGTGTGTGTGTGTGTTAATGCACCTATAGAGAAATAAACCTGCAGAGCTGGTTTGCAGTAGTAGAGAGGAATCACTGAGGCATTACACTCATTTCTACACTTGTTAGAGCCGTCATTTCTAATATGAATAAACTTGAATAACACTAGAAGGAAAATCCACAGATTTTTAGAACTTTACAACATTGCTTTAAATTTAAAATTGCCTTAAGTTCCAATTAATCTGTCATCACGAACACTATTTTAAACTCACCTTTTTCTCAGCATCCTCGTGCCGTATGTGTGTGTGTCCAAGTTGCTGGATGTCCGAGTGTCTTCCTCCTGAGCCATGCTGGTCCACCAGGTCTGGGGGCGGGGACACACTGCGGCCCTGAGGGTCCACCCATGTGTATACGTGATTGGTCACATAACCACCTGGGATCCGTCCCATAGAACAGACTGACATGGAGAGTTTCTTAGAACCTTTCAACACCTGTGAATGGAAAACAGATAGATGAGGACAAGAAAGGAAGCAATAAAAAAGGGACTGAAGAGGATATGTATAAATAAATGATTATCTTATATGATCAAGTAATTTCTATTCATATGTAGACAGAAATTGTTAGTCCTGCCACCAGATTAGTCATTCTGGATACACATAATATTTGAGATTTTCAATTCATTTTATTTTTTTTAGATTATAATGACTGAATTTTTTTTTTTACATTTTATTTTTAATTTATTTAAATAAAATAGTATAGAAATTTTAACTGTAATGGTCTTCTTTTCAGTATGTCACGCTCGGTTGCAGGAACAAAGGATCAAATTGCAAGCAGTAACAGTTTACATTACATTACACTAAACAAAACACTCAGGGCAAAACAGGAACAGAATAACCGGATAACGTGATAATGGGCAATGAACTGAAAGAAACAGAGCTTAAAGACAAATCAATCAACAAAATGAACAACACATGCACATGATCAAATCATGATCATGATCAATCAAATCACAAGAAACCATAGAAACTAACCAAAACACAAGAAACTGTCAAACCCACTCAAAACAGAAACAAACACAGATACCCCGCTACAGTATCGTCCATAATTATTAAAATATTGGTCAATCCTTGGTATTTAAGTAACTGGAAACAGTGTTGTTACTGTGAACTAAAACTAAAACTATTAAAAATGTTTCAGGTAACTAAAATAAATTTGAAATCAAATCAAATATAAATATTATGAACATAAATAAAAATTTGAAATGTTGCCTTGGGATCTAACTGAAATAAAATAGGCTAAGCTTAATTCAAAGTTCTAAAACTAACCAAAACTAAAACCAAAATAATAAAACAAACTATTAAATACAGAGCTCCGGACATGACATGCAAGAAAAAAATACAAACCCAATTCCAAAATATAGCTGCGAGCAGCGATGGCGGGCCCAAGCCCGGTGGCACCGCCACCCCGGTGGCTTCAGGGCAACTGTGCACAGCGGGCAATAGGCATTTAAAACGGTTAAACATCAAAGGACTATGTCAAATTCACTCCACATTTACTGCACTACAAGGTGCTGCTATAGAGCCCCTCCTCCCTGCCCATTTTCAAAGTATTACATGTGCCAAGTTTTAACATTATTCTGACGAATTTTGAAGCAAATCAGGTAAAAATAAGAGGGTGATCTCAATGTATGCTGAAAGTGACACATTTTCTGCTTCCAGTTGGTGGCGCTATGACTTTGAATCACAATAGTCACATCCATGTGATCAGCCTTGTACAACGAAGACTAAGCCGAAGTTTCATCAAAATCAATTAATGTATGCAGAAGTTATAACACTTTGTTTCCCTTTTCTTGCCATAAATTCGTTGCCTCGCCACGGCCAAACCATTTGAGATATCCAAAATCCGTTTGCAATTAAACAACTTCAATGTGTTAGCAACAAGTTAAAAAAGTTTGGTGTAAATTGGATAAACCCTGTAGGAGTAGTAGTATAAAATTCATAGCCTGTTTTTTCAAAAAATTAACATTCAAACCAAAATAGCTGACTTCCTGTTGGTCGGAGCTAATGAATGTAAATTAGAAAATTGTCCGGCTTGATGAGAACAATATGTGTACCGAGTTTGGTGACTGTAGGAAAAACTAACCCCCCCACTTTTGTCAAAAGGTGGCGCTACTGAGCCCCTCCACCACGCCCATTTCTATGGCTTTGTCCATGTCTACTGGTTGACAATATTGATGTGTGTGTCGAGTTTCATGCAATTTGAAGCATGTTAAGAGCCTCAAAAACACTCAAGAATATTATTACAGTTTGACCTGTTGCCATGGCAACAATATTTCAAATATCAAAAATCCTGTCATATGTCTACATCTGCTGTGTATTGACATTACACTGATGAAGTTTGAAGCAAATCAGGTAAAAATAAGAGGGGGATCTCAAAGCAATTCAAAAAGTGATACACTTCCTGCTGCCAGTTGGTGGCGCTATAACTTTGACTCACAATACTCACATCCATGTGATCGGACTACTACAAGCAACACACTCGTGAAGTTTCATAAAGATCAATATATGTATGCAGACGTTATAACACATTTCCTGTTTCCTTTTTCTCGCCATAAATTCGCTGCCTCGCCACGGCCAAACCGTTCGAGATATCAAAAATCCCCTGGCAATTTTTAATCATCAATGTCTTGACTTCATGCTGACCGAGTTTGGTGGCGATCGGATTAATCGTCTAGGAGGAGTATATCAAATTCCAGAGCATGCGTTTTTCAAACAACCCTTAATAGCTGACTTCCTGTTGGCGTGGCGTTTAACTTAGAGCACGAAAGTTGTTCGGCCCGATGAGGTCTATATGTGTACCGAGTTTCATACTAATACGTGCAAGTTTGTTCAATATATGGACAAAGTTTTCAGACATTTTTCAAGGGGCGCTGTCGAGCCCCCCTGCCACGCCCGGGTACCAGCCTCTCCGGCGTCCTAATGGCCGCGGATTCCAATGTGTGTGCCAATTTTCAAGAGTTTTTGAGCATGTTAAGGCCCCCAAAAAACCCCGGAAGACAGAAAAAAATATAAAATAAAATAAAATATAGCTGCGAGCAGCGATGGCGGGCCCAAGCCCGGTGGCACCGCCACCCCGGTGGCTTCAGGGCAACTGTGCACAGCGGGCAATAGGCACTTAAAACGGTTAAACATCAAAGGACTATGTCAAATTCACTCCACATTTACTGCACTACAAGGTGCCACTATAGAGCCCCTCCTCCCTGCCCATTTTCAAAGGATTACATGTGCCAAGTTTTAACATTATTCTGATGAATTTTGAAGCAAATCAGGTAAAAATAAGAGGGTGATCTCAATGTATGCTGAAAGTGACACATTTTCTGCATCCAGTTGGTGGCGCTATGACTTTGAATCACAATAGTCACATCCATGTGATCAGCCTTGTACAACGAAGACTAAGCCGAAGTTTCATCAAAATCAATTAATGTATGCAGGAGTTATAACACTTTGTTTCCCTTTTCTTGCCATAAATTCGTTGCCTCGCCACGGCCAAACCATTTGAGATATCCAAAATCCGTTTGCAATTAAACAACTTCAATGTGTTAGCAACAAGTTAAAAAAAGCTTGGTGTAAATTGGATAAACCCTGTAGGAGTAGTAGTATAAAATTCATAGCCTGTTTTTTCAAAAAATTAACATTCAAACCAAAATAGCTGACTTCCTGTTGGTCGGAGCTAATGAATGTAAATTAGAAAATTGTCCGGCTTGATGAGAACAATATGTGTACCGAGTT